>NW_017732320.1:649952-667327 GCF_001890085.2 Hipposideros armiger
GCCCAAGTTTATGCGTCAAGGGAACCTTCCGGAAAGACAGCTTGTCTGCGAGCGGGGACGCCCCTAATCTACCCATCCCGGAACCCCGGGCCCCAGGGGTCCCTGGGCAGCCTCCTGGGCTCACCAGGATTGCAGTCTGTGGGGGTCACAGCCCGGCCCCCCAGGTCACTGTCAGGCTGCCGCTGCACCCCATTTCCCGCCCGCGGGCCACCCTCCAAGGGCCGCCCATCCCCCATGGGTGGCTCTTTGCTCACGGGCCTTGGTGCTGACTCTCTCCAGGGGCCCATCCGCCCCACCCCACTAATGACGCCTCGCGCTGACCGCCCAGGGTTGCTTGTGGGGTCCGGGGGTGGGGGTGCCCCTGCCTTGCTCACACTGGGTCACTTGCACGGCTGTGGCCTGGAAACCGGGAGATGGCCTAACACGGGGTGTCTGGAGGCCGAGGCCAGAGTGGGGCAAAGTCAGGAGCGGGAAGGGCATAGACTCGGGGGGCTGAGGCGTCGGGGCGCTGCTCGGCTAATTGGGGCGCGAAGGGGCAGGCCCAGGACCCAGTGCGGAGGCGGGGCCCCGGGGCAAAGGGGGAGGGCCGCTCCGGGCGCCGGTCTTTCCACCCGCAGCTCAGCCTCCTGGCCTGAGGCGAAGCTCGGGGCGAGAGGGCTGCTCGGCCCGCTGGACACCCGCCAGGAGCCCCCCTCGGCGCTCCGCACACCCGCTCCGCTCTGCTGACCGTGCGGGGAGGGGCGCACGCCGGTGGGGGAGGGCGCAGGACCCCTCCTCCTGGCCTGGTCACCAGGAGCAGCTTGCAGGGAGCGAGGGGGGGACGCTGTCCTGCCCTGGACGAGGCCCCTGCACAGAAGAAGCCACCAGGCCTTTTTCCCACGTGAGTCCTGCGGCGCCCCACGATGGGGGTGGAGGCCTGAGGTCGAGGGAAGGGGCACCGCACCCATAAAGGGCCTGTGGTTCCTCCCAGCATGCCCTGGGTTCACCTCACTCATTCATTCATTCGTTCATTCACCCACCTGACCCCCCAAAGGCAGAGCCCTGCCCAGCGAACACAAGCCCACACCTCTTGAGGACCCGGGTTCCCCAGTTTGCCTTTGCTCTGACAGTGGGGGGGGCCATGTCTCAGGGGCTGGAGGAACCTGAGCAGGAAACACTCCCCCCAATACACACACTTCGATTCTGAAATGCTCTGTGCTCCCCTGGAGGCCTGGCTTTGAGCAAAGGTTAAAAGGGCAGCGTTAGGGGTTGGAAGTGAGGAGGGACTTCTGGGGGGTGGGGTGAGGGGGGGCGTTAATTTGGGCATGTCTGTGGAAGCCTCAGGGGTCTCAGGGGCAGCCAGGCTGGGTTGGGTCCCCTGAGGTCCCTCTGGCTGGCCTGATTGTAGCCTCTAGCATGGGAAGGGTTCTCCTGTGTGTGCAGGTTGGGGAGGGGGGTTAGGATGCCCCCAAGGCCACAGAAAAGCTGGTGAAAGAGAACAGGGCTGAGAAGCCAGGACAGCCCCCTCTGTTATCCCCCCCCCTTCCCGGAGGGGTTCAAGGTTGCCCACACTGGCGCACAGCCCCCTTGAGCTCCCTGGGCGGAGGGCAACGTGGGCTCTGGAGGCAGAACCCCGTATCGGGACAACATTGGAGCCTTCATTCTGGACTCACTGTGGCCCCCACGATACCTTCTCCACCAGCAGGGCCCGTGGGGTCAGAGCCACAGTGGGAAACAGGTCCCAGCTGGACAGAGAAGCGGGCAGTTTCCAGCTGACCAGCGCGCCCAGCGTGGCTCCGGGGCCGCCCCTGGGACCCGGCCTGCCCTGAGAAGGACTCGTGGAGTTGTCACCAAGCGCTTCTTGACCCCTGGGGCCGGCAGAGCTGAGGTCCCCAGAGACCGCTGTCATCCCTGGCCCCTGTGGTTACGTTTCCTTCTGGGGCAAACGGGACTGTGCTGATGTGACCAACTGGGGTCCCTGCGATGGGGAGGTGACCTGGGTTAGCCACGTGGGTCCAATGTAACCCTACAGGCCCGTGCCAGGCAGAAGAACACAGACTGAGGTCACATGTGTGACACGGACTCGACCTGCCGTCGCTGGAGGGGCCTCGGGGAATCTCGGGGAACATAGGTGACTCCCCAGGAGCAAGACCAGCTCTGCCAACAGCCAGCGAGGAAGAGACGTCAGTCCTACAACCCAAGGAAACGCCCGCCCTCCCCCCAACCTGAGCCAGCTGGGAAGAAAATATTCCTCAGAGCCCCTGAGAACAGGCCACCGTGGTCGACACCTTGATATTGGCCGTGGGGGGACCCTGAGCAGAGGACACAGCTGAGCCACCCCCAGGGCACCCAGATCTCTGACCCAACACAGCCGTGAGACATTAAATGGCTCGTATTTGAAGCCATCACATTTGGGACGCTTTGTACCCGTGATGCTCACAGTTCGTGGGGACACACAGATAATAAACAGATACCCCAAGTAAAGCGTCGGCTAGAATTTCATGCGGAAAGACGCACGCTGAACGGTGAGGTGTCCAAGTGGCGAGGCCGGGGACGCTACGTAGACCGGGGGTCAGGGAAGGGGACGCTTGGCGCAGAAACGGGAGGACGTGAGGGAGCCGGTGATGAGGCCACGTGGGGAAGGGACAGGCCCAGGAGATGAAACAAGCACAGGGCAGGAGGGTGACACAACTCTGTCCTGGTGAGAAGGGACCAGGACAGCAAGCCAGGGGCCGGCTGCAAAAGTGAGCCAAGGAGGGTGTCACAAGGCGCAGGCTTGGACCCGCCAGGGCGTGAGGACAAGCCGTGGAGGATTGGGGTGGGAGGTCCCCTGGGCTTTCACAGCCCCCCTCGGGGTGCTAAGGGCAGCAAGGCTGCACGTAGGGAGCCCCCAGGCAGGAGGCAAGTGCCGACGTTCAGGGCGGCAGGGCGAGGCACCCACAGCTTTACGCCAACGAGCTCAACACAATGACATAATCCGTTGAAAGCCCTACGTGACCCAAGCTGATGCGAGAAAGGAAACAGAACACGCCGCTAGCCCCACAGATGTAATGACGACACGGGGGCGGCCGTGAGTAGCCTGACCACAAGCGGCCCCGTGAAGCCGGCCGACTCAGGAAATCGTACATCCGAGGACGGACGGCCCGTCCTTCACACACTCTCCCGGCAACAGCGGGACCTACAGAGCTCCCTTCACTCTGACCCCAAAACCAGCGACAGACAGGAACGTCCCGGGCTGGCGTCTGCTGTGAGCACAGACCTAGAAACCCTCACCACACACAACACGGGGCGGTCGGAAAAGCCGGGACGCATTCTTGCAACCGAAAACCATACACAAAAAAATACGCCGTGACTTTTCGGACGACCCGACAGGAACAGATTGCGTTCGGTGGTACGTACAGAGCAGGAGCCACCCGCCGTGACCAAGACGGGCTTTTTCCAAAAGTGAGAGGTTGGGTTGGCATTGGAAAGTCAGCCGGGCCCCCGACACGTTCCCAGAAGGAAAGAGGAAAGCCATATGAGCTCCTGAGCAGATGCAGGAGAATTGGGGGTGCGGGGGTCCTGAGTCACGTGCGTGTGACACGCCTGGGGCTCCCCCTGTGGCCTGCGGAGACTGCGCCAGACCAGGGGCAAACGGGCCTCAGCTCCGACCTTCTCCAGCCCTTTCTGTCCCCTCCCGTGGCCAACGTTTCAAAGCCCTCGGACCCATCCCACCTTTTCCTGTGTCCCCCACACCCGCACACCATTCCACAAAGCCCCTATCACCCCTGCTGCAGACATGTCCCCCGCAGGCGCATGCGGGGGTCCCCTGGCTCAAAAGCGTGCTCGCCGCGTGCACCTCAGACCCCAAATATCGCAAGAGGAAAAGTGTGCTGATGGCCTCCATGTCCAAAGGGGTCCTTTTTGTGGCTTCTGCACGTTGTCCCCGCCCAACCAGCTAGCGTTTTTGTCCGTTGACGGGTGACAGCATTGAGCCCACACAGTCTCATGCTACGAGCAACAGGTGCCCTGGGAACACGGGTTTGGCCTGGGGTGTCTTTCTACTTCCAAGCCTGGGGACCGGGGAGTCCCGTGAAGGGCCTGGCGTGCGGTCAGCAGAGGGACGGCGGCAGCCGGCTCAGGGTGGGCGCCGAACCGGCGGCTTCGAGAACGTTGGCGTGGCGCTGGACCCTGGGCATCGAGTGTGTCCACAGGGCCATCCCCTCAAAGCACATCCCGCCGTGTCCTCGAAGGCAGAGCCCGCTGGGTCTTCTGTCACCGTCTGCAGGTCCCTCCCGACGGCGTTTGTTTCCGGCCGCGTCGAGGAAGGTCGGGGGCGGCCTGGTCACAGGGACCAGAGGCCCCACCTCGGCAGCGCCGGCGGGCACGCCATGTGTCCTGAGCGACAGGCCACCTCCATCTGTCCTTCCGTCCTTCCGCCCCGGCCGTGAGGCCTTCTCGGCCCGTCCCGTCTGTGCGTCTTTCTCAGGGGACACGGCAGAGACACCGCGCGCTCGCGTTCCCGCGTCAGGCACCCCGTGTGTGTGCGCGGGAGTCGTCTTGTCGCCAGCCTGGGCTCAACCCACCTCCAGAGATGAGAGACGGTGGACAGACAGATGGATGATAGACAGACAGATAGATGATAGATGGATGGACAGATATAGATAGGTAATAACAGATTATAGATGATACATATTAGAGATGATGAAAAACAAATATAATTCATTAATAGATATAATAGGGGATAGACAGGCAGACAACTGTGAGATAGAGATGCTAGTTGTAGATAAATGATAGATGATTGATAGATGCCAGATAAGAGATAATGTTGATAGATGATAGACGGATGCTAGATGATAGGTAAATAGCTAGATACACAGATAGACGATTCACAGTAGATAAATAATAGATAATGTTGGCATGACAGATGATAGATAGACCGACAGATAGATGATAGGTAAATGGATATATAGATGATGATAAATTGATCAATAGATGATAGATACTAGATTGATAGATGACGACACACACAACGCAATTGATCAGCATATGTAATAAGTAGATGACAGATACGAGAGCTGATAGAGTCAATGGATATTCTCTTATGAAAAGGCACTGCTGACGTCTGGGGCTGGGCGACGCTGTGACGTGGGGCGTCCTGGGCCCTGAGGGGTACGGAGCAGTGTCCCTGGTGTCCACCCAGCAGACGCCAGGAGCAGCCCGTGCCCACAGGTGACCACAAACAAAGTCTGCCGACGTCACCAAATGTCCCCTGGGGACGGGCCTGAGCGTCCGTTGGGGAGGCGCACAGCTGCCCGCTCCTGGCGTTGACTACTCTCCTCAGAGGCGACCGTGCCCGCAGTGCAGCGAGCTCCCTGTGTCTCGGGGGGCACGCCCCTGGGAGCTGCCCAGGCGTCCCCTCCACGCCTGAGAACAGCCCCCATGGGACCCCGAGAATCCTGCCCGCTTCCCAGGAGCAAACGATGAATCTCCCGTGAGTGATGCAGCTTGAGCGAGAGGGACGCCCCCAGGGAGGCGGCAGGAGCTAGAAGCCGGGTCCCCTGTGTCTGCACGACTTCCAGGAGGTGTCCTGCCATGTTGGGGGGTGCAGTGAGGGTGAAAGAGGGGTGTTCAAGGAAGATAAACGCGTTAGGACACCCACATCACGACGGGTGTCAGGGACGAGCGGCCAGACGCCCGCTTGCCCGTTTAAAGGCCACCTTGTCCCCCGGTAAACAGCCCCTGGGTCCCCGAACGCTCTTGGACCCGACCCGGGAATACGCGGGGCCATGTGCTGACGGACGGACAGACGCACAGCCTCCCGCAGAACAAGTGCCCCTGAGAGCAGACAGCCCCCCACCCCGTGCGAAGACCTGCCTTCTGCCGCCTGCCGCTCCGAAAGCTTCCAAAACAAGCCCTTGAAGATGAATCTATTTTTGTTTGCCTCTGAGATTCTGCTGAGAAAGTGCCACAGGCAGACAGCCAGGCTGCACACGCCACCTGCGTGACAACACGAGGCAGGCGCTGTCGTGAAGACGGGTAATTGCTGCAGCTTCCTCGCCTTCGTTGCGGGGGGCTGCTTGGCAGGTGGGCTGGGGTTCCGACGGCATCCCCGGGCCCCCCCTGCCCCGGTGACACCTGACGTGACAGTTCCTGCATGGCCACGCGTTCCCCTGCCTCGTCGGCGCTCGCGCACGCTGGCAGAAAGGGGCTGCCCCGTGGGCAGGGTCCCCACGGCTGTCCTTGGCCATCCGTCCCACGTCCCCATGTCCCCAGCCTCCTCTTGCTCTGCAGGGGCCTGGCGTGGGGACAGGGACGCGCCCCGAAACCCCCGTACGCGTCGCCTTCGGAGAGAAAAAAGGGAAGCTCGTCATCTGGGGAACGAAGAAAGACCGGGATGCTTCAAGGGCGTTGAAAATTCTTTGTATGGGGACAGAGTCTGGTGTCCCCAGGGAGAGGGGACAGCCCCAGGGCGGTCCACGTGCCTCCCGGCGACCTCCAAGGACAGCGCCAGACGGGGCTGTTTTCGGAGGCGCTTACGAAAGCACCCTCAGACTCAGGGCAAACAGATTTTCGTCGAAGCGAGCACGCTTTTCTTTGAAGGCTCACACACGTAACCCCTAAACACGTGTGGATATACAGAGAACCGCCTTCCGCCATGAACTCAAAACAGGCGCCCGCACACAAGCCCCCCACATGTCTGTGGGTTCTCGGTTCTGTGTGAGTGTGGGTTTCCGTGGCCCCCCCCGCCACAGCTGTGCACGCTCCCTGCTTGCGGAGCCTGCTTTCTTGGACCTGGGAAGGGGTCACGGGGCCCCTGGGGTACGGCGTCCCTTACCTGGCAGGCTCTCGTAAACGCGTGCTGCTAATGGGGTGATTACCGGCTCCCCGGGTGGGTAGGCCCGGAGCATGAGGTGCTGGGGGCCTTACGGACAAGGCGATTTTATGCGTTAAGCAGGGGGTCAAGGCCACGAGGCCAGGGCCGTGTCCAGGCCGGTCTCGGGCACTACAGCTGCCCTTCTGGGCAGGACCAGCCCCCCAAGCTGTTTGCATTCGGGCCCTGAGTGGGCCGGGCAAAGCCTTTCCAGAAACACACAAAGCGCCCGCAGAAGACACCGGTCCACCCAGCTGACGGTTCCAGAAACCCTCGGAAGCCGGGGCTCACGAGAGCTCAGTGCCTGCAGACACGCTCCCTTCCCGCTAGTTAAATTTAACCAGCCTGCAGCCTCTTGGGGAAAATATTGTAAATGAGACAAAAATAGCGTGGATCCTTAATTTGTCTTTTTTTTTTCCCCCCTTTCTCTCTCGGTTCCACGCCCCGGTTCCTTTCGGCGCCGGAGACATCTGTAAGATTGAAAACCTATTTGCACGAAGCCGAGTTCCTAGGCTCCCTCGGGTGACACCCCAAACATTTCAGGGGTGACGGATGGAAAGCAAAGAGACAGAGCATCAAGCCGCGTGCCGAGCTCCTGTGTTGTCTCCGGGTTTTTGAACCATTCTCCCTGACAGTTGAAGAATTTAACTAATGATCCCGGGGAAATGATGTGAAGCGTTATTTAAATACCCGGAAAAATCTATGCTGACCCTCAGCCAATACCCATTTACCCAAATTAAAGGCAATGAGGAATCAGACGCTGTCAGGGACAGAATGGGCTGCGAGTCTGGAAAGTCACCTGTGATGTCTTCCTGAGGGGTGTAACCTGGGGACAGCGGCGTGCCAGGTGAGGGACAGGCCCCCACGTGGGCTCCCCTCGCCTCCTCGGGGGTCCTTGGGGGTTGTTAGGACACGGCGGCGTTCGCCAGCGAGGCGGAAGGCTGGGCCTCCGTCCAAAACACCGAGCCGGGACAAAGGACCGGGCTCAAAAGGACGGCGTGTGGACAAGCATATCAGACAGGCGTTTTCAGGAAAGACATGGGGCCCCAGGGGAGGCGTCCCGAACACGGGGGCTGCTGGCTGTGCAGCGTCTGAGAACGGGCACGCGCTTTGGGTCCCTAGCAGCCTACACACGTCCGCAGGGCTCCAAGGACAATTTCTGCAACGCTGGGGGTGACGCCGGCGGACGCCGGGCCCCACCTGTGGCCGTGGGAGCAGCAGCCCCACCACTGAGCACACGCTGAAGGCCTTACGGAGTCTGTGGCTCGGGAACTGGGTGTCGCGCAGGCCGCCGTCAAGGCATCAGCAGGGCCACGGGCTCATGTGCAGGCGCCCGCGGGGCAGGCTACTCACCTAAGGTCACAGCACTGACACCCCATCGCTTTGTCGCATCCGACGGGTTAGACGTGAGACGCTGGGCCCGGCCCATCCTCAAGGAAACGGGATAACACACGCGTGACAACACCAGGAAACGCGATGCTCGGGGACCACCCCAAAATGGAGGCGCGCTGTGAGGACCCAGCGCCGAACCCCGACAGCTCGGACAACAGCTGCGGGGAGCTGTCGCGGGTGTGATGCGGCCTGCAGCCGGAGCTCACGGCAGCAGCCTCTGGCTCAACTTCACGAGAGCACGTGGACGGAGGTGTCACGAAACACGGGTGTGGCTCGCCGCTTTGCCCACCTGCCGGGGCCGGTGCTTGTGTCTTGGGCGTCCTCGGGAGCAGGACACGTGAACCTGCTGCTAGCGACGCAAAGAACAGTTTCATCTCCGGGAGGCTGCTGCCCGCTCTGTGTCCCCGAAGAAACCCAGATATTCTCCAATTGAATCAAGAAGACTCTCAACGAGCTAAAGCTACCCCGTGGGCTTGTCATCATGAAGTCTCAGCCCTATGCCTCGCGGGCCAGCCGTGTAGCCCCCCTCAGATTTGTGAAGCCGTCTGCGTGGGTGATGGGACCACCTTCCTCCCGAGGCCTCTCTCCTGGGCGTGCAGACGGCCGTCTGCTCCCCGTGTCCTCACGTGGCCGTCCCTCTGTGTGTGTCTGTGTCCTCGCCGCCTCGTCTTATGAGGACACAGTCCTGTTGGATCAGGGCCCCACACTGGTGACCTCATGTCACCTTGGTCACCTCTTTAAAGACCCATCTCCAGATACAGCCCCATCCTGAGGTCCTGGGGGTCAGGGCTCCAACAAGTTAATTTTGGTGGAGGAGGTCGCAGCTCAGTCCAGAACAACAGCGTTAAAACCAGACCTCAGAGGGCCGGCCGAGTGGCTCAGCTGGTTAAGAGCTCGCTCAAGGGTGTGAGCTCTGAGCAACAGCGGTTCGAGTCCCGGCCTGAGCTGAGCAGCCGCTGAGCTGCCAACAGGCGGCAGGATGGCTCAGCTTAAAAAAAAAAAGAAAGAAAACCAGACTCAGAGAGCTGACCACACGTGTACAAGGCCACCTGATCACACTTCGAGTCCACAGGGGTTGGACGTTGAGTCAACGTTTACACTTAGGATTAAAGAAGCCGACAATAACAAAACGTGGACGTGGCCTCCATCCCCGCGTTACACTTTCATGCCGTGTTAACACGGAGAGGCCACGGGACGTGCGGTGGGGGTGGGACCGGCACACGTTGGGGACGATAACCGCCTTAGCAGCGCACGTCCAGCCCAGTAACCGAAGGGCTCTGAGAAGGAGCGGGACCCCACGAAGCCCGCCACGCTGCCCGTGGGGTGTCCCCCAGGAGACGGGGCGCGCTGATGACCACGTGACAAGTGACAGCAAGGCGAGGCTCCCCCGCTCATGTCTTCCCGTCTTTCTCGTCGCCGCGTTAACCTCCCCTTGAAATTGTCTGTCGCCTGTTCGCATGGACGGTTTACATTTCAGGGTCTCTGCCTCTTCTCTTACAGCAGGTCTAGGGGGGCATCGTCCCCCCCCCGGCATAGGACTCGCCCGTTTTCAGGGTGCAGGGCTGTGGGTCTCGGTACACCCCTATCATCACAGCCGGCCTCCCATCACGTGTCAGCACCCCTCAAAGAAACTCCGTGCCCTCAGCCCCCCGCTTCCCACCCACCGCCCGTTTCTAATCAGCCACGAATCCGGTCGCTGTCTGCACAGATTTGCACATTCTGGGCGCTCCGTACGCACGGCATCCTAAGACACGTGGCCTCGCTTCCCCCTTTTAATTGAGAACACAGAGAAATCCCAGCCATTAAGCACCTTGGTGAATAACGTTTGCCCTTATTCTATCATATCCAACAAAGCTCTACCTATCAATTAAAAACGGAGAATTGCAGAAATGTGACGAACGCTGTGCCCTGGAGGGAACTGAGCTGGTTCTCTGTCAGATCCGGGGAAGATTTCCAAAAGTCCAGGATGGGGGCCCCCGGCGCCTGCAGCGTTCGGGTTTTTAATGGCTGTCCTCCGTACGCCTGGGCTCCGTCTTACTCCTGTGCTTAACTCTTTCTGAGTGTTTTCCACGGCAGGCGCGCCTTGCAGGGGGGGGGTCCCACGCCCCCATCCCTCCGAGGGCCCCCTTCACGCCCGGAAACCCTCGGAAACCAAGGGCGCTGTGCTTGTCCGAGGCAGCGTGACAACAGAGTTTTTCTGGAATTCAGGTGTTTCTTTTGACCTGAGTTCTCTGGGGACGTGCCCATCCGGCCGGCTAACGTGAGTTTGCAATCCCGACAGAACCCCCATGAACCATAATCCCCGGGGAAGATCGAGGCCACCGAGGGCAATTAATGAGTGTGGGTCCTTTGGAGGAGCTTAAAATGGGCTTCAAGGTGGGGGTGGGTCAGGCAGAGAAAACTGTTTGACTGGGAGCCATTCCCCCCCACACACACACACCCCCTAAAGTTTGTGCATTTCAGCTGCGCTTAGGGGCGTTCGTTCGGGTAGCTCTCTCGGGACAACGGGAAGCATCCTTGTTTGCCTCGTGGGACCAGGGTTGTCACCGGTGGCGTCTCCCAGGAAATCCATCGTCACCGCCCCGTCTGCCGCAAAGCGCGTCCCCCAGGAACACTCCCCTGGCCTCCGCGTCTACACAAAATACCGAGGGTGGGGCAACTTTTCCGACAGAAACGGGGGAGATGTCCGCCCACAAACGGACCCCCACGAGGCAGAGCCAAAGCACAGAGATATTTACAGAATAAAGGGACCCGGGCCCAATAATGGAAGGACCAGGGTCTTCCCAAAAAAGCCTTCAAACAGGGGAGCAAATGGCCAATCCCAAATGTCACCGCCAAGAATTTGTTTACGTCCCAAGAATTCTTACCTTTTTATGTAATCGCAGCATCTTTGCTTTATTTTATTGTACTTTACTTTTTTTATATTATATTATATTTATTTTATTATATTATAGTATATTATATTATTGTTTTATTTTGTATTATATTATATATTATTGTTTGTATTATATATATCATTGTTTTGTATTACATTGTTTATAATATTATATTATACTACATTACATTACATTACATTATATTATATTACATTACATTACATTACATTGACTTATTTCAGAAACACAATAGCTTTGCATGCAGGCTTAGCCATTATTCACATCTCCCCCTAAGGCATCCGTCTTTAGGACACACGCCTGATGCCCACGCAAACCGGCGAAAACACGTGAGCTTCCGTTTTGCAGTATCTGCTGCACCGCGGTCTGCGTTTGCCAAGCTGGTTTTTGCAAAAGGCCTCCCCACACCACGAGATGCAAGAGCAACCTGAGAGCTGAACGGAGCCACAGACCAACGTGGACCGTGCTTTGCTCTTGGCCGAGCAGTCTGCGTCCCAGAGGTCTCGCCGGTTCCCCGCTTCGCTGGCGAGCCCGCCTCCCACAGGCGGGGAGTGGATCTTACCGTGAGGACGTCCTCCAGGGAGCAGGGCCGTGCTAACATGGGGGGCAGGGGGGTACAGTGCAGGCTTGTCTTGTCCGGGGATGCAGGCCACATTTAGGGGAACCCCGGGCTGGGGATTTGCACTCACGACCACGTACGTGACGGTGACACCCAGCAGGCTCCCTCTCCCAGGACGCGCGCACGGAGGACCCTCTGCCAAACCCCAAAAAATGACAGAGTGCCTTTTCCCTGCAGGCCCACGGCTGTAATGTCTGCCTCTCATGACACACACATGACAGTAGCTGGCGTACATATTCTCGCTAAAAAGCAGATACAAACAGACGGAAACAGGAGCTTATTGTGACAGGCGATAAGCAGCGCGCAGCAGAGACGGACATCCAGAGGAAAGCCTTGAGAGGGTTTGGGGTCCCCTAAATGGGGGACGTCGGGATCTCCCCAACGTGGCTGCTCAGCAGAGCCAAGTGTCTGTGAAGTAAATGGAGGCCACGCTTTTGCACATTGCGTGGTTTTGTGTGGTTTCTTCTTATTGCTTTTCAGAAGCTCTTTCTATCGGGTGGCTCTTCAGCTGTGGGCTTTCACGCCACGGTCCTGTGTGCTCCCCGGGGGCTGCCCCCCTTCTCACTCGCTTTACCCTACAGTTTGCTGTGACATCTCTAACCGTTTTGCACAGTGCAATCGGCTGTGCTTCTTGGCCGGTCAGGAAGGATGTTTGCACTCTGATGATAAAAACAGCCTCCAGCATGCTTTTGTCGCAGGTTTGGGGGTTTCTCGTCATTTCGGTTCGTATTCCATTGAGGGTTTTCCCATGTGAGTGGAACTGGTGATCTTACTTAACTTGACACCCCCCCCCGAAATAATGGAACCATCAAGCCAGCACTGTGCCTTAGCCATTCTCCCCCCCCGACCCGCCACCGGACCCCCCAGCAAAGCCACCCTTGCCAAGCAGAGACTCCGTTTCCAAGTGAGCCTTTCCCCAATTTGTCTGTTCTGTGCATGAGTTTTCCCGAGGACAGTCATCCATAGGAAATCATGGTGTCACATCGATGGGTTTTTCGAGCCGATGGACATTGCCGAAACCGTCCCCCAACTCCGTACAAATTCACTTTCTCGCCTTCAGTGGTGACTCAACCACTGTCCCCTTTCCTGTCGCCGCTGAACAGGGCTGCTTCAATTTTCTGCAAATGGGCGATAGCCTCTGTCTTTAAGCACAGCCACGGGGGTGGGCGGGTCACATTATTCAGGCCAAAGAAAGGCAGTTTCTGTGTCACAGATCCGTGTGCTTTAAGGTGAGCCAGAGTGTGGGTGCCGGGTCTGGGGGCCTGCTGCTAACGGCCCTTCCAGCCCCCAAATCATGGGAGTCGGGCGGGTTTGGGGAGCCCTCTCCCTCTGGACCCGCTTGCAGCCACACGTGGCCGTTTGCAGAGCAGTGATGCTTTTCCGAAAACCTGCAGCCTGGCACAAACGTTGAGACGCATCCAGGACCCGAGTCGGAGGGGTTGGGAGGGGGAAAAAAAACCGAGGCTCAGAGTCACCTGTCAGCAGCGTGTCTGTTACAGGTGAGCGGCATAGCTAATGATTTGCACACTCGTGTCAGCGAGGCGTCTTTTTTTCTCCCCCCAGCGAGCAAACTCTTCAGGAAAGAGAGGCAACAAATGATGGAATGGGCTATTCCTGGTGCCCTAACCCAGGTCCGGATGGGCTTTCGGCCTCTTTTGTGGCGTCCGTCAGCAAAGGGTTGGAGAGCTGAGGACCCCTTGGCAGCAGGCACCTACGCAGGCCAGTCCATCCCGCCGGGAAAGAGAAGGGAAAAGGACCTGCCTGGGACCACGCTGCTTTTAGGGCGCAAACCTGTCTCCCCACCACCTGCTTCGGACTTGTCGATGAAACAGACGCAACCCCAACCCTGGCTTCACACTTTATTTAGGGGTGAGCCCGCCAAAAACCCACACGAGGGAGTTCAAAAATAAAAAGGTTCCCCCGCCTCCCCTCCCAAAATAATCATAATACAAAATAAAAAAAACTTCATTGAGATAATCATAAAACTATTTCTCCTAGTCTCACTACAGCTGTGGGGCACGTTGCCATGGAAACCGCTTTTCCTGGCCGCTTCTCTCCAGCCAGGGGTCTCCGATGGACCGGCACTGCCTGCGCACAGCCAGCCCCGCGCACAGAACGCCTCGCACATCAGCCGCGTCTCCTGAAATGTGTCAGAAAACATTATCAAGAGGGGAACGCCGGCCGTTGCGGATCCCCATAAATTTATAGATAATCAGGTCCTTAGCGGCCGCCAAAGGGCGGGCGGGGTGGGGGGGGCCCATGCTGAGAGGTCAGCGACCCCCGGAGGGGGAGGCAGCGATGCCACAGTCCCGGGGCCACCTGGGGTGTCCGAGGCTTTGACCCGGGCACGGTTGGTGTCTGAATGGAGTCACCCCTTTTTTGCATCCGTTACAGTGTATCGGTGACAGTCTGCTGGCGCGCATGTTGTTACAGCGGCTGGAAATATTGCTACGTTTCCTGTAATCTGCTTCTTTAACTGTCTCCCTTCCTGGAAGAATCTAGGACTGCTTATGAGATATAATTAGCATGTCCCACCTGCAGGAGGTGGCATGCGATTCCGTCAAGGGCTGGGGCTAGGCATTTAGGAAACAGAAACACAAAGACTCCCTCTTACAGGCTCTTCCCTCCTGGAAATAATGTAACAAAACAATGGGTGTCAGCACGTGTGTTCCGAGTTTCCCAGGAAGCGCTTCCCTCCGTGCGGTTCCCACGGAGCCCGTGGTGTCGATAGGACACAAAAGCCACAGGTGTAATTAAAAGGGTCTTCGTAGAACAAAAGAGTTCCCGGCGGCACCAGGCTTTCGCCCCGAGAGGAAAGCACCTCCGTGCCCGAGAACCATTTCAAGCAGATGTCCCGGCTGTAAAATGAAAGCTCACACACAAACAGGGGTCGCCCCAGGAAAGACACTGCCCACGCGAGGAATCGCCCCAGAAGCCAGTCACCCTCCCACCCTCACCCCCCCCCCACGTTGCAGCAATTGTGGAGCTCGGGCCTTTGTGGGATGTGGCCCTGAGGCCTGACGCGCCGGAGTGCTTTCGGGGGGCAGGTTATGATCTCGGTTCCAGCAAGATCCCGGAAGCAATGCCAGCCGACGCGTCCCTTTGTTTCCACCCCGGGGGCACGCCCGGCGAACCGGGTTTCAGGGTCTGAGGGCCTGACCCTGTGGTGGCTGAGGCACGGAGTGGCCGCCCGCAGCCGTCACGAGGATGGGCTTTCAAGTGACGGGTGTGTTCCAGGCACGTTGGGAGCCATATTCAGAACCCAAATCTGGAGCTCAGCAGCCAAGGCAGCTGTTTCGTGTTGTGGTTTCCGTGTCGTGCGGACCCGCGGCTCTCGGCCTGGGGAGACGGACCAGGGGTGGCGGGACCAGGCAGTGTGTGTCATCGGCGTCTGGGGGCTTTTCCAAACAGACGCCCGTGCCCACCCCGGCCACCTTCCCCGCCTGGCTCCAGGCTGGCCCGGGGTCCCACGTGGGCAGAGGGCCCCCCACGGAAAGAAGACGCAGCAACGAGGAAAGACATGCCTCGTCCCACGTGAAGACACGCTGCCGCGTGTCACTCAAATAACGTGTAGACACAGTGCAGCCTCGGGTGAGATTAATTGTCGACCTCGCTGGGGACGTGAAGCCAGCGTGCGCAGCCAGGAGACCCCGACAACAGGACTGACACAATGCCCAGCCCACTGAATAGGAGGATAAAAGTAAGTACGGTGAGCTATCAGATAAATATGGCAACATACCCTATAAATAAGGTAAGATACAATAGCGTATACTAAGATACCATGTACGCATAGTAAGATATGCAGTTAGATACCCTATAACTGTAATAAGATACCATATAAATATTGTAAGATGCCGCATATAGTTAAGATACAATATAAAGATGGTGAGATACAATATAAACATAGAAAGATACAATGTAAGTAGTAAACTCTAATATAAACATGGTAAGATATATATATATATATATATATATAGAGAGAGAGAGAGAGAGAGAGTAAGCTATAATATACATATAGGGACATGTAACGTGGCAGAATATAATAAGATATGATACAATGTAACACACAAAACTATAATTTTAGGGCACACGACAGTGTGAATGAGAGCTTTTTGGTAGGGGTGCAAAAACAGGTAACTTGGCCCAAACGTGGATAAGGCTTCCGTGATTTTTATACGAGGAAGTGAACATTTTGTGGCCTCCACGGGAAGACGGATCAGTTAATAACCCGTCGTGACTGAGAATGTCAGAGAAAAAACGCTGGGCCCACCCCTCTCTCAGTCCTTACCCCAAAATAATTCCAGATGAAAAAAAAAAAAAAAAAGAAAAGAATTAAACTTGAAAGAATTACAGATGAAACCATGCAAGGACCACAAAAAACAAAGGAACAGTTTTATAACCTCCGAGCCGAAAAGGCTTTCTAAAGACGACACAAAAGCCAGAAGCCCTCTGCCACACAATGAAACGGCCGTCGGTCACATGGGAAAACCGTTTACAAGACACGCAAACAGAGTGATAATTCTCCTGACGTACAAAGGGTTCCTGCAGTTTAAAGGGGGGACAAAAATCAGGTCAAAAAAAAAAAGGAGTGACAAAAGATGAAAACCAACGGTTTTAAGAAACAAATGTTTGTGAAAACCACGCAAAGGTAGCTCCACCATCATCCTGAAAGCCTGGAAAACGCAATTTGGGGAACAACAGCCTGAGAGGAAAGGCCCCTTTTTGCGTGTCAGGTTGTTAGGGACAGGGGGTGGGGTCTGGGACCCCAACCTCGGGCCACGTTCAGCGTTGAGAAGAGCGGGTGTTGGCCCAGCGTCCCCGGAGGCAGGTCTGGGCACAGCTAACACTCTGGACTGTTTGATCCCGTGATTTACTTACTCTTCCTTCTGCAGATGCAGGACCCCCAGCCACACGTCCTCACACCCCCACGGTGACACGGGTGACAGTGCTGGACATGGAAGCTCGCTCCCAGTGCACCCGAGGAGCGGGCGAATCTCTGCGGTGTGTTTACACACGGAAGACCACCCTGCCCCCAAAAAGGACGCAGCAGAGCCGTGAGCGGTGGGCTGGACAGTGTCCAGGGGGGGTGGCTCGGTGACAAAAGCAATTGGCACGACTGTGTGTTTCCACGAAGCCCGTTCAGGGACAGTGCGGGCCGCACGGGCCCAGGCTGTCTGCACAGAACAACCCTTTCTCCCTCTGCCACGTCCTCTTCTTCTCAATGGAACCGCCCACGGTCCCCCCCTGCTCCAGTGGGGTGTGGGGTCCCCCCTCCATGGCCCCAATGGAGACCGCTGTGTTTCTGTGCATCGATCTGCCCTCCCACCCTGCTCCCCTGTGGGTTTTGGGAGGACACTGGAGGCCCCATGAAAACCCACAGCCCAGCAACAGGCCCCCGTGAGCTCCTAAAACACTGACAACACGGGGCGCGTCACAGCACAACCAGTTCTTCAGACACAGGCAGCTGTGCCATGTGCACGCCCTGCTTTGCTCTGGGCCGGGTGCAGGCACTAAATTTCTGTGATTCTCTGATGTTGCAAGAATGCCGTTTCAGAGCTAAAAGGGGAGGGGTGGTTGGCCTGCGTGCCCCTGCACGGGTGTCCTGGGGGGGCTGTGACAAACGATGACAGTCCAGGGA
>NW_017732320.1:668723-670077 GCF_001890085.2 Hipposideros armiger
CTGCACAGGCCGCGTTTCCAAACAGTCAGCAGTGCCTGAGGTCAGGACACGGACGCATCTTTTCTGTTTTGATGGGGACACAACTCGGCCTCGGTGGCCCCCTCAGGACCGCATGGGGCTTTGTCATCAGAGGGGCTCGTGGGAAGCACAACGTGGACCCTGAGACCCCTGTGGCCCCCATGCAGATCGAGCTGCCGGCGTTTCCCGCTGACACGGACGCTTCTCCGCATGCGTCCTGTGCTGTCGGCGGTTTTTCTCAGTGGAAACCGGCCACGTGACGGAATATTCGCAGCCACAGCTAAACCCTCCGTCTATTTGATGAACGCCTTCAGACGTCTGCTTTTACCAAATCATTTTAGGCTTTTCCCTCAAAGTTCTTATTTCTGAAGCTTCACCTTGGAGCCAGCAGCACAGCAGCCACGACGTCCCCCACGCGGCAGGGAAGGGCCACCGGCTTTGGGTGGGTTCCTCTCGGTCCTCAGGCAGTGGACGTCCGTCCACGAGGAGGCCATCTGTCCCCAGCTGGATGCGGCCCGGGCCGCCCGGTGACACAGTCCGTGCTGATGGCTGAGGAGAGGCCGGGGGCTGCAGGCGCTTGTCACCCTGAGGTCACACCTGCAAAGAAAGCGTCTGCCGAGCAGGAGATGCCCGGTCTGAGCCACCGGAGGACGCGCGCTTTTCTGTTTTCCTTCCCCTCTCACCTCCCCGATGACCGAGGTCGCCAGGAAACCCATGTCTGGGGACAAGTGCCTCTACGTCAAAAGGGAAGGAAACAAAGCAAAAACCAAAAGAAGGAAGGAAGCAAAAAATGAAAAGAAAAAAAAGAGAGAGAGAGAGAGAGAGAAAGAAAGAAAGAAGCAGCAAAATGCACCGTGTGTACCTCCCTGCCGAGCACGCTCTGGGCAATCGGCACGAAACCAGCGAGAACCCTTCCAGACTGAGACGCGCCGGCCCACAGAGCTGCCTAATTCCTGGCATATTTGCACACGATGCTCTCCCGCTTCCCAAGGCCGGGCAGCTGGGCACAAGGGCCGGAGCTCCCCTGAGACCCACAGGCGGCTCCTCTGGGCGGTGCCGTCGGCGCACATCGGCCCAGGTCCCCCCCGTGTCAGTCCCCGTGGGCCCCGCGCCTGGCCTGGCACTGCCTAACCCCGTGGCCTGTGAGCTTTCCTCTCTGGTAAGCGCCCGCTGCTCGGGGTCCATGATGGAAACCCCGTCACTTTCGGGGACCCCCGACCACCGTCGTCCCTCAGGTCACAGTGAGGGCAGGCACCCCACGGGCTTTTGCACAGGAGGCGCCGGCCCCTCCCTCGGTGTCGTGAGTGAACAAAGTCACGGAAAATGTCCCTGGGAA
>NW_017732320.1:673894-674684 GCF_001890085.2 Hipposideros armiger
CTGGGCGCGTGTTTGCCTCCGCTAGTTAGGGACTCCGTGTGCGTGTGCGTGTGCGTGTGCGTGTCTGCACACGCGTGCTGGTGCGCACACGCGGCATTTCTCCTATTCCCGATGCTGCAAAGCATTTGGCACGTTTGTTTCTTCTGCTATTTCATGAATCACAGTTTGTCTCCTTTGCTTTCTCCCCCCGTTTACCGATAGCCATCACCGATCACCTGTCAATCGTCTATCTATTTATCTATCACCTATCTATAGACCTGTCTACCTCGACACGCATGCACCTATGAGCCTGCCTGCCTCCGTCTGTGCGTCTGTCCCTCTGTCCCGACGCTGTCACATGCAGCCCTTAGGCCGTATCACCTGTTATGTAAGTTGGACGCATTTGCCTCCCTCACTAACAAAGGACGCAGCCGACTGCTCCGTCTGGCTCACCGCCGACCGTCCGGGTAGGGACACCCCTTTCACACGTGCGCTGCCCGGGGTGCTTTGTGGCCTGAACGCCGCCCCCCTTGCCCCAGTCCCCCGGCCCCAGGCCCACGTCTGTCCCCAGGCAGGTGTGAGCCGGACCTGCTGAGGACCAGGGGGACGCCACTGGGTTTCGTGGTCTCAGGCGTGTGTTTGCAGGTCGTCTGGCTGCACTGCAAGAGCCCGGCTGCCGGGCGCTCACCTGCGGACAGGGTCCTGCCTCGGTCCCCTGGTCTCCACGGCGACCGGAGGCCGGCACAGGACCCGCCGTGGACTCGCTGCCCGTGAGACCGGCTGGGACGTCGCCCCTGCCGGGCCAGCCACG
>NW_017732320.1:674954-683447 GCF_001890085.2 Hipposideros armiger
GCGTGTTGCCTGCAGACCCGTAACGACACCGGGACTCGTCCCCCCGCTGATGAACACGCACCGTTCCCCTGACATCAGCAGAGGGGAGCTCCGACGCCCCAACCGACCCGCAGACCCCAGCCCCCCGGCCCATCCAGCGTGACAGTCCCCCACGGGCTCTCAAATCACACCAGTACAAACTTCGGGTGACTCAGCCCCCCAGGGGACACTCACCCGTGTCTGGGGACATTTTTAGGTGTCACAGGAGGTGGGAGGGGATGTGGCCCCCAGTGCCCAGGACGTTCCCACAGCAAAGAACTGAGCGGCCGCAGGCGTCCATCGTGGCACGAAGGACAAACGCGTAACTCAGGCGCCGGGGGAACAGACAGAGTCGCCCGGCTCTTCCCGGGGCCCACGTGCCGGCCTGTGTCACCGCGCTGGCCCGGTGTGTCATCCCCCTGCCCCTCCCCCGCCTCTCCACGGCGTCCTCACGACCCCCCCCACCTTACAGACAGGAAGTGCCGGCAGAAACGCTCGGAGGCACCTGTTTAAAGGAGCTTTGTAAACCTCAGCAAGGATCTGGATGGCTCGCTGCACAATGGTTTATTTATTTGGCTAAACCGTGTTCTTTTCGTAAGAACGCTGCCACGCGGCAGAACCATCAAAGGCCTGCTTTCCACCCGAGCCCACAGGGACGCCCGGGCACGGACGGTGGGGCTCAGGCCAAGCGCATTCGGAAAGCAAATGCATGCGTCTCCCGCGGGCGATGCGGAGAACGGGTGTCGGTTAAAACAATTCAACAGCGGAGGTTTTGGAGATATCCGTCCCCTGAGGGATGCAGAAAGAAGGCTTCTGTTCTTGGGGCGCGATGTAAAACACGGGTCCCCTGGCCTCGTCTCCAGAGCTTGTGTGCCAGCAGGCTGGGGGTCGGGCTGGAGAATCTGTATTTTTCGTTGCTTTTTGTATTTTTCTCTTCTATTATCCTGGAGTACAACTGATGTTGTGTGCGTTTGTGGCGTGCAGGTTTAGGGATCTTCACACATGTTGAGATACGTGTCAACGGCATCACATTTAGGACACAGGCCAGTGCCGTCGCCCCATACACCCCGAGTCTCCCTCCTGCTATCTTTTTGCAGGCACATGCCCCCACTCCGCCCCTGGGGGTCGACGTTGTAAATCCGCACCCGAAGCCGATTCCTCTGCAGGTAAACGAATGCTGCAAAGGTTTTCCGTCTCAGAAAGTCTCAAGACCAAACCGCCTGCAGGGCCTGTTGGCCAATGTGACTCCCGACGAGCCCTTGAGCACGTCTGCGCGTCACTCCTTTCCTGGCGAAACGCACGGAACGCTTACCCTGCAAAGGGGTCGTGAAGAAACAGGGACGGCTAAGCAAACTGCTGGCACCCAGTGGGCGTTCGCTAGATAATATCCAGGGTTAAGAAACCTGCGCTTTTAAATACCACAAAAGAATATNGGGCGGCCTGGTTTCTGTCCGTCCTCCGTTCAGTGTTGACGAGGACGCGGACAGGGCGGCTTCCTCCTGTTCTCTCTTCCTCCTCGGTGGACACGTGGAGGGACACGGGGCGTCCTCGGGGGTGACCTGCGCCCACGCCGCTCGCTGGGCTCGGCCGCCTCGGCCGTCCCAAGACACAGCACAGCCCGAGGCACGCGCCCCACGCGCCCCACGCGCCCCACGCGCCCCACGCGCCCCACGGGGTCCCTGCGTCAAGCTGATGGCGCTCGTGGTGAACGTGCGAGGGCCATGCAGGACGCACGGGGACGTCACTGCCTGGCGTGACAGAGGCTTTCTCCTCAAGGTGCGAAACATGCGCATCAAGCGAATTGTCCCCTTCCTTCCAACACCCCCACTTTCTCGCTCTCGTCCTGTGGTGCAAACTGGCTTCCAGCACTCAGCGACCGACAGAGAGGAGCCGTCCTTGGTTACAACAAACCCCAAAATTCCCCCTCAGAGAGTGGGGCAACCAGAAAGAAAGAGAGACGTCCCCTTCTTTGTCCTCAGCTCTCTGCCCAGACCCCCAAAACGGGCCCCAGTAGCGTCCCCCACGGGGCTTAAGCAACAGAAATGGACTTGTCACAGCTCAGGAGGCTGGGGGCCTGAAAGCAAGGTGTCACCGTGTGGGGCTGTGGCGACAACCCCTTCCTGGGCCACCTTGTCCCTGTGTCCCCACGTGATGGAGAGAGAGGGCCCTGGTGTCACCACCCCCATAAGGACACGGATCCCATCGTGGGCCCCCCCCCTGCATGACGTCCCCTCGCCCGAATACCCCCCACAGGCAGGAGCGACCGTCCCCTGGGGCCCCCGGAGGGAGCGTGGCCCTGGGACACGTTGTGGCCGCCTGCTGGCCTCCAGGGCGGGGTCGCGTGGGTTCCTGTCATTTGAAGCTCCCGGTTTGAGGTCATTGTTAGGACGGCCACACAGTCCTAGGAGCTCTGTGCTGATTTCCTGGGCCCAGAGCTGTCTGTCTGTCTCCTTTGCACACGTCCGAGACAGGACCCGCCCTCTGAGCACAAGCGGACACGTGGTGGCCGCGACCCAGGCCTGGGGACAGGGACACGTGAGTCCTGGACCCACACGGGCCCCACGGCCACCTGCATGGGACAGAAACTGCAGACAGGCTGAGGTCGGTGGGACTCGGGAGTGCCATTGCGTCCCTTTTACAAGGAAGTCGCCCTGTCACCCTCACGCGCCCTGCTCCAGAGCGGAGATTTGGGCTTTCGCAGCTTTGGGAAAGGACCCGTGGCAGCGACGTGGCCTGGAGCTGTCCCCGGGCGTGTGGCCGTGCGGCTGTGCTCTGTCCCCTCCCCCTGGGTGGCCGTGGGGACTCTCTGTGTCTTATCTCATGGTGACTCTCCCTGGGCTACCCGGCCCCCGGCGCCCATGAGGCCCCCCGGGCACGGCCGAACCCCACAGGCCTTTTCTTGAGCCCCCACCATGAGGCGGGGTCTGCTCTGGGCACTGGGGACAGGCTTCCGAGGAAAGGGACCCAGGCCTGCGCCCTGAGGAGCTCGCTTAGCTGAGGGAGTGGAGACGGGGACAGAGGAACGCGTCGCTAATGACAGTGTGTCGGGAGAAAAGNCCCCCCGAGGCCTCTCTCCTGGGCGTGCAGACGGCTGTCTGCTCCCCGTTTCCTCACATGGCCGTTCCTCTGTGTGTGCCTGTGTCCTCACCTCCTCTTCTTATAAGGACACATCCTGTTGGATCACGGCCCACCTAGTGACCTCATGTCACCTTCATCACCCATCTGCAAACACAGCCGCATTCTGAGGTCCTGGGGGTCAGGACCCCGAGGCAGTGAATGTAGTGGGGACACAGCTCAGCCCGTGACGGGGGGCAACCGACACAGCAAGACCCACTGGCCCTGAGTGTCTTGAGTTGTAAACCTTTCCATCAACAGCAGCACCAGCCCGACAAGGACCCCGGGGCACGCCTGTCCCCACCAAAGCTCGCTGACTGACAGTCCCTGCAAAACGCAACCCGGTCAAAGGCAGTCCTTCCATCAGAGGCCCCACTGCGTCCAGAGGCCCCCCTGAAACGGAAGCCTCCGTCGGTAAGAACCGCTCACAGGAGCCTTTTACCAGCAGCCCAGGCGCCTGCGAGGAAAAACGCCTGCTCAGGTCCAAACAGCTTGTCACAGGCTGTCGGACGTGGGAGCGGGGACCACGCCGTGCAAAGAGTGTTTGCACCGGGGAACAGCACTGGCTCCGTGGGACCTGGGACAGGATTTGAACCCACGCAGGACGGAGAGAAGGAGGCAACCCCCACGCCGCCTCCAGCTCAGCCCGGATGACGTCACCCATCCGTGTGCGTGCTAACACGGTGATTAAACGCGGTGGTGCCCCCCCACACCCCCACCCCCGGCGGGGCAGGGTACGGGTGCGGCGAAGCTTAAGCCAATATTAGCAAGGAAAATAAAAGGGGGCGCCGCAAGGCCCAGGGGTACAGCGCCGCGGCCCACGGGTGTTTAGCTACCAAGCGGGGAGAGGCTAATTGCGTGAACGCGGCTAATTATGTGTGGAGAGCCTCTCGCCGGCGCGCGCACACACACACACACACACACACACACCCCGTAACTAATAAGAAATCAATTAGTTAATGAAGTGGCCATTACATGCAGCGCGCGTCGTAGCCGGGGTGGCTCTAATGTCTCCCTGGCCCCCGTTTATGATCCTGCCTAATTGCCAGGACCATATGGGGCACCCAGCTTTCAGCGCGTCTGATGAAACACCGTTATATGATAGCTGGCATTCTTGGAAGAGCTCAGCAGAGCCCGCTTCCCAATTATTTTTAATTGCCAGACACTCTCACACGCGCGGGCCCCGCCGCCAGNGGAATCAGCCCTATTGTTTCAGCTTGTCGGAAACACCGTCATTGAAGGCGCCCTCACACACGTCGCCGCTCACGCAGAACGCAGCGCAAGTAACTTCTCTTCACTGACCAGCAACAGCGATGGACCCATTTTGCAAGGAGCTTGTTTAAGAAAGTGAGGCTACATTGGTTTATAACATTGTCTCAGTTTCAGGCGCACAACATTATAGCCCGACATCTGGGCGGGGGCGCTGTACAGCAACGTTCCCGTCCGTCACCACACGGTGACCCTGCTGCACGTCTCTCCCTCCCACACCCCGTCCCGTCTGCCAAACAGCAACCTGTTCTCCGCACCTGTGAGTTTCTTTTGGTTTCGTTCGTTTGTTCTTTAGATCCCACATATACGTGAGATCCTACGGTATTTGCGTCCCTCCGTCTGATGTATCTCACTCAGCATAAAGCCTTCTAGGTCCACCTGTGTTGTCACAAATGGCAAGATTTCACTCTTTTTCATGGCCGAGTAATATTCCCATGTGTGTGTGTGTGTGTGTGTGTGTGTGTGTGTGTGTGTATACACACACACAGTATTGGGGTAAACATATCTTTTTGAAGTCGTGTTTTCATATCCTTCCAAGAAATACCCAGGCGTGGAACTGCTGGGTCATCAGGTTGCTGTACGTTTGAGTTGTTCGAGCTCTTTGCATGGTCTGGGGTGTCGGCCCCTTAGGATTTGCAAATACCTCTGCCCCGTTCAGCAGGCTGCCCTTGTGTTCGGTTGGGGGTGTCCTTGGCAGAGCACAAGCTTTTTAGTTGGACGCGGCGTGCCTGGCGTGCGTGTTTGGTTTTGTGTATTTTTCTTCCTTTGGAGGCAGAGCCGCGAAATCCGGTCCCCGGCTGATGCCCGGGCGCCTCGCACACGCGTGTGTGCGTTTCACGGCGTCGGGTCTTACACTCCAGTGTCTCGTTCTCGTGCCGACAAGCTCACCGCACGCCTCGTCGTCACAGTCTGTCTTCTCGCCAGATGCTGTTTTCCGATGTCCCCAGTCGAAAGCTGAACCCCCTCCTCCCCCAAAAAAAGCCAGGAGCCAAACCATTAACGGGGAAAGCGTTGTCTTCATCTTCCACTATAAGCGTAGCGAGGAGGGCTGGTCGCGAGCGAGCCCGAGGTCATATTCTGAAAGCTCTGTCTTGTCCTCCGGGAGGGGACTTGGCCCAGGGAGGCCTGCGGTGCCTTCGTCCCAGGAGGCCGAGCGAGGAGTCACGGGAGGCCGATTTTCCTCTCTGCAAAAACAGATGGGGCCCCGGAGACGCGGTGCAGGCTGGTGTGAGTGTGTTTCCTGCCCCCTTAACACATCATGTGCGTGCATGTGCGTGTGTGCGTGTGTGTGTGTGTGTGTGTTACAGATAAATTAAAGCTCCCCGCGATCGGACTATTGGACTCCAAATATAACGGATGACGCTGACATGGAAATTGCATCAGGAACAGGATGTGTCCTCCATAAAGCCTCATTAATTAGGATCTCATAAATTCACAATTTGGGCGGAAATTTATCTTCTTGTTGATGACGCAGGGAAAGACTTCCTCAGTTAATAGTGTAACGACTTCAGGGGAGACGTTGGAACGGCTTAAGAAAGCCAGGCTTTCAATAGCTGTTCAGGAACAATTTTTTCTTTAAGGTCTAAAAATATGGGATGCATTATAATTGTCTATCAAATGATCCGATTACCTAGCCCGACGCTATTCATCATAATTCTGGAAGTGGTTCATATTATTTGCATAGAAAGTAAGCGCATTTTTATAATATTGTCACGCCTGTCTGCTCAGTCAGTAGTTCCTGTTTCATGAACCGCGTGAAAATTAGACGACAGCGAATTTTAGCAAAGGGCAGAGAGCTTGTTTACAAAATTCTGTTTTAGGGACCCTGCCCGTCCCCGGTTTGAAGCCGTTTTGCTTCTCGGCCGAGACGTGTGGCAGCTGCTGGGTCGGGCCAGGGGCTGCGGGTTCGAGCTGTGGCTTCGCCGACGTCTGTTTTTTCTGATGGGAGCCGACGGTTAATGTCCCTGCAGGGATTTCGTCACGTGTCACATAAAAACGCAGGCGGACCACAGAACTTCAAAGTCCTCTAATGGAATTCACAATATTGTGGCGGCAGCTTTTTTCTTTTTTTTTTTTTTCGTACTTGGTAAATACAGACGTGTGAGCGTGGGTGTGGGGGCGGGTGGAGATTTGACGGGTTTTCTATGTGGATGTGAGTCTGTTTCTTTAAAGCAAGGTGACGTGCGGTGCTGTGACGTTGTTATTTTTATAGCGTGGCAGCGGGCACGTGTTGGCAGCATCGTGGGGTTCCATGTCCCTGGTCTGTGTCCCCCGACTTCCTTCTTGTAGGGACAGACCTGGAAGCCCATCAGGTTAGAGGGGGAGCTTCGTGTTTGTGCGTCTGGCTGAGTGCTGAGGGCAGCGCCTCCGAAACGCACGCGGACAGGCGGCCGCTGCGTAGCGAGCTGACCCTTTCCCGCACACACATGCGGCCGTTCGCGTCTTGTCTACTTCAGTCGGCTGATCACAGCCGGGCAGCTGAGCTTCTGGGTGGGGGGTGCTCGGCGCGGCTCCAGGTCGGTTCTTTCTGGGACCTGGGCTCAGAGGGCAGCAGCTGTGCTCTTCGTAACCGTCCAGCAGGTAAACCAACCACCGATAAATAAACAGCATCTTTATTCAAGAAAACCCCGGGGCCCTGGGCCTGCTGGTGCGTCCTGTGTGCACCTCCCCAGGCGCTGAGGGGCTCTTAGCTGCGTGCTTGGCAGGAAGGAGGACACACGGGCCACTGCCCTTTGGGGCACGGGTGACACAGGGCTGCGTTCGGGAACCCGTGTCATCTTTTCCACTCGCCTGCAAGCTGCAGACGGGATCGTGTCTGGACATAGAGTCTGTGCAGATGGGACCGAGTGAGGGGTCTGAGAGGAGGGCGTCCTGGGTCNCGCGGCAGCTTCAACCAACCGGCTCCACGTCACAGGCTGGCCTGGTCCCTCCCAACACAACGTAAAAGCAGGACCTGGACCAAAAGGATCCAAGTGCTCCCAAGGGGCCTCGCTGCGCCCCAGGACTAAGCGAAACAGAAATCCTTACAGGAGGACGAAAGTATCCCGCAGCCAAGAAGGGAAAACTGAAGACGGCTGGTGTCCCGCCCAGAAACACCCGTCACGAGACACAGAACCGATACGGCCCACACCGAGGAGAAACACCAGTGCCTGCAAACCGGTCCCGGGTTGGCCGACAGGTGAGAAAACACGGACACGAGAACAGCTCTTACGACTATATCCCGTTGAGATTAAAAGGGTCGAAAAGCAAGGAGGAAGACTCGACATGCTCGGCACAGACGAAAATTACAATGGCTGCGATGAGAAACATGGGGCTGTTGGAAAAATGATGACTTTTTTTTATTTTTCGTCGCCAAAGTGTGTCATGACTTTCCCGACAACCCGATATGCTGGGCGGGGTCAGATACCGCAGAAGACAAGGTTAGGTCGTGTGGAAACGGCGAAAGAGACGCCATCCAAAAGGGAACACAGAGAGAAAAATGACCTTCAAGATGAAAAGGGCATCGGTGAACGGGGCGTCACCTCATCACGGCCACACACATGTGCGCCCCCAAAGGAGCCATGGGTCTCCAACTTAACCTCCTTTCCGTTCCACAGCTACCCCAGAAATGACGCCTTCTGACCCTCATTTAACGGGTGAATGGAGTCACCGGATAAGAAAACAAGATGATGTGCAATATTTCGGATGCAATACACGAAAATTACTTGCATGCACCTGAAATCGAAATTTCACAGGATAGTTTTCTCTGCTAAATCTTGCAGCCCTAGAAGTGGGGTGATGGGGCCGCACCTATAATGGAAGTAATTGTCCCAAGCTCGTGGCACATGGGATGGAGGACCAGCCCGGGTCTGTGTGAGTCCAGTGTCCCCGCTCCGACGCCCTCAAGTCCCGTCTCCCAGGCGGTCAGCACCTCCCCCTGCAGCCTACAGGCTGCTCTATTGTGTCTGAGTCCACGTCCCCAAGTGGGTTATAGTTCAAGTGACGGCAAACCCAAGGCTGCACTCTTGTTGACGTTCCCAACGACAGGCAACAGGTACTGGTGGGCGGGTGGACGGAGGGATGGTGGATGGATGGATGGATGATGGATGGATG
>NW_017732320.1:689487-690917 GCF_001890085.2 Hipposideros armiger
GATGGATGGATGGATGGATGGAGGATGGATAAGTAGATGGGTAGATGCTGCAGGGATGGATAGACAGGTAAGAATCTGCGTGTTCAGATGCTAAGCCTACTTGGTTTTCTGAAGGCTGGCTTCCTCCCCAAATGTCGCTATCACCACCCCGAAAGCCCATGTGGCCTTCTCCGTGGAGAAATAGGGCAATCTATTTTTAAATGATACAAAGGTTAAATGTGTGTTTTCTCATGCAGGGAATTTTTAAAGAGGAGGGAAAACTCTCCTTTCCTTATTTGTCGTTATAAGTAGGGTAAGTATTTTCTCTTAAGAAGCTTCTATTTTCTTTGCCTGAGGAAACAAACAGGGTGGGTTGAAATGTGTGCAGGAAGCTAATCAGCTGGTGCAGCCGGAGAAAGCTCTGTGTCAGCGGAAGATAAACTTGGACACGAGTAAAAGTGGGAGCGTTCGCTCGGTGACCCGAGCTGGCTGTGGCCGTGGAGGGACACGCGCGCATGAGAGTGAAAAAGCGACATTGGGCTGGGCAGTGCCACCTCGGGTTCATGTCGCGCATTCACGCTGCTCACCTGGCTGTAGGGCTAGGTGAATGCGCACTTTTCCTGGGGCGGGAAATAGCTTCCCAGGAACCCAGCTGAGTGGAATCATGTAAATCCCAGCGTCAGCCCCCAAAACCCGGACAAGGTAAGGACGCCAGCATCCGCCCCAGCACTGTCTAGGTTTTGACATTTGGACTCAAATTTAAGACTCGGACGCTATTAGTCATTGAGGCCGTTAAAGCCACGAAAGACCACGTCACCATCACAAAGGCGGCCGTCGTTTTTGAAAAGAGGTGTCGTCACGTGTTTGCGAGGACATGGGGAGACAGGGGCCTTGTCGACGGTCGGGAACGTCGCACGCTGTGGCCGCTTTGGAAGGCGTGCTGGCAGCGCCTTAAAAAGCTCAGCGTCCCGTTACCATCTGACCACGCAATTCCGTTCCACCCCCGAAGGACGTGATTCTCCGAGGGGACTGCACACATACGCCCCCCGCACGGTGGGGTGCGGCTTTTCCTAGAAGCCTTTTGTGTGGTGGCCCCGAAACGGGAAGGACCCAAATGTCTGGGGACAGGTGAGAGGACAGAGGAGACGGGGACCCATGCCTCCACATGGCGGAATATTAAGCAGCCGTGAAAAGGAGGCAGGTGCCTCAACAATATTATTCTCAGAAAGAAGCCCGACGCAAGAGGCCATAGAGGGTGTGATTCTATCTGCACGAATTGTCCACACATGAGAAATCTATACAAAGTACCTCAGCGGTTGCCCAGGGCTGGGAGGGGGACGGAGGGGAGCAGAGAAAGTCAGCGAAATGACGGCAAAACGACAGGCCGTTTCTTGTCGGGGGCTGACGGGAATGATCCGGAATTAGGTTGTGGGGACGGCTGCACAAGTCTG
>NW_017732320.1:692162-692959 GCF_001890085.2 Hipposideros armiger
TTGGTCTTCTGTGGCTGGCTGATGTCCCGCACCATCACGTCCACCCAGGGTGTCGCAGGTGTCCGAGGTCCCCTGCTTTTCACGGCTGCATACTATTCCACGGTATGAGGGTCATGATTTGCATAGATGTCTGTCCACCCACGGACACTTGGGTCGCTTCCAGCATTTGACGATGGTGAATAATGCTAAATAGCTTCGTCTGCAGTGAGATGTTGAAATCCCCGACCCCCAGGTGGATGCTGTTAGGAGCTGGAAGGATGATACTGGAAGATATTGGAAGGTGATCAGGCCATCGGGGCAGTCATAATGCCTCTTAGGTTCAGTGCCGGAGGCCTGCAAATTAAACTAGCGAAAGACAGATTAATGGGATTTGTGCCTTAGAAGAGGAGCCCCAGAGAGCTCCTTCACCCCACCCACCATGAGAGGACGCGGCAAAAACCTCCTGAAGATACAGTGAGTAGACGGCCACCAAATCTGCACCTTGATGTCAGACTTCCAGCCTTCAGGAGCATGGGGGACACACGTTAATGATAAGCCACCCAGTCTGTGGGATTGTGTTATAGGCCCCGAACGGACTAAGGCAAAGACATTCGTATGAGGCATGACGTGCAAAGGGCTGAGGCCTTGCAGAAGCCACGGCAATGCCAGTGCCCGCTGGGGTAAGGCTGTCTCCCCTTCACAGCCGCAAAAAACGCCAAGTTACTTTCCTCTAGATGCACAGGCCCCTGGTAAGACCGGCCGGCGCCAACACGCACGAGCAAGTGGCCCAAGTGTCCAGTTCCTCCATCTCGCCCGCT
>NW_017732320.1:694739-729876 GCF_001890085.2 Hipposideros armiger
AGTGAGGGGGAAGCCAGCAGGAAGTGAGGGGGAAGCCAGCAGGAAGTGAGGGGGAAGCCAGCAGGAAGTGAGGGGGAAGCCAGCAGGAAGTGAGGAGGAAGCCTCCAGGAGGTGAGGGGGAAGCCACCAGGAAGTGAGGGGGAAGCCACCAGGAAGTGAGGGGGAAGCCAGCAGGAAGTGAGAGGGAAGCCAGCAGGAAGTGAGGAGGAAGCCTCCAGGAGGTGAGGGGAAGCCACCAGGAAGTGAGGGGGAAGCCTCCAGGAGGTGAGGGGAAGCCAGCAGGAAGTGAGGGGGAAGCCACCAGGAAGTGAGGGGGGAGCCACCAGGAGGTGAGGGGGAAGCCAGCAGGAAGTGAGGGGGAAGCCAGCAGGAAGTGAGGGGGAAGCCACCAGGAAGTGAGGGGGAGCCCTAAGCCAGTGTGTTGAGCCAAGACCCGTGCACAGCCCATTCCCCCGTCCCCATCGCCGAGTCCCCCCTCGACTGGGACAAGCCCAGCCGTCCACCGGCTTCCTCGTTCCCGTCACCTCTAATTCTCAACATAGGTGTCCAGGTACCAGCTCCCTACCTGAGGGTCCATCTCCCCAAGTCCCCCAGACACTGAAGGTTCTCCATGAATTCTCGTGTGCAAAGCAGGGCTCAGCCTGCACCCCACAATGCCCCCGTCTCCTGCTCCCAGGACCCCCCAGTGCCTGTGACCGCCACTCACATCTGCTAACATTACTGCCCTGGGGAGGCTGTGACCGTGACCACAAACCGGTGTCCTTAAAACCACAGGAATCCATCCTCCCCCGTCCTGGAGACCAGGAGGCTGCCGCCAAGCTGTCCCAGGGCCACGCTCCCTCCGGAGGCCCCAGGGGACAGTCCCTCCTGCCCCGTCCAGCTCCTGGGGGCTCCAGGCGTCCCTGGGCGGGTGGCCGCCTCCCTCCCGTCTCTGCCTCCGTCTCCACGTGGCGTCCCCTCTGTGTCTGTGTCCCTCCTCTTCTGTCCCCGATAAGGACACTGTCATTGGGTTCAGGGCCCCCCTGACCCAGGATGGCCTCCTCTCAGACCCCTCACTCAGTCCCATCTGCACAGACCCCATTTGCAAGTTGTGTGCGACCAGCCTGTAAATGGACATCAGGCCCCAAAGTGGCCCGAACACTGATCAGGTGATGATGGCACCCTTGACACTTGGTGGCAGAGGTGTCCCTCCTGCCACGCACCTCCCCTGGAAACTGTGTCCAGGTACCTAGTTCTGCAAACATGTGTTCACCTGCTGAGGGCTGTAACGAGTGTGTGACGAATGTTTTTGGAGCACGTTTGGCCCAGTGTGGGGCATTTGTAACCTGAAACAGCCTTGCCGGCAGCTGCCCACAGTGTCCCCACGGGTTCACCTCGTCGCCGGGCAATCCACAGAGACGACCCCCGTTAGTTGCTGCATCTGTACAAACCCATTCTTGACAATTACAGAGACGCCCACAAACTGGGGGTGGGGGGGCGGCAGGGAAAGCGGCACAGACCTCAGCAGCTGGGCCTCAGCACGAGGGACCCCAGAAAGTCTGGGACCCCCACCCCCGTGCCTTTAGATCCTCCTGGGACCCACGGCACAATTCCTTCCTAAGGATGTTTACCCTACGCTCTGAGGTCCTCAGCCCTCGTCACCATCAGAGGACAGAGCCGTCAGCAGCAGCGATGGGACGCTTCCCCTCCAGGTGGGAGGGTGGCTGCAAGGTTAACTCCACAGGACAGAAGGGGCGCCAGTGGCACGTGGGGGACGCGGGCAGCCCTAAACGCTCCGTGTCATCTAAACTTTAACGTCGCCCTCTCTGAAACCGTAAACACGCTGGCAATGTTTTCACGGTGAACAAAGCCCCACGAGACAGACTGGAGGTCACCAGCACGTTATTCAAGGGGCTGCACGTCTGGGTTTGAACGATGCCTTTATTGTTGCTGAAACCGTGGGCCCTGAATGGCCCAGGCCAGGACGCGGCACATCGTGAGCCGGTGTCTGCTTCCATCCCCACGGCGACCCTCAAATGTCCCCGAGTCTCGTCGCCGAGTGTCCGTTCCATGGAAAGAGCCGCGCCCATCGGAAGCTGCACATGTTTCTACGGACCCAGAAGAAACTCAGATTACCTTCACTTGCCTCCTCGCCCATTGTTCTCCATTTTCGCGTGTCCTTCACTTAAAACAATCACCTATTTTATTTCATTGTTGCAGCTATCTTCTTTTGTCTAACCTTAGCCTGCAGACCTGGCCCAGACTGAACTGTTTTCTTTTATTAACCTATCATCCCAACTAAAGGAAGCTACCAGAGAATTCTGTATCACGTTTCAGAAAACGACGTGAGGGGGGGAAAAAACATCTCTCGTCGCTCGGAACTGTGACCTCTCTGCTGACAGAATGTTGCGGGCTTTCGCTCCCTCTTTGATGTATTTTTAAATTACATTCAAGCCAGCCAAAGAATGCAGAGACACAGAGAGATTTAACGGCCGTCCCTCCCTGGCCCAGATGCCAACCCCGTCTCCTCGGGGCAGAGAGTTTTCTTCCTCGGCCTCGGTGCCCATTCCCGCAGGCGGCAGCACAAACGCGCCAAGGTCCCTACAGCAACATAGACGGAGCTTTCTTTTTTTTCCAATCCCAGCCCGTGTTCCCTCTGTGGTTTTAGTTTCGCTACGACCGATTGTATCCATAAAGGCTCGGGGATGCTGAAGGCTAACGCGGTGTCAACGCCCGACTCCATGAGCTGGGCCTGTTTGGGAACTTGCAACCATTTGACTTCCTCCCGCCTGACTCGGGACTCGATTTTCATGCAGGGTCTCCGGCTTCCCCGTTCCTGGGATCCACGCTCACGTAGCTTGGTTGCTGTTTCCCCTCTCACAGATTTTAAACCCGGAGCCAACGTGGCTGCGTGTGTGGGGGTTTGCACTGCGGCCCTCTGTTGTTCAAGCCAACGGTTGAAAAACAAATTTTTTTAAACTCGTTGGAGGCGTTGGGCCCTCCCTTCACCCCATCCTCCCCTCCCGGCCTGCCAGCAGCAGAGCCTGAATTGCAAGCACTTGGATGCGGACCCGGATGGGGGGGGCATCTTAGTGACCCCCCCTACCCAGGCCCAGTGGGCAGACCCGCCCCTGCAGCCCGCCGTGGAGGGGGGGACAGCTTCCGGCTAGTGGAATGGAACCGTTGGGCTGATTTCAAAGGTCTCGGGCTGGAAGGAATGCGCCAGCTCAGAACTGGGGCAGGAACGCGGCCCGCGGTCGGCGAGGACAGCACGGACGCCCAGTGGCCACGAGGCCCAGGTTCCCCGAGCCTGGCCTGCAAAACACACAGCGCAGAACTATGCGTCCCGGGGGGCCCCGGCCCTTCCGGTGGGTTCCCAGCCCAGACAGGAGGGCGCTGAGGCCGGAGGGGGGGCCGGACTCCCTCCCGCTGAGGGACGTGGACACAGCCGGCTGCCCTGCGGCCGGGAGCTGGCCGTTCCGCCCTGCGAGCTGCACCCCGCCGCCTCCATCCGTGGGGGGGGGGTCCTGTTCCGCGTTTGCCGCTCCCACTCGCTCCGTGCACAAAACCGTTAGGCGAGGGGCGCGGGGGAACGCCACAAATCAGCAGGGTAATTGGTGCCACCCAGTGGCGCCCGGGGCCTCCCCCCATTCATTTTCTTGGCACAAAGTGTATTAGTTTTAAGGAATTCATTTAGTTTTAATTTGCTGGGAGCTAAATTAAAGAAAAGCCAGAAAAGGAAGCCGAAACAGGCGAGCTGACGGTGAGGGGTACGGGCCTCGGGACAAACCCTCAGCTTTCCCCGGGACCCACGCATCATAAATTTGGAGCTGGCCCTCCAGCGAAGAGAGGGGGGGGGCGCCTGGGTTGCCGGCCTCCCACCCACAGACCCAGGGCCCGTCCCCCACCGCCGGCGTGGCTGCGTCACGGGGAGATTTATAACAGCCGCACGTGGAGGTGGGTCTTGTTACCGACACTTGCTTCTTGGGGCCGTGCACGATGAAACGCAGTTATTATAATTGCCCTGAACCCTTGCAAAGAAACAAGCTCGCGTTATGTGCCACCCACGGCTTGCTTTCAATGGCTTCGCTTGTCTGCAAGCTCACCTGCAGTTGGGAGCAACGGAGGTTTCCCGGGCTTGGATGCGGCCCCGGGCCGTCCACCACGTACAGGGGGCCCCCAGCACCCCTGCTGGGGTGTGGCACGACTCTGAGAGCCCAGACAATGTCTCGCCTGACCGCCCACGTTAGAAACCCCCAAATGCCAGCTGCTGGCACGGGAGGAAAAGTCAGGTGTAGAAAGTCGGACCCAAGCCTCTGAAGAATGCTGCTGGGTTTTTGCCAACAGATGGGGAAAGGGCGAGGGTTGGGGGAGGCATGGGGGGGAAGCAGCTAGGAGTCATGGCTGCGCTCAGTTTCAGGCTGGGGGCTCAGAATCCGGGGACACGGGGCAAGGTGTGCATCCTCCTGTATTTACTTGTCGTGGAGGGTGCGACCGAGGAGGCCCGACCAGCGACAGGCACGCCGGCACCCCCACAGCAATGCACGCTGAGACGGTGCTGGTGGCGCCCCTACCCAAGGGCAGGGGTGCAGCTCCCCGAGACCCCTCTCCGCAGGGCCTTCCCCTCCGGCCCTGGCCCAGGCCGGGCACGCTCACGTGCACGAGTGGACGTGGGATATTTCCAGGACCCTAGACCGTGAGGGAAGGTGAGCCGGGCTGGAGAGCCTCACCACCTCCCTCGGTTCCTCCAGCCTCATGAGATCTGGAAACTGCCTGTTACCCCAAAGCTCCAGTGAGACCCTGCTCCACTTGGGGTGCCCCCGACTCCCAGAATGGTGCAAAGCTGACACCTTCACGTCCCCTGCCAGGAAACACTTTCCCAGAGTGGCTCCCCCTCCAGATGGACATAACGGCTTCCCCCAAAACTACCGTGAGAGCAATTTTTGGAACCTGAGGTTTTTGCAAAGCAGTTGGAGCAGTTTTGTTTTTTTTTAAATCAAAGCAATCGTCATCTTTTACGTGTCCCACTGTGCGCAAATACGTAGGAATAAAAACGCCGAAATCCACTCAGCCTTGTGAGGGCTCTTCAGAAGCATATCAGGTTTGACTGCCTCCCGCGTTGCTGCCGAGAAACCCCGAGGACACTTCTCCTGGGCAGGTGACCGCGGAACTGGAAATCCAAACCCTCCACCGACCCGCCAGCTTACGGGGTTCCTACGTGTCGGTCATTTGAGGCCGGCCCCTGAGGATACACAGGTGGCGAGTGAGCGTGCCGGGCGGGGATCCCGCCACGGGAAACTTCCAAGCCTCTCCCACGGTTCCAGGGGGCTTTTCTCCCCGGGCGGCGCGTTCGTGTGTCTCATCTTGTCCAGCTGCCTATGGGGGTAAGTGGGGCATCCATTGCTTCTCCTGAGGTCCATTTTCCTAGTGTCTGGGGACCCCGTCAGGCACACAGCCTGTGCCTTCGTGTTACTCCCGTCCTCCTGACGGTGAGTCCTTCTGCCAAGCTCCACGTCTGCTTGGCCTGCTCTCCTGAACCTCAAGGCACCTGGAGGACCCCCTGCTCCGGCATCTCTGCATCGGGGGAGCCGGTCCCGTGGCTCCGTAATCGACCCCCCTTGCCGAATCGAGGTCATTTATTCTTCTGCAGACTCGGTCCAGTTCGTCCGCACCTGGCTGTCCTCCTGGCAGAACCCTACAGCACGAGGACACCCCACGTGCCCCCTGCAAACCAGCACGCTGCATCTGCCTTCGAGCTAACGACACAGAGGTCACGGGGGGTCTTCCAGGTCAGAGTTGTGTTTTAAGGGCACCAATGACTCCTTTTAGGTCTACGCTTGCTGCTCTGCACACAGTAGGGCCAGGGCACCCACGCCTCCCCTCCCGTCGGGTCATTGTCCTTGTCCCTGAGACACACACAGTCTTCAGACACTTGCTCTCGGGCCGTTCGGGGACACGCCGGTACATTCACATCTCACAGACTTGTCTCTGAAGTTTTATGAGCCACAGAAACACAGTTTCTGGCTCGTGTAAGTGTTGCTAGTTTAAAATATAGTTTCCCACTAAAAGGAGCCAGAGCTTCTTGGACAAATGGGTGATTTCAGGGCTGAGACGAGGGTGATTTCGGGTGCAGCTGAGCCTGGAGACCGCGGAGCAAGGGACCCGAGACAAACAGGCCATGTCAATGGCCGAGGACCCGGCTGGACGGGGACCACACGGCCAGCTGGGGACACGCGAGTAGCCAACACAGAAGGAACCACGTCACTCTTTATAACACACTGAAACGGTTAAAAACTAACCCTTGGATCCAGCACGACCCTCAAAAAAAGGGAGCAGGAAAAAAATATGTCACCCCTGGTGACTGATTCTCCCGCCTTCTGACTCGGAGAATTAAAGGGAAAGAGTGACACATGTGTATTCCCCCTTCTGAGAACCGAATTTGTCCCCAGTCGATTTGGGGGGTGGAGAGGACTGGTCCTCAGAGAAGAGCACCAGTTGATACAAGTAAAAGAAATAGAATTGCAAACCACCATTTTCCAATCACCAATGAAACACGGCTTCCGGCGACCACCGTCAGGGGACACCGCAACCAACTTGTGTTGGGGACAAGCAGTCTTCGCAGCCAGTGTCACCGTCAGGTCCCTTGCTGGTTGAAAATGGGAAAAACACCCCTTTTTGACAGGGAGAGCCAGCCATCATCACCCAGCACTCACGGACCCACAGCCTCACGACCAACTGTGGGACCACCCAATGGGCCACTCACGGCATCTCCTGGACGGAAACGTCTCCCTAAAATCTCATCGTGTCCACACCCCATGCTTCCTTTCCCAGGAAACGCTTTCCAGGGTGCAGGTCAAACACTCATGCAACAAAACGGTCGGCCAAATCCAGGATTCGGACCTTTGGCAAGCCAGCCGGCCCGGACCCCTCAGTACGTCAGCGCAACCAGGATGAGAAAAGTGAGCAAACCCCGGGGACACAACAGCCCAGGGTGACCCATGACACTCGGAGAAGACTTTGGTATCAAGGGGTGCAAGGGAGTTACTACGTAGTCACCTTCGTTTGGACAGCGATGAGATTGTCCTAGGAGAACACAGTTAATTTTGAGATTCTGAGCAGCGAGGTGCTGTGGGGGCAAAGTGGCATTTGTACAACTCACGGAGACCTCTGTGTGAAAAGAGTTCTTTATTTTTGCGTGCATGTATTACTCTTATAGAAATAGTGCATTGTGTATACAGCAAGCCCTCACCCAACAGGAGGTCAAAAGGTTCTGTGCGTTTCAGCGAAACGTCGTTGGACAAAGTCACTCACGGGAGGTAGGTTCTTACGGCGTCTCCTCGACGCGCTCACGAAACAACGTCATTCGAGGCCCGGCTGTCACGTCAATGATTGCGCTTACTGTGTATGTGTTTAACTCCTTTACAAGCTACATGAATCATACATAGACACACATGTATGCGAGACTCGCACGCACCCACGTATCCGCTGTGGCAGACTGTCCATCAATGAAACTCGGAGATGTGGTCACAGGTGCCCGTCTGAGCGTTTGCACACACCTGAAGTGCGCGCACACGTGGCCGTTCCGGTGTTTTTCCACAATAAAAAATGTAAAGGGCAAAAGGACCACAGACAAGCATGGCGTTCACCGAGGCCAACGTGGAAACAGGAGCGGCCCTCGCACACTCGTCAAGGGCCAGAGAGAGGAAACCAGCATGGGGCAGAGAACAGGTGGGGTGCACTGGGGTCCCACCTGCGTGAGCCCCACCTGGGTGCCCGGGACCACTTGTCAGAGGACCCTGCCTCGAATCCAACCCATGTCATTCCCAGCCCAGTTCATGTCAAAACTATTTTTTTTCCCTTAATTTAATTTAATTTTCATTTCTGCCCTCAGAGGAGCTGGCAACAGCTGGTCCCATTGAGTGTGCAAACCCTCAGGACTGTTATTAAATTTCCCCTCAGCTGGTGCTTGGGGATTTCTCAGGCGGCCGCATGCAAATCATGCCGATTGGTATGCAAACGCGTGCCCGGCCCCTCCAGGCCGCACACACCTGGACAGGCCCGGGGCGGAGGCCCTGGTCTCTGCAGAGCGAGCCCCCAAGTCCCTGGTGGGGAGGGCCGCCCTAATCATCCCGTTTGAGGAGGGGGCAGTGGAAAAGCGGCCCACCCCCGCTGCAGGAGACACATGCTGCTTTTAAAAAAATGCAAATCAAAGCACGGCGACAGAGCGCCGGTGACAGAGGCAGGCTCTTACTAGAAACGTCCTCAGAGAGAGGACCCGGGGAACTTAGCCCCCCAACGTGGCAGCGGGCTCAGGAGGGAGAGCCGCCGACCCCCCCCCAACCTCCCAAGTCCAACGGGACCCACCAACAGCAAGCAAGGCCACGAGGAGAACCAGCCACGTTCAGAGGGGACGGCTGAGAAGGGCAGAGGGTCACGGAGCTGGACGTGCGTCTGTGCAAACTGCAACGCGGCGCGGCCGCCCGAGAAGCAGCCGGGGGCCTTTCTCCGTCCTGCCTTGTCTCGCGTGTTTGTTGTCACAGACACTGGCCGTGGGGGGTGGGGAGGTAAGAGGCTGAATAACAAGATGCAAACGCAGACACCGGCGTCGGAAGGGTCCGCAGACATGGGGTCACCTGACCCCCGGGGAAGGTGCCGAACCAACGTCTCCTCAGAGGACGCCCCAGAAAAGCCAGTGACAGGTGTTGGCACCAAAGCCGTGTCACCTGGTGCCACATCCCTGGAGGAACTGGGTGACGCTGCACCTTGCAAGAACCCGACCGGGCACGACCTCCCTGTAGCGATGTCAGGACTGTCCCCTATGTCTGCAGGGCTGAGACGAGGCCACGTTTGTGGGGTGCAACACGGCAGGAGACAGTCCCCTCTAGGTGGGGGAAAACAAACGCCTGAAAGCCTGTCTTCCTTTATGTATGTTTTTTGAGGAACGCTGCATTTGGACGACCTGCGTACCCACGAGCGTCGTGAAACGCCTGGCCCTTCGAAACGGTTACGCATCCTTCTCATGAGGAGCAAAGCATGCCTGGTCCCCCCTCCCGGCGAGCGGGGACCCTCGGCAAGGTTCGGGGGCCCCGCCAGCGTGCCGACAGCAACACTCCAGCTGATTTCCCAAATATCTGGGGAAGCCGGCGAGCCAGCCGACCCTCAACGGAGAGGAAGTGTGGAATTTCTCTGCCCGCCCCCTCCTGGCGCGATTTCTTGTCTGGGGGTCATTTGCGTGCCCCCCCTCACCCCCAGCTCCGCCTCACCAGCTCTGGTCTTTAGTAAGCGGAGCTGCGGTCGGGCTCTGGGTAACCTGTTATCCATCAGAGTGACGCAGAGCCGGTCTCAGCCAGCTGGACAATATTCCATTGTTTGAGGGGTTTCCTCCGTCCTCTGTGCAGATATCGGACAAAAGTCATGATGAGCAAAGCGTGTGGGCCCCTCCCCGGGCCGGGAGGCACACGTGTGCTGGGACAAAGGACGCACAGACGTGGCGGGAGGGACACGGACGGGACACAGGCAGGCGTGTCCCGTGGCCCCGTGACGCTGGTCCCACGTCCCCGCCACCCTCCGCACACCCAGCCAGCCCCCAGCACTGTGTCCCCAGCACGGTCACCTCCCGATAGAGACAGCAGTGGCCTGCCCACCTCGGGAGCCGACAGTCTGCCGGCGGGCGCTTGGACCTACTTCCGAGAGCCGCTTTCTGATGCGTGGAGCTGCCGGATACACCGGGGCTGCCATGCGGCACCCCCGGCCTGTCAGGGCTACGGGGTGGACGGCACACAGAACAAAAGGTGGACGCCTGGACCGGCCGCAGACACGGCTCCGCTTTTCTCCGTCCGGCTTCTGTGCACGCTCCAAGCTGGGCGGGCCGGGGGGCTGCAGCCTGCTCTGTGCGGGGGGTGGGGGGGCTCTGACAGGTGACAGGTGACGTCTGGCTCGTCCTAGGCGTGTCCCCCAGCTTTGCAGCAGGAAGGCTGCGTGCGTCACGGTGGCACAAACCGCATCCCACGGTCCGGGTGCACGTCACCCACCCAGAACGGGGCTCCCTGGCGGGCGCTTCCCTTCTGTTGACATGAACTGGGAGCACAGGTGTCGGGCCGCAGGCGTGCCCGCCGGCTGTGAGGCCCCTGCCTGTGTCTCGTTGGGCATGGTCTGCACCCCACCCGACCCCAGAGCTGGGTGACGACGCAGGCGGTGAGGCCTTGGGTGGCCTGGTGTGTCTGTCACTCCCTGAGCACCGTGCCCTCAGGGCACCTGCTCGTGGTGGCGAGTGTCACCACCTCCCTCCTCTTCCTGGCCGAGTAATATTCCGCCCTGTGGACCGACGGACCCCGTTCTGTGCATTCGCATGTCCGCTGACGGACTCTTGGTTTGTTTCTGCCTTTCGGCTGCTGTGAATTCAGCAGCCTCGCAAGGGTGCTCACCACCCAGACTCCCAGCCGCCGGGGCTCTGGGACCCGCTCGTCAGGGTGATTGACACGCGCCCTGTGCTGTCCCCAGGAGCCTGGGAGACCCACCCGTCCCCTCGGAGCGGCCTCAGGCTCAGAGAAGCTGATATTTGCGTTCTCCATCAACGTCTTATTTGTTTTTGTGTTTGACCTTAAAGTGCAGCACAGGGACTACAGTCCATGTTGTCACAACAGCGTACAGAGCCAGGCAGGGACTAGACTTATGGGGGGGGGGTCACTGTGTAACTTCTATACATGTCTAAGCACCACGCTGTACACCTGACACTAATATAAAACAACACTGAATGCCAAGTGTAACCAAAAATAAATATATATTTTTTAAAAGCAAAGCAAACCAAATAAATAAAACACATCTTTTCTAAGAAAGCTCCTGCAGCGTGCGCCCCAGCAACACAGAGACGGAGGGCAGGGCGGAGGGAGGCTGCCGTCCGTCCAGCCTGACGGCCAAGTGGGCTCACGTGGGACTCCCCCGAGGTGAGCGTGGGGCACGGGACCAGCAACGACACCTGCAGGGCCCTCATTGTCCCGAATAAACACGTTGATCAGCAACAGCTGTGTGCCCGGAATCATTTAGAATCACGCGCACGTGGGCCCAGCGACAGGCACAGCGTTTGTGGAGGGAATTCGGGGTGGAGAAGGGTGGGGGCTTGCCGCTTTTTAGGACGAAATGGGTAGCATTTGGAATACGACGCAGCCGTAAAGGAAACCTGACTGTCGATACGCCTCGGGCAAACCTGCAGACAAGGCCGCTGGCGGGCGGGGTGACCCGGGAGCCAAGCCCTGAAGGCTGCCTGCGGTACGGCTGCCGCCCCAGAGGTTTCCAAAACGTTATCGTCGCACAAAAACGGGCAAGGTGTCCCATCCCGCTGCATTTGTGAAGACTGCACGTGCGTTCACAACAACCTCCATCCAATCAGTAAATAAACAGCCTGTTTTCTGTTTTGCTTGCCCGTGATTTGCCGCCTTCGTTATGTTGGGGTACTGGACGCCTACACCCGCGTTGTTCAGAGTTTTTCTCATAAAAGCGTTGACTTCTGTCAAATGCTTTTCCTGCATCTGTTGAGAGGACCCCGTGATTTTTTATCCCTGGTTTTGCGAGGGTGATGTATCCTGTTGATGGCTTTCTGTGGGGATGTCTCCGTTCAAACGGACACGTGAATGGTCAGTGCCAGGCGGGGTTCACCCAAAAAGTCTTCGCAGAGGAGGCGGCCCTCTTCTGCAATTTTATGCCCTAAAAACAAGATTAAGAGGACAGTGGTGACAAATGGGGTGCTATTTTATGTAGACTGGCACTGGTGACGCTGGCCTTAAAATAAAGCCCTGGGATGGTGGGGAGGGCATGAGATTAGCTCCCGGGAGGCTGCCCTTGGAGACGCCATCCGTTTATTTATTCATTCCTTCCACAAACATTCCTGCGACACCTACTACGCGCCAGGCACCCTTGTGTGTGTGGAAAAGGTATCAGTGAAGGAAGCAAGTCACAAATGCTGACACTATGCCGCTTCCATTCTAACCGGGGAGACAATCAACAGATGAGGTGACAAATACGAGGTTGGAGAATTAAGTTTGCGGACTTTCCACTGTGCGCTTGCATGGCGGAAACGTTCGCGAACTTAATTGTCCGGGCTTTCGTACGGTGTGCCAGAGGGGGCTGGCAGCCGTGGATATACTAAAACGGGGCAGGGGCAGAAAGTGCCCGCCTTGGCAGGGGGGGGAGGGTCTTGTCGGGAAAGGTGACACTGAGCCGTGACCGGAAAGTGGAACAGGGCAGAGCCCTGCGGATGTCTGCGGACAAGCGTTCTAGGCGGAAGGCACAGCCAGTGCAAAGGCCCTGGGGCAGTGAGGCTGTCCAGTGACAGTGCGGGAGAACTGGCCTCCCAGGTCACAGGGAATGGGGGCTTTGACTGGATAGACTCGCTATGCCACCTTCTGTCACGAGGTGCAACATTCGCTCACCTCGGCGGCTTTGATCGGAAGAGGGGAACGAAATGGGCCCAGCAAAACCGTTTTCCACCCACGACGTTTGCACTGGCCCAGCCGACCCCGTTCGCCAGCAGCCAGAGATCCCCTCGTGGAAAGAAGGGGGCAGCAGCAAATTTCAGCTGACTTCCGTCACCTCCTCTTTCTTTAATGAATAGGCTTTGTTTGTTGGAGCAGTTTGGGGGTCACAGAAAAGCTGAGCAGAGCGTGCGGAGTCCCCAGGTAACCCCTCGTGCTCCTGTGGTTCATCGGTTACATTATCCACCAACACGATACGTTGTGATTCGCTGAACTCTGCAGCTGACATGAGGGCTGACGCTCGGTGGTGTCCTTTCCATGAGTTTGGACACACGAATGACACCATGCACCCACCACACAGGGTCACACACAGAGCAGTGTCACGGCCCTCACCGTCCTCCGCGCTCTCCCTTATTCGCCCCTTCCGCCCGCCCTCCCCTCACACCCCGGCTCCGTTGATTGTGTTACCCTCGGCCTGATGTTTGCGAGGCTGCGAGCGCGCCTCTGTTCTTTTGTGCGATCTTGTTAAAACGACCACATCAAGCATCGCGGGCTCGGAATGAAACGTGCCACGTTCCCGTCCAGCCGCGTGGCGCCATGTCTCCGGTGAGGCTGGCCTGAGCTACGTGGGAGAGACGCTTTACGGCCGCCGGTGTTCCGGGTCATCGCAGCCGGCGGGGCACGCAGCCTGGCTGTCACGTCACAGCCGAATTGTGCTTGGATTTGGCCCCATGTCCCGCGTCTGTCGCTCCCAATACCGGCCCCCTCCCCTTCCTCCCGACAGCTTTTAACAAACCACAGAAATATTTGTAAACATATCAGCCCACCATCAAGGACAATGTCGCGTGCTTTTAAATTGGCAGGAAAACCCTCTGTTGTCTGGGGCATTCAAAGGAGTTTTCCTTGTGGAATGATGGTGGAACAGGGCCGCACATTCGCACGTCGGCCAGCGCCCGCGTTTCTCTTAACGCCACGGTGTCCTGACAGCTGGCTGCCCAGCCATGGCCGGGCCCCAGGGTCACACTGGGGCAGCGGACATGTTCCTGGCAAGACCGTCGCAGGAATGAGAAGCCTCTTGCAGGTTGGCGCTTACAGATACTTGAGGGTTTTTTTTGCAATGAATGCAAACAAACAAAAAAAAGGGACTGAAAATATGATGCAAATAATATTCGTTCACCTGGGGGTGACGGAAACACAGCCAGCGGCCGCGGGGAGCGTTGTAAGGCGACAGTGGACCCTGTGAGCACTCAGCATCCTTTAGGGATAACGTCAGCCACCAGCCGCCCGGGTCCCGGCGGTGTCAGCTGCTGGGATCGTCCAGGCGTCAGGCACGCGCCCCCTAAAGGAAAACGAAACCCTACGTGACATCTGCACCCGCGGAGCACACACAGCCCCTTCCTACTCACCTTGCAGCCCTGAGACGCCTGGTGCCCAGAACTGCGGGAACCTCCGCTTCCCGGCTCAGCGTGTCTGGTTCCTATCGGCCAACGTCGTGGAAGCAAAATCCTCCAAAGCCCAACGGTAAATGCACGTGTTAAAACATGTGTGAGCGTGTGCGTGTGCGTGTGCATGTGTGTGTGAGCAGTGTATCCAGGCAGCCGCTGACAGCACTCTCTGCAGCGCCTGAGAGGTGCCGGTGGCCGGGGAGCCGTCCGTTCGCGGGCCCCGGCTCCCCGGCGGTGATAAAGTGCAAGTTCGCGGCCCGAGCATATGATATCACTTACGTGGGCATGAAAGCAATCGGCTTTAATATCAGATGTTGTCTGCAAGGAATGTCGGGTCACCAGAGGGCACGGTCAGGCTGGCTTTTACCAAAAAAGTAAAAAAAAAAAAATTTACAAAAAAGGAGGAGGGTGAGGTGTGTAAGCTGGAAGTTTTCTATCTTTTCTCCAGTAACAGAACATGGCTGGAGAGTGATCTGGAAACACCGTACGGAAAAGGACCGACCACTCACACACGCGTGCACACGCTCACACACACACACACACACACACATGCACACACGCACACGCTCACACACACATGCACGCACACGTGCACATGCATGCACACACGCTCACACACGCACACGCACACACACTCACACACACGCACACGAGATGGTCCCGGCTTGCAGCTCACATAGAAGCCAGCGTTTGACGGCGCCGATGGCATCCGCCCCCCGTCACGCACCCACAAGAAAGTCAAACGTGGCGAGGAAGGAACGGGGCCGTGCAGCCGGCTCGCTGCGTGTGTGTGTCTGCATGGCCGGCGCGCATGTGGAAAACGCACAAAACGGAAGCGCACGGGACTGGACACAGTCGACAGCGGGACAGTGCCTGAGACCGGGAGCCCCTCCCTGCAGGGTCCCTGCCGACATCCACACGCGCCTCGGTCCCCACCAAAGGACTGCCGTCCTCACATGTGGGGTCTGCCCTTTCTTGGTTTCTCCTTTTTTCTTTTTTTTCCCCCCCATAAATTGTTGGAGCGTCCTCAAAACACATCCCTCCGTTTTGCCCGTTTCGGAGTCACGCTGCGTGTGCCCTGGCGCGGAACGGCCTGGACACGAGGTCTGAGGGTTCCTGCTCGGTGTTCGCTGCGTGTCCGGGGAAAACGCACGGCATGGACTCACTCACACCGCGTGGGACCCTAAATGTGTGTGTTTGGGGCTCTCCCACGATGGCCTGCTCTCCAACCCCAGCTGGGAGCCCAGTGATGTAACTCGATTCTGACGTTCTACCTGGTGTCGCCCAGGCCCCCCCAGGTGAAGGGCGTGGCCCCACGGGACGGCCCCACTTCAGATACCAGTCTCAGGTCCCAGGCCATCACCCGGGCTTCTCACCGACCAGCTATAAATTCAGGGGGTTCCCACAGCCCCCCAGATTCCCAAATGGGCTAGGACAGTTCACAGGTCTCACGGAAGCGCCTACACTTACCGATTTCCTAAGGGATGTGCAGAGAACAGTTACCAGTTTCCTGAGGGACATGCAGAGGACAGAGGGACAGTCCGGTGAAGAGGTTACACCGGGCGAGGGGGCAGGGTCCCAGGGCAGGGGCTCTGTCCCTGGGGAGCAGGGGTGCGTCACCCTCCTGGCACGTGTCCGTGTGCAAACCCGGATTCTCTGAACCTGGCACCTCAGGGATGTCTGTGGTGGCTTCATCATGAGGACGCGACGGTCATCAGCTCAGGCCCCAGCCCCTGACCTTCCCAGAAAGTCACATGCGTGTCACTGTGGCTGGGCCTCCTGGTGACCGCCCACCCAGAGTCATGTCACTGAGACAACAGACACTCCTGTCCCCCAGGAAATGCCAGGGACCTGAGGACCCCGTGTCAGGAGCCGGGTCAGAGACGGACACTTAGCAGCTGCAGACACCTGTGCTGGTGTCACACCGTGTGTACTGTCACCGCCACTCGGCCTTGCCTTACGAGCACGCGGCACAAGCCTGACACCCGTTGTCACGTGCAGGGAGGTTTGGGGACGTCGTGAACGGGGCTGCACACGTGTCCCTGTCACCCACCCTTTCTGCCCCTGCGGCGCGGTGTCCGCCCTGTGACGTGCAGCGCTGGGCGCCCCGGTGGCCCCGCGTGGCCACGGCGAGCTGCCGCGGTTACGTCACTGCGTCGGCCGGGGGCACCCGGCCGGGGTTTCTGCAGCTCTGCTCACGGGGGCCTCTCGTGTCACCTCCTGAGCCGCCCTTGACTTTCCTGTGACATTGGCCCCGTAAAATGGGTCCCCAAGCGACCCGTCCTTCCCTGCGCGAGGGAAGCGTTTGCATAGAATTGGGATTGCTTTTTCTTGCCTGTTTGCCAGAAGCCGGCGGTGAATGTGATGAGGCCCGAAGTTTGCTCTCAGAGAGTAATGATGAGTAATGACGACGGGTGCGATGTATTTCATGATTAAAGGACAACTCCGGGCTCCTACTGTTTCTGCAGTCAGCTTCGGTTAAGTCCCGCTTTTCTGTTCTGTGTCCTTTCCACTTCCATGCTCTAATTTATGGGCACGCGCTGCTCACGGCGGGCTCTTGTGATATTTTTAGTTTATGGCACATTTGAAACGTGGGCCTTCGCTGCGCGTGGCCCGTCTCCCCCTTAAAGCCCTGTCGCGGTGTCGCGGCTCCGTGATCAACCCTGAGATCTCTCCTCCAGGGGGACCCCGGCTCCCTTTCAGGGTTTAAGGACGGGGCCTCCCTGCGGCCGCCCAGGACTGCAGCCGATGGCTCAGAACCCGCCCTCCTGGCCGTCCTGGCTGGTGTGACTTTGCTGACCATCAACATGGTCACCCCGGGCGGGCCCCACACCCGCCCGGCCCCAGGACGCCCCCGTCCGCACCCTCTGTCTCCTCAGCGCTCATCTCAGCCTCGGCTGCCCCTGAGACCGTGTCACGCCGTCACTCAGCCGGCCCCCCACGTGCTGACCTCCCTGCCACCTCCTCAGCCGCTGTTTCCAAATGCTCAACCGCGTCCCCGAGTTCCCTGTGCCGCTCGCTGTGTGAAGAGCTGGACACGGCAGGCGGCTTTCGCCCCAGGAGGCGGTGCCTCACGCGCGCCCTAAAGGCGTACGCGGCCGTGAGTGTCCACTCAACACGCGCTTGGAGCCTCTCGTGGGCGCAATGTCCCGGCCGGGGCCACCTGTCCCCACGGGGAACAGGACACACGCGCCTCCATCCGTTGGATCCCGCGCCTGGCGGCGGGCGTGTGACAGCCGTGAGCGAGCGGGTGGTTACACAGCGGGACAGAGGCGCCCACGGGACGCGGGACGCGGGGACTCGCCCTCACCGGGGTCACCACGGCCTTCCTAATCCCGTGCGTCCGGCCGCTCCAGGCCCACACGGATGGCACGGGCGGCCCGTGAGCCGCGGTGCAGGTCCGGCTCAAGGGCGACGTGAGTTGTGACTCCAGGTGGCCCTCGAAGGGCGACAGAAATGTTGGGGCTCCGGCCGGCACGCGTTCGCAGGGCTGTCTCGGGGGCTCAGGTGGGCAGGAGGGCGTGTTTGCCCAGGTGGGGAGCGCTCAGGCGCGATTAGGGGGACAGCCCGGGGGGCGGCGGGGGGACAAAAAGATAGATGATAGACAGACAGACAGACACATACACAGATAGGTGATGGATAGGAAGTTGGGAGTAGATGGATAATAGATAAGGTTGGTAGATGATAAGTGCACAGATAGATGATCGATAGACGATATAGATCCTCTCTCTCCCTCTCTCAATCCGTCTCTGAGCCTCATAACCGCCCCCCACGACACCCCAAAGGGCAGAACCAACTGGGAGCCCCCCGCCCGCCGGCCCCAGGCCCTGGCACGCTGTGCACGGAAGTAGTAACGGGCGGCAGGCTCCCTGGGGGCCTGAGGGGGCAGCTTGGAGGCCACCGGCGTGAGTGTCGCTGCGGATGTCCAGGCCGCCCACGCCCGCCTGTCCCCAAGCACAGCAGGAACCCCCACCCCGAGCCCACACCCCGAGCTCCGTCACCCCCAGCCTGCGCTTCTGCAGAGCAAACCATCCTGCGATGTCGGAGCGGCGACGGGACCGGGGCGGCTGGGCTGGGGGCGCCCTGCCCTTGTCGTGCGTGTTGGGGACCAGGCTCCCTGGGTGCCAACCCTGGGAGGGTCCCACGTGGGCCAGGAAACCGCGACCAGGGCGCCGGCCCGGACCCGCCTCGGTGCCGACGTCCCCGAGGGCCGTGTTCCGAAAAATCGCACCTCAACTCCGTCCGTCTCCCTGGCGTTGAGTTCAAAGCTGCCTTTTGAAGATGACAGAACTGGGGAGAGACGACACCGCCCCCATCCGACCGGCGGGAAACAGGGGTCACCGTCCTTACACGTGACCGCTCCCCAGGCGGCAGCCCGTGCCCGGGGCCACGAAGCCCCAGGCCCTTCCCGGTCACGCCGTGTCCCCACCGGGCTGCCCGCTCATGCAGGCGTCACAGCCACGCGCGAAGGCGGACGCCGGGGCGGGGACCGCGGGCACGCACGGTGGGCTTTGACAGGCCGCACGGGAGTCACGCGCACCTGCCCCCCGAGAAGCTCGGATGAACAGTTTCCTGACATCCAGTGGCACGTGGGGGGCCGACCACGTGGCCTATCTATCTCCTTCCTGACGTCCTGCCGTGAGCAAAGGAGACGGGGGGCTGCCTTCTGCTCCCCTGTATTTCTCCCCAGGCCTAGGGGAGCTTGGGGGACCAAGGACAGGTGCGGGGTGGCCCCCCAGTTTTGGGCTGGCAGCCACTGGGGGGCAGCGCCGGCCTCACCCCCTCCCATCTGGCCAAACGCTGACAACGGGGCGTCTTTGGAGGCGGCTCCGAAAGCTCTGCCCGTTCTCCCGGGGTGGACGCCCCTCACCCTGGGGACAGTCACCGAGCTCCCGCCCCTGCAGTTGCGCGTGTTTCATTAGGAAACGCCACGTTGCCATCACAACGGGGAGGAGACCCATTCCCCCGTGACGCCCGTGGTGGGTTTTGTTTTTTTTTTCTTCCCTTTTCTGCACACGAAAAATAAAAATTTAAAAAGCTGACATGTTTGTTTTTTTAATACAGGGCGTAACTTAATTAATTAACTCTGCGCCCCAGAATATAAAATAGATTGGCGGCCGCTGAAAGTGCTCTGATTGATTTTTTTTTCCCTCCCTTTTTGCACAATGCAGTTGCATAATTTATCCCTATGGTTAATTTATGTAGCACCTCTCTTCGGAGAGGCTCAGAACGCCTCTCCAACTTTGGTGTCTTATTAAACATTCATCATCGCCCTTGGAGGAAGGGAAGAGGCAAATATTATGACATTATCAAACAATCTCCCCATAAAAATCTATAATTGGAATAAAAAGCAATTTCAGGGAGCAAAAAGCAATGCCCGCGCAAGGTAGCCGTGAGATAATGCGACGCTACGCGGTGCTGACGTTCAGCACAATTGCGCTGGGGAAGGACGCGGGTCCAGCCTGTGCCCCGAGCCGCGACCCTGACGCCCGGACCTGCCTCCCTCCGGGCAGCGGGGTGCACATGGGGGTCCCTCCCGGCTGCCTTGTGCCCCCTGCGAAAGGCCAGAGGAGGAGAGACAAGGACGGCACCGCCCCCCTGCACGTCAGAGAAAACCGTGGCGCCCGGTGGCGCCCGGCACGCACAGGGCTCACTGCGTGCTCAGGCCCCAAATGTCCCCACGGGGCTGCTGGAGCCGTCGGCCTCCAGGGGACGGTGACGTTGTCCAGCCCCCGAGCGTTCCCAGAAGGAGCTCGGCGCTGTCTCCTCATCCCTGCAAACCCTGAGGGCCTCGTGCAGGCGAGGGCGGCGGGCACGCCCAGCATCCGTCCGTCTCCGGGCACCAAGCTGTCAGGGCTGCTGTGGGGACGCCGCCAAGGGGGACGGAGCCCTGGGCCGGGGAGGAGTTTCGTCCCCAAGGCTGCAGACCGCGCAGGACAGTGTCCATGTGGTACGGACACCCCCGGCTTCCCGGTTCCCCCGTGAGGCCGACACCCACAGGAGCCCCACGGGCGTGAGGCCAGTGGAGCCCACAGGCGGCTCCCCTGGGAGACGACAGCAGGAGATGGAGGCCGTGGTCCGTGTCGCCTGTCTGTCACGGCGGGCACCCCGGGGGCTCTCTGCCCACATGTCCACCCCGTAATGGGCACGTCCCTGCCACTCTCCCCACGCCCCAGGACCTGAATTACAGTCACCCCGACCCGTCACCTTCACCCAAGCCCCACCCACCCCCCAGCCAGGGGTGCCTCCAATGGGCCCTCACCCCCAAACACTCGGTGGGCAGGTGAGGCTGGAAACCCACCCAGCAGTCGCGACACGGCTATTTCCCGGGCTGGCGTGTCCCCCAGGCCCTGGAGGACGTCGGGTTGCATCAGGCAGGGGTCTCAGGCTTCCAGCCCAGGGACAAAGCCCATCCCCACGCGCACACATTGTCACTCGCTGCAGAGTCGGACGCGTCTGTGTGTGACGGGGGGCGAGCCCCATTGTCCCGGGGACACGCCTCCAGGGACACCTGTGCCTCACGGAGCCCTGGGGCCCAGCGGGCGTCCGACGGCCGCCGTCTGTCCTTTTTATGCGCACACGGGGTCACTGCCAGCCCACCTGAGCGTCACAACATACGAGTGACCCAAAAATCAGCACCCACGGTGCTTTCGCTGCCGCTGGGCACATGCACACAGCAGCGAGAAGGCGGAGTCCCCCGCCATGCGCGTCCCCTGCCTTCTCGCTCCAGCGCACACCTTACTCAGATGTCCCTTCCTGGCCGGCACAGCGCCCTGGTTCCACATTTTTATGCTCTTTTGGGGACAGGTTTTGGTTTAGTCAAATTCCCGTCTGCCTCTCTGCACGAAGGACCCATGTGGGCAAAGCACAAGGATGTTTGCAGCTCAAAACACTGAATGTACCTGCCAAGTCCCCCCTGTACATCACGGGGCCTGTGCCCGAGGGCGGGGCCGTCTGTGGGGACATCATCCCGGCCACCCCACGGGGATGAGGGCGGGGACGGCTTTGTGAGGTGAGGCTCGCCTGGCCTGGACGGACAGGCGGAGCGCCTCAAGCACGGACAGCCTCCGTCTTGCTGGAGCGGTCACGTTGATGCCGCTGGGACCTCGCACGTGGGTGGGTGACCCAGGACGCGACCCCTGAGCACGAGGCGGCCTCTTTGTGACGCTGGCTTAGACATGGGGCCCCCACCCCGGGGCACGCTCCCCGTTTTGTTCGAACACCTCTGTCTGGAGACGGTGCGTTGTCGGGAGGGTCCCACAGAAGGAACGTCTCCAACCGCCTGGAGGTCGGGCACGGGAAGTGGGGTGCCCGGTGGGCAATTTCTGAGCCCTCCCGTCAGTAGAGGGTAGGGAACCAGCAGCCTCGGACTGACAGGCCGGCGCTGACGCCAGGAAGCCGGTACCTGGCTGCCGTCCGAGGAACCCTGCGGCCGGGGGGGCCTGTGAACTTGGCCCCCGAGTGTCCAGAGCGCCCAGCCCTGTGTAGGTGGATCGCACGGCCCGCCCACCCCCTTTGCGACACCAATCAGCCGGCTGTGTGCTCCCGCCTGGCACATCACCGCTCCGCTCCCAGTGGGGGTCCCCTGGCTTTGATGGTCAGCCACGCGGAAAGCTGCTTACACATCCCCACGCAGCTGTTAACAGGCTGCGATCACGGCGTCATCACGGCCCGCGTCTCCCGGGGCCCGGCCGAGCGTGGCGGCTCCCGCCTGCAGCCCCCACACGGGGCGACATGAACCCACTCGGCAGTGGCCCGTGCGGGGACGGCCACGGCTGCACGTCTGGCCTCGGGCGCCCACGCAACGCGGGCCACTAACGGGGCCGTCCTCCTGCTGCTGCTGCCACGCGGTGACGTCACGGACGCAGTGCCATCGAGGCGGAGGGGGCACACGTGTGGCCCTGCAGAGAACGCCACAAGCACAGGAAGCGACTGCCCCCGGCAGACCCCGAAGTGGGTGTGTGAGTGTGTGTCTGTCTGTCTGGAGGTGTGTACCTGCTCATCGACCCTGATAAGACCCCGACACTGTCATGGTCCCCTGCACACAGGGATGTAACGGCTGTTTCATGCACAGGACAGTCACCTCTTCTTTGCCAACACAACGCTGTCACCCTGATTCTGTAGGACCAACACCTGTGACAAAGCCAAGCGCGGAACCAGAGTTTCTCCAGGACATGGGATGCATGGGCCACACCTTCTCCAGGACATGGGATGCACGGGCCACATGTTCTCCAGGACATGGGATGCACGGGCCACATGTTCTCCAGGACACGGGACCCACAGGTCACAGCTTCTCCAGGACACGTCCCACGGGCCACACCTTCTCCGGGACACTGGCCACACCTTCTCCGGGACACTGTAGGACACCCACCCTTGTGGCCGCTCCTTTGCACGTCCGTGGCGTTTCCTTCTCCTCACCACACTCTCTGCGTCCTTCCTTTCCCAGGTTCAATGAAATCAGCTGTGAAGCAGGACCCTTGAGGGGCCCCCTCCCCCGCCGGGACACCCCTGCAGGTGCCCTGCTGCAGCCCCAGCTCCCTGAGAAAGTGGGGGCCCCCTGCACCCACGGGCCTTCTCCCTCTCGCTTTGGCTGGGTGCTGAGTCATCAGGTGAGACCCTCTGATTCCCTGTGTGTCCGCGCACCGGCCCCGGCACCTGAGCACCACCGGCTCCATCCCGCCGGGACTGCGTGCCGCCCGTGCCACCCTCCCCGCCGGGACGTGCAGCACCGGCTCCATCCCGCCCGGCCAGCTCCCCGCGCACACGCGGGATTCGCAGCTGATCCCAGTCGCCTTTGGCCCCCGCGGTCAGATGGCTCCGGGGAGCAGCGGAGAAGTCAAGCACAATGCCGGGCCCGCCGACGGGCCGCCGTCTCCCGGTGGCTCCGAGGCCCGGCGTGCCAGGCCAGGCGCCGGCGCCCAGGGCTTCGGGGACCGGATTTGCACCCGGGGACCGCCATTCTTGGTTGGATTAAGGGGATTAAACGCCATTAAACGACCGTCCTCCGACGCGGCGAGGCCGCCTTGCCGTTCGCGGCCTCCTCCGGCGGGGGCCGGGCTCTGCGAGGGACCCGGTGGCCACAAAGGGGACCCTTAGCATGACAAAAGGCCTGCATGTTCGCCCCTCGCAAATGGCATCGAATTGGCCGGGGCATTGTTGCAACGCCAACGCGGGCCTCCCGGTCGGATTTTTTTTTTCTTTTCCTCTTTCTTTCTTTCTTTCTTTCTTTTTTTTTTTTTTAATTTTCCCACTCAGAGCTCAAGGTGTCATATTAATTATTTAAATCTTGGGGAGATTTCAGCCACTTCCTCCGAGGCCCTGCTCCGTGCCAGAAGGCCCCAAATCTCGCATTCGCTTTTGTTAATTAGAGCTGAGACGAGAACTTTGATCTCCGGGAACAGACTCGCCAGCGAGGAAAAGGGAGGAAAAGTTCCCGCGTGACTTTTCCCCCCCGTGGTGACCTCGCTTCTGCCCCGGCTGGCGTTCCACCCGGACACGCTGTCACGTGCCCTCGTGCCGGGGGCCGTGAGACACCTTGAGTGTGGGAGGCATTTAAACAGCTTGAAAGGCCGGGCCTCGGCGATGGTTCAATGTCAGGGGGGGCGGCCCCCGGTTCCCTGTGAGCCCAGTGGCGCTGCATTTATGTGTTTTCGGGGCGGGGGGCTGGGTTTGTGGGCCCAGGCGCGCCCAGCCACTGCTGTCAGATCTCACAGGCTCCACCGCCGGCATTGATGTTGCTCGTTAGGCAGCGTGTTTCCCAAACGGCGGGCGGGCGCCGGTGACACACAAGGCCCGTGTTCGTCCTCAAGACGTTCCCGGGCTGCTTGCCCCCAGCGAGGCCGCTGTCACCGCCCGCGACGGCAGCTCAGATCCACGCGGGTCACCTCCGAGGGCGCGCCTTGTTAAAATGCCTGCTCGTTTACACTCTCCTGGCCGGGAGCCGCGCGGGGTGACGCGCGCGATGAGAAAGTTAAGCGAGCCGCACGGAAGACCAGACCCATCCGAGAGTCCTGACACCCGAGGCCTGGGACGCACCTGTTCTTGCTGTCGGCCTCTGGGAGGTGGGAGTGAAAGGGGCGCCGAGAGGCACCCCCGCCTGCCCGCCCCGCCTCTGCCTCTGCCTCTGCCTCTGCAGGTGCGACCTCAGCCCCGGGTGGCTTTCCTTACTGACCCCCAACTTGCCTGAAGCAACCCCCACCCGCACAGAGCCTCCCTTTCCGTGGCCCCCGGCATGCCATCCGTGGGTCGGACGTGGCGACCCACGTGCACGGGAGGCGACACGGCCATCAGTGACCGTGCGAGCGAAGGACAGCCCTTCACTCAAATGCCACCGACACGCGCAACCCCGAGGGTGTGACGTTGGGGCGTGCGGGGACCCCAGCTCACTCGGAGGCTTCGGGTTCTCTTCTTCTACTTTTGAAGCCTGCAGATTTGAGCGTGGGTTTCCTGCCTGTGAAATAATTGGCGTTTACAGCTGTTAAGATAATGAGCGTCTCTCTGTGTCAGGTGCCCGAGCAGCCGAGGAAGGGTGGTCCCGCCCAGCCTGGGGGTCCCAGGGGACGCGGGTCAGGAGTTACTCGTGTCGGGAGGCCCAGGGTTCCGTGTGGGGGACCCACGACACCTGCTTTGGGAACCTTCGGAGCCTCCGCTGGAGACAGGTCATGCTGTCGCTGTGACGGCCGACAGGCGTTAGCAGCTGCTGTTGCTTCAACAAACATGTTGTCCGGTCCCAGGGGGGACGTTGAACCAGGCGCCTGACACTCCCCCCTGAAACGGCCCACGCAGGCGGGAAGACAAAGGTGGGAGCCGGGCCGTGGGCTCGACCCAGAGAAAAACCTCTGACACTCGGACCCCCACACCAACGCTGTGAGGGCCCAGCTCACATGCAGGGTGTGGGGTCAGGACGCCCCGTGTGCGGACAGGGCGCTGAGGGTCTCGCATCCCCAGGCAGCTCCCATGTGCGGGGAAGCGGCTGGCCCCCAAAGCCCCGCTCCAATATGCAAGGACTTTAATCAGGGCCCCCCAAGTGCCTGTTTGTGTGCGTAAGGTTTTAGTGACACTCGGCCATGCGCATTCACTCTCATTCACTCATTCATTCGTTCACCCACCTGTCTCCTGTGACTGCGTTTTCCCAACGGTCGGTCACGTCCCCTCATCCGCGGTTTCAGCCACCCCGCGGTCAGCCTCGGGCTGAGATCGCTCAACGGAAAATTCCAGAAATAAGCAGTTTGCAAGTTTTAAATTGCTCGCCGCTCTGAGTAGCGGGATGGAGTCTCACGCCGTCCCGCCTGGGACGTGAATTCTCCGTTTGTCTGGTGTCTCCTGTCCATCGGGCACTCAGTGGCCGTCTCGGTGATGCGAGCGAGCGAGCGAGAGAGAGAGAGAGAGAGAGAGAGAGACAGAGGCCAACAGCATAACTTTTATTCCAGTCTATTGTTGTAATGGTTCCATTTTATTACTGTGATTCTCACAATTCACCTTCACCACGGGTACCTGTGAATAGGGAGGGAACACGTAGCCAACACGGGGTTTCGTAGTTTCCGCGGGCATCCCCCTGGGGAACGTGGACCGTGTCACCCGTGGACAAGCGGGGACGACGGGCGGCGTACGGCCCGGTTGAGTAGCTGTGGGCGGCAGAGCACATGCGACCCATAAAACTGAAACCACGCGCCGTCGGGCCCTTCACAGAATCCGCGTGCCACCCTCTGCCTTGTCGGCCAGCGACCCGTCTTCCTGGCGGCAAGCGTTTGGGACGAGAAGCCCCGGTTCACACACTGGGGTCTCGGCGCCTGGCCGGCGAGGAAAGCGGAACAGGACGCGTGGCCGGGAGGCCCCGGCTTCCGTAAGAAACAGCGATCCCAGCTCCTGTCACAGGGCCTGGTGTCACATGGGCACATTAACACTTAGCACACATTCGGCGTGGTTTAACCTCATTGCCACGCACGTCAGACACTAGACAAACCGCTGTCTAGTACACTCCACATGCAAGGACAGAAAATGAAGCTTATGAACTCATCCTAGAGAAAGTGCCACATACCTCTTTGCTGAATGTCACTACGGTCACCTTCGAAGTCCTCCCCTTGGGAAGCTATGTACCGACGCCAGCGCCTAGTCCACCCTTCAAAGCAATTTTGGAACTCTTTTTCTGGAATGGCCATCAGAGCTCTCATCGTATTACCCTTGGTGTCCTGAATGTCATCCAAATGTCTTCCTTTCAATATTTCCTGTATCTTCAGGTAAAGAAAGAAGTCATTGGGGGCCAGATCAGGTGAGTAGGGAGGGTGTTCCAATACAGTGATTTGTTTACTGGCTAAAAACTCCCTCACAGACAGTGCCGTGTGAGCTGGTGCATTGTCGTGATGCAAGAGCCATGAATTGTTGGCGAAAAGTTCAGGTCGTCTAACATTTTCACGCAGCCTTTTCAGCACTTCCAAATAGTCAACTTGGTTCACTGTGTGTCCAATTGGGGCAAATTCATAATGAATCCTCCCTCTGATATCAGAAAAGGTTAACAATATTATTGCAGCAAGTTCGTGAACTTAATTGTCAGGCCTGGCACGTGCACGCGCCTGTGAGGCAGGCAAGTCAGGACCCACCAGCCCATCTAACCAAGCAGCAGGTCGACGTGCAGAGAAGCTATGGGTCGCGTGCGGGGTGCCAGAGAGCAAACCCACAGGTGGGCGTGGACGAGCCTGTGTGCCAGGGACGTCCTCAGAACCGGTACCGAGCACAGAACTCAGCAGGAACCAACCCCTGCACCCCGTGACAGCCTGGGGGACGGCTGCCGGGACCGCCAAGCTCACAGATGGCTGCTCGGTCCAGCCCAACCCTTGGGGGTGAATTGACAGCACGTGCTGAGGAAACGAGCTGACATCCCCAGTGCGGGTCCCCGAAACCGACAGAGCAGCAGGCAGCTGTGTGCGGGCCTTCCAGACGGCCGCCCCCGAGCGCTGTCGAGCCGGGCAGTTCACACGCCTGCCAGGGCGGGAGCCGTGCGCCTGGTCACAGCACCTGAGCCCCGTGCCCACAGGACACACGTGGCCACGGCCTCCACTAAGCGCCAGCGTCTCACTCGGTCATCTCAGAGGAACAGCCGTCCTGGACACCGCGCAGAAGCAAGGTGCATTTCAAACCCTGGTGCATTTCCGGAGCCAAGACAGGGCAAAGGGAACAGGTAGGTTTGGAAACTTTAGGGTAAAGGATGGGGTGCCAATATTTTCCACCCAGAGTTTCGAACGTGTCTGAGAGCCCCACGCGTCCCCGTCTGTCGTCCCCTGACAGTTGGGCTCTGTCACCCTTCAAGCACACGCGGCGTGTGTCCCTTTATCGTGGGCGTGTGACATGTCACTCTGGGGGGGACTAACTGAGAGGAGGTTGCAGGCCGCGTGCGCCCAGATGGGTTGGGGACCAGCATGGAGACCCCCGCCCCCCCAGCAAGTCCACAGCTGCACACCGTCACGTCCCATCTAAGATCTCAGCGAGAATAGCAAGGCCAAGGGGGACACTCGGGACCAACCAGCACCTGTGACGTTGGTCCTGCTCAGGGTGACTGTGCAAGAGACACCGTCCCATTGTCTCCGACGTTGCATGGGGCACCCGTGTCCCCGGGCGCGGGGGGAAAGCGGGTTTCCCCGTGATTGCCGGCGCCGTGTCCTGCCCCGCGTCTCCGGGCGGACGTCCGTAATTACCCCTTTCCTGCAAAGCACGCCCGTCGCCACTGGAGTTTCCGTCTAAGGCATTAGCAACTGAATGGGGAGCCTTCGTGCTGTATATCATTTTAATCTTTCATGTGCGAGGACGCCAGATGGTGCGCTATTATTACAAGCTCTGCCTCAAAAAAGCCCGAACTTTCTCTCAGAGGATTTGTAAGATGATGGGGGAAAAAAAAAAGTGGGGCCGAGGGATGGGGCAGCCTTTCCTGCCACAAAACAGGCTGCGTTTCCATCCTGCCCGTCTTCCGCGGGCAGTAATTTCACCGTAATTACCCTGCCTGGTAAATGAATAGGTGGATGAGACAGATCACGAACACGGCATTGAAAGTTCCCAGCCACGTGATTGTTTCCTTTTTTTTTTTTTTAAGAGATGGCATCGCTAAGTCAAGTTGTCAGAGCTGGCGTGCGGCCCTCAGCCATCGCTGGGCCCATTTATCAGAACACGCGGCCGTCACGTTCACGAACGTGACAGGGGAGTCATCCGAATACTTACTGCACAGCGTCCGAGGTGCCCCGGTCGGCACGGCATCTGTCACACGCCCCGTGTCATCGAGGTCGTTTCAGACCTGGCAGGGAGCCTCTCCCCTCAATTACACAAACCCACGGCCTCTGTCAACATGCTTTTAAAAATTAAAAAAAAAAGGTCCTATCCTCAAAACCCCAGTTAAAATGCATACGCAGGCTCCCAGGGGAGGCCGTGAAAGGACGGTGGTGGGGGGCTCCCTCCGGCGGTGCCTGACATGGACCCCACCTTTGGCCTGCGGGCCTCGCTGGCGCTCAGCTCCCGCCCCGTGGGGAGAAGGTGTCTCTTACGTCACGCGGGCCTGTGCCACTGGGTCCCCAGCTGGCACCCTGGGAACCGATCAGCAGGACGGTGGCGAATACACTTGACCTCAGGTGTAGAAACGGACATTTATGAGGGGGACAGAGCCACAGCGGCCAGCCCATGAGCGTCCTTCTGTGCATCGGCTGCACCCCCTTCTCAGGGGGGCTCCAGGCACGGGGCGGGGCGGGGGTGGGGGGCCGAGCAGCCCCCCAAACCTGCAACTCCAATCTCCCTGCAAACCACACGCTCTTTTCTTGGTAAGAAGCCTGCGTGTTGACAGCATGTTTGTAAAACCGCGTAGCTTGATTCACCTGCAGGCGTGGTCGCTGTGTCTCCGCCCCGGGAACCCACCCGCGGGCCCAGGCCCTGTGCCCCCGTAACCACACCCTGGGACACACAGGCTGGCGCCGGGGGACACGCCAGGCCCTGTGCTCCGAGGCCTGGTGGGCAGGAAACGCAGACGCACTTCGGGGTGGGGGGGGCCCTGTGTGGCCCCGCAGGCATAGGACGGGGCTGCCAAGCCAAGACCTCCAACTGGATGAGGTGGGACTCCTCGGAAGGACCTGGGAGACCCCCAAACACGTCCACTGCCAGGAAATAATTACAAAAAGCCGTCCCGATAGCAGATGCAGAAAGCGTTGGGTTGCACGTGCTCTTAGAGGTGCGTGTGCTCACCACTGTAGAAGCGGATAATCATCACCCCGGAGCAGCCCGCAGAGGCGCCCCCCTCCGGTTCTAAAGCCAGCACAACTGGGGTGCCGGAAGTCAGCCCATGGGACATGGAGGGAAACACAGCTCGACAGGCCGGGCACGGCCCCCCGGTTCACGCAGCCCCGCGCGTGTCAGCAGCAGTTGTCGCCACAGAGCTGCGGTGAGCAGTGTCGGAGCCATCGTCACCCCGATGGGCCACCCGTGAGTTCCCGGGACAACCGGGAAGGTTGCTGTGCCAACACCCTGAGTGAGTGTGGAGCTGGCTCTGCCCCGGTCCGGCCGGCGGAGGAGAACACGGTCCCCCCAGGCCCCCCCCAGACGCCTGCCAGTCACAATGTGACGTCGCCCCTGTTGCTCTGAGCTGCCACATCTGCGGTGACGCGTTACAGGGCAGCCCACGGCGACTGTGACGTTGTCCCTAAAGCCTTGTCGTCTTCTCCCATGAAGGCCTCACCCAGATTCGGTCCCGCGATTGCATCGTGAAACACGAGGTCATCGTCACACCACATGGGGACCCGGGAATAAGTGACAGGGATTTCCTGGGAGAAGGAAACACGCCGTGTCCAGGTGACGACGGCACACAGCTCATAAAAGCCCGAGAGAATGAGCCGCAGGAACGTTGGGCTCCGTCAGCAAACCGGGCAAGAGCGTCTGACACAAAATAACTCCCCCAAACTCAGCAGGTCTCGGCCGGTTGCAAAACAGCCAAGGAGGCGACGCCACTTACAGTAGCAACAGAAACACAGAATGCTTGTAAGTTTGCTCCGCAGGGTAAGTGTGGGGGCCGTAAGCAAGTTTTACTGACAGACGAGACGAAAACGACACTATGAATCTGTGGAGACAGACTGCGTTCTTGGAAAGGGAATCGGAATCGTATGAAGACGTCAATTCTTTAATAATTAACGTTTAAGTTTAACGTGGTTCCAATTACATCCAAATACATTTCTTTTTAACTTTGGCAAAATCCATCGAAAGCTCATCTGGAAAATAAATTTTGTAAGAATCGCTAAGAAATCCTTTTTTTTTTTTTTTTTGTAATGCCAGATCAATGATGAAAGAGTTATCCATTCAAAGAGTCAAACATTTTATTTTAAAGCTACAATGATTAAGACAGTATGGAATTAGAGTAACAATTAACAGATGGGGGGAAAACAGGTCGTTTAAAACAGGCCTCAGTATCCACAAACGCTTTAAAGACGAGTAAATTATTAAAAAAACCAACAAAGAAAGACATGATTATTCAACAAATCATGTCAGGGCAAGTCGCTAATTACTGGGAAAGAAATGAGTCACGGCCTCATTTCAGATCAAAAACCACCGTCAATTCCAAGTATATTAAAGTGCTAAACACAAAAATGAAATAAAAAAAGATAGATGAACGTGGAGATGAGTATTAAACCTCCTCATTAAGAAGGACTTTCCAAAAAATAAAAACAGTACACGAAATCATAGGGGCAAAACTGGCCCATGTCACGACGTGCCCATTTAAAACTCTTTAGGTCTAAAAACTGCAAACGGTATTAAATAGCATAAAAGAAGCTAGAAAATGTTTGTAAAATATATGAAGGACAGCGGGCTCATGTCCTTAATATGTAAAAAGCGCTCCCAAATCAATGTGAATGGCAACTATTTATCGAATGCTTCCTGTGCGTTAAAACCTTCTGCTGCACACTTTCCCTATGAGCTCTCGTTTAAATGTCGTTTGAAAACCCTGCGCGATGTGCTAAAACACTGGGAGACGGAGAATTTAAAAGAGCCCGTCGAACCTTCAGAGTCCCAGAGCGAGCCAGGTGGGGTTCGGGGCTCGAACTCATGTCCGAGTGAGTCCAAAGCTCCCTCACTGCTACCCTCACCCCAAACACACACTCGACGCGCACGCAGTCGTCGCAGCCAAATGCAGGAGAGAAACACACAAGGCCGATTTGTTTTCTCTTCCGCATGGTTGTCGCCACCTGTGACGATGGGGGGGTCGCTGGTGTAACAGAAAAGTCGCCCCGCCTTTCCCCGCCAGCAGGATGGCCACACGCCCGGCGCAGACCCTCTCCCTCCGTGAGTCTGCAACACGGAGCCGCCCTGAAGCAGACGTCAGCACCCAACCCTGGTCGCTCACCAGCAGCCGGAGCCGTCAGGCGGGACCCGCGGGCCCCGACCTCCCGGATGCCACGTGCTTTTCCCAAGAAAGCGAGGGCATGAAGGCCGGGAGGCCAGGTCACCCCTGCAGGGAGGGGCAGGTCACGGCCCAGCAAAGGCCGCCACGGCGTCCCGCCCCCAATGTGACAGAAACACGAGTTTTCCCTTTGCAAACCACACCCGCCAGGCCATGTCCCTGGGGGAGACGCACCTAAGTATCGGTCTCCTGCATCTAAAGATACGCGTGTGCGTGCCCAGGTCTGCGGCTGATATGTGGCGGTGAAACGCTCCACAGAGTTCGACGTGAGTGACTTTACGGACGTTTGTATGGGACAGCTACCAGGCCTGACAATTAAGGTCACGAGCTTCCTACAACGATGCTGGCTCACCTTTTTTAGGTATCAGAGGGAGGATTCGTTACGCATTTGCACCCACTGGACACACAGGTGACCACTTTTACCATTTGGAAGTGCTGAAAAGGCTGCGTGAAAAAGTTAGACGACCTGAACTTTTCACCAACAATTCATGGCTCTTGCATCAGGACAATGCACCAGCTCACACGGCACTGTCTGTGGGGGAGTTTTTAGCCAGGAAACAAATCACTGTATTGGAACACCCTCCCTACTCACCCGATCCGACCCCCAGTGACTTCTTTCTTTACCCGAAGATGAAGGATATATTGAAAGGAAGACATTTTGATGACATTCAGGACATCAAGGGTAATACGATGACAGCTCTGATGGCCATTCCAGAAACAGAGTTCCAAAGTTGCTTTGAAGGGTGGACTAGGCGCTGGCTTCGGTGCATAGCTTCCCAAGGGGAGGACTTCGAAGGTGACCGCAGTGATATTCAGCAATGAGGTATGTGGCACTTTTCCTAGGAGGAGTTCACAAGCTTAACTGTCAGGCCTCGCATGCATGTGTGTATACATGTGTGTACATATGCACACAACACACCTATATGCAACGTCTATCTATAACATCTGTACACAGTGTCTCTATGTAATACCTAAATACAGTGTCTACATGTTTCTATACATGTGTGCCTGTGATATTTACATACAACGTCTACGTAAGTGTCTCTGTAAACACCTGTCTCTACGCAACGTCTCTGGACACATCTGCACAGATGCGGAAGTGGACTAGACACTGACACACACACACACACACGACTGAAATGCACTTGGCCGCTGCCAGAGCCAGTTTCACGGAGGACAACACGCGTGCAGGTCTCCTCTGGGCGCCACGCCCCACGCCAGGGAAAGGACGCGGAGCCAGGCGTTGGGCCTCCACCTGCCCCTGCGGACGCCACGGCCAATGACCTGGGCTCCCCGGCCCGGCCGGCCGCACGTGGGCTCCGAGGGCCTGCGACCACCCGCGGCTCCAAGACGGAGGCCTCACCGAATTCGTTTTCCTCTAAATAAATGACAGCGTGTGCGGTGCGTACCCCCACCCCCCATATAACTGATGGCCTGCCTTATGGAGCACAAAAACGTGCGTTACCGGCCCTGAGAGAAAACCCCAAACGTCGACGGGTGTCTCCGGGATAGATAGGACTGGAGCGCCGTCATTTCACCAAAGTTTTGTCCCCCAATCACCTCGAAAGCACACACAAAAAAAGGAAGAAAAGTTGCGTTGTCTGCCTTCATCTCCGTGTTACTTTGTCTGCCGGGCTGCTTTGCATTTCAAGACATTTCCACTCACCTTGCGTTCCCGGCTCAAAAAGAAACAATAAGTTTAATCTTTTCACTTGACAATGATGTATGGTTCTGAGGGAAACCGCTTCTCAGGTATTATCATTAAAAAGCCTCCTTTTCCGCCCGCTTGGAATCTGTGGACACCTCACACGTTCGGCGCGGCCCTCGGCTTTGCTCCGGGAGCCGGCGGCACCTGTGGGGCCCAGGGAAGGCGACACCCCCAGAGGCCGGGTCCTGGCTCTCCCCACAAACGGTGCCCAGTCGCCCCCGGGCCGGCTTCCGAGGCCACGGACGGCGGGCACTCAGGCCCCTCCGCCCAGAGGACATCTTCCTGGTTAGGAAACGTGCAGAACGCTGCCTCCTAAACACCTGCTTTCAATTAGGATTCCTTTCTCTTTTTTCTTTCTCTCTCTCTCTCTCTCTTGTTTTTTTCCTGCCTTTGCAGCTAGCTACTTAATAGCATCTATGCAGACAGCGGGGAGAGGCAGGGTTGGGACGTTGACGAGGGTGCTAGGAGCCTCCAAACACACACGGGTGGGCCCCGGTGGAAGGGTCCCCGTGCCCGTCTCCAGGCCGGCGCGCCCCAACGCGGAACCAGTGTCGGGGCCCCAGGTCTGCGCCCCCCACACACGTCCTTCTCACTGTCTCTCTGGACAGCCCCGAGTCACACGGGCCTTTTCAAGCGCGGAAACTAAACAGCCACCGGGTCCCCTGTCTGCACCGGGCGGGTCCTGGCCGTTGGCGTCACCGCCGGGCCGAGCGCCGGCTGCCCCGTCGGCATGGCCAGCTGACTCCCGTGTGGAGAGGACGTATTTCTAAATACATCAGTTTTCTGTATTGTTTCATGTTTTCTAGATTTCCTAGACAGATCCGTTAACAGTCAGAGGACAAGGAGGCTTCTTCGCGCGTTCACGGCAGCACACGTTGCAACAACCACCTTTCTGCTTGGAAACCTCGCACCCCCTGCCGCGCTCCCGACGGCCCGGCCTGCACGCCTGGGGTCCAGGTGTCGTAGAGAAAAAGCCGGGGAAGTGGACCCCGAGTCGGTATCCCCCTCAGCGACCTCCCCCCATGTCCCGAGAGACACAACACCTGCCCCTTGGCGCCCTGTTTGGAAAGGACGTGGGGACTGTCCCACGTGTGTCCGATCGTCCAGTCGGAGACGCCGGGCTCAGCTCGGGGGCCAAACCCCACCGCAGCTCCTCCGTGAGGGGGCGCTTGGCCACCCCTGCCCGGCCAGGCTCCCGACTCGGAGCACGTTACCCCTCGCGTCCCCCAACCCCTCTCTGGGGCGGCTGATTTCTGGCCATCCTCACCGCCCCGCGGGGCAGCCGTCGGACCCCTCGCTGCCACTGTCCCGTCCCTCGGTCCCCACGGAGCCCCGGCCTGTGTGGCATGCCTGCACCCGCTGCTCTGTATCACGTGCCGGGAAGGCGGCTGCCCGTGTGTCCTCCTTCCCGGGTGCCTCGTACGTAGCCCTGTTTGTGCCCCGACACCCCCTTTCCATACTCGGGAGCCCGGCACCGTCAGGGAGGGAAGCTCTCGGAGGCGCTGCAGCAGCTGGCACTGGGGCCGCGGTGTCGGCGAGCTGGCCGGCGAATTTACCCACCGAACCGGGACGCTGGAGACCAGTGCGTCTCAGCTGCTGTGTGGCTGGTGTGGGGGCCAGCGCGGCCCTGGAGGGGCCGTCCCCACACGGGCTTCGCCCCAACGCGACTCTGCTTTGCGGCGTCTCACCCTGTCCCTCAGGATCACTCCTCGGACACCTTTCAACGTCCTTTTCCTAATCGCCTCCCCGTGAAATGTCGACATCCCAAAGCCACCGTGTCCCCGTATGTGCACGGTCTGTCTCCCCGCAGTTTAGCCTTAAAAAAGCTGATACACTGTCATCACTTCCCCCCCCGACGGAGGACGCACTTCTGCCCCTGGAGCTGATACCAGGCCCCTTGGGAAGACGTTGCCGTGAAATACAGAACGAGAAACGTATGGAAACCGCCACAGGTGCTTTGTGACCTGGCACCACAGGAAACAATGAGATCCCCAGACATGGCGAACGGGGGAGACCTGACTCAGTGAAGGACTTGGGTTTCGGGCCCGTCCCCCAGACAGCGAGTGGACAGCTGGTGGCCTGAGGAGGCAAAGTGTCACAGCACAGGGACGGCTCTGCAACA
>NW_017732320.1:730460-778260 GCF_001890085.2 Hipposideros armiger
CTTCCTCCCTCCCGGGGACAGAGCGTCCGCCCCCACGGCGGGTCACCTTTGGGGGAAGAGATGAAATTTCAGCAGACACAGGAAAACACCGAAATGAAAAATAATCACGCAAATAATTAGAAACAGGATAAAGAAAAGGGGGCCCGACCACAAATCAAACACACAAACATCAGTGAAAAGTCGAAGCGTACGGAGAAAAGACAGCCGGTGGGGGGATTCCGACGCGGAGCTGCACGGGAGGGCCGTCCCCGAGATGGTGGGGACGGGGGTGAGACGGTTCCCTCCGAGGACCCCCCCCCAAGAGAGCAGCAATGGGGGTGGGGAGGCTCTCATTCTCCACCTGGGACATCAAAAGTGCAGGACTTCAAAGCGCCTTTGCAAGGCGGCCTCTAATTGTCAGATGCAAAATTAAGAATTGTTGCACAGAGTTCCCAGAAAGGCAGATCAGGGGGGGCCCAATGGGGGGGCTCGGCTACGCCGGGACAAGGAGCCTCACTGGACGGGCAAACGAAGAAAGGAAGTGAGGTCGCCCCGAAAAGGAGGGGATGGTGACACGCGCTCATCAGGACACGGTGCTCAGCAGGTCGGCGTCGGGGTGACAGTCGGTCACCGGGTAACGTGCACAGTCCGTGGCACTTAGCGCTGTCACGGCATTGAGTCGGCAGCATTTCTGTCTGTCTGCTTCCATAACTTTCTGTCCCTCCAGGAGACGCGTCCCCATGACCGGTCACCCCGTCCCCTCCCCCAGCCCCCGGCAGCACGCGCCCCCTTCCTGTCTGTGGACGGGCCTGTCCTGCCCGTTTCACGTGAATGGAGGCACACGCGGGGTGGCCCTGGGTGCCTGGCGTCTGTCCCTCAGCCTCACAGGTTTGAGGTTCAGCCGCATTGGAGCCCCGGATGGGGGAGGGGGACAAGCTGCCCAAAGACACCCCTGGGAACAGAGACGGGGTCTCCGGGGGCCCGGAGGGCGGCGGGCCCAGGGAAAGGGCCAGACCCCCTGCTGCCGCCTGACTGCCCGCCTGTGACGGACACACATCCAAACTCACAGCCCTCGGAAGCGTCAGGTCAGCGGCAGGAAGGACGCCAGGCGTGCGTGTGTCCGAAGACATGCAAAGGTCCTGGGGTGAGTGTGCACGGCAGCGATGCCCGGGGCTGCGCAGAGCAAGTGGGGCCCCGGCCGGCTTTTCAAAGGGCCTTGTCGGGGGGCCCTGGGCTTCGAGGACGTAAACAGAGCGGCTGTGGCTCCCAGGCTGGGGTCTCCGGACGCTGCCCCCCACCAGGGCTCGGCCGAAGCCCCACCCGGGATGTGCCGAATAATGCAGCCCCCCCTCCCTCTGCACCCCCACAGCAGTCTCCACCATCACCACACACACTTCTGATTTGGGTCGAGGTTAATTGTAGATAATAACAAGGCAGAGGAGGCTTTCCATGCCGGGCAGCGCGGGGCCCCAGCACCCTGGGGGCGGCCGCCCCTCGCAAGGGGGAGGCCATGGGCTCCCCGCAGGTGGAAATGCAGCCCAATGCCGCCCTCTGTCTGGGCGTCCCTCGCGGGCGTTTCGGGGGGCCCGGGGCCCCCCGCCGAGGGCTCCGTGCTCCTGGCTTCCAGGCGAATCAGCGCCTCGGGGGAAACCGTCTCCCTGTCTGACACTCAGGCACTTACTTGCCTGACTGACTCTGGTCACCGGTGACTGATTGTGGCCGGCGGTGCGGGTGGGGGGTGGGGGCGCCCGGCCTGGATTTGGAAGCCCCCCCTCTCCGGCTCCCACGGGTCCCCTCGGGGGAGGGGGGCCTCCTCCTCCGTCGTTTTTGTCCCCTCCGTGCCACCAGCATGTAAACAAAAGCATCGTGCACGTTGCCAGCTCCGCGGTTTGCAGTGTCCTTTCTGCAGCTGGGTCTGGAGTGCGTGGTAATCCTTCATTATTCAGGACGGACTGCCTCTCCTTCTTTTTTTTTTTTTTGCCTTTCTGCCCCTTTTCTTCCTAAAATGACAGTCGGGGCTGTTAAGCATAATAATTGTTCCTGAGTGGGTCTGGCTTATGGTCCTTCTTGATTTTGCCTCGGAGGCAGGCTCCTGACTCCGCGGAGGTCAGGGGTCGCCTGCTAAATCATGCATCCCCACAATCCCTCGTGACGGATGCGGTTGACAAGCTGGTGCTAATGATTAAACCAACGTGCATTAAACTCCGGCGCTAAATTGCTATTACTTGAGTGATGGATTACACGTCTAATGAGCAGATCATTGCCACAAGTGACCTTGTGGGCTCAAAGAGGGTTGTAATAGAGCCAACATCCCTCACACGCGCCGTGTCACCGCACCCCCGACACAGCCGCGGGTGTGCACGTGTGTGCGCGCGTGCGCGCGCGCGTGCGTGCGTTTTCTCGGGGTCTCGTCCCTTATGCGTTCAGCTGCTCGTTGGAACAGCCACTCTAATTGGACCAGCCAGCTGAGATGCACCCCTAATTAGGGTATTTTAATACGCATGAAGTAAAAATGGCCCATGAATAATATATGCCCGGATAAACTCGGGGTCCCGCGTGTGTCCTCCTCACCCACGGGCGGGCCGAGAGTCAGGGCCTGGGAGGCAGTGGCGTGTCCCCAGCCAGCGGCCCACAGCTGCGCTGGGCAGGATACGGGGTGGGCTCGGCGGCCAGTTCCCTGCAAAGGGGTCTGGGCTTCCGTTGGCCCGGAAGGACCCCCGTTGCCACTCAACCTGGAAATGACAGAGGGTTCAGGACGGGGCCCCCAGCAGCAGGAAGACAGAAATGAGGCCGACCCCGGCTCAGGGAGGGGTGGGGGGGGTCCCCACGGGGCCTGAGACGCAGGCTGGCAGTTGGTCAGCCGGGTCACGGTTCGCTCCGGAACCAGGGTGCCCCCGACGGAACCCACTTGGGTCTTCAGTTCCTCCGAGGCTCGGACGTGCCCCCCCACGCACGGCCGGGCCAGCCTGCGAGGGGGGGGCCACGGAACGCAGCAGAGCTCAGGACGCGTGGATCCAGCCACGTGGGGCGGCTGATGACACGTCCCAACCAAGAGTGACGTTGGGTCCCCGAGCAGGAGAAGCCACGGTCTTGCTGGCACTGACCACCTTCGGGTTCAAGCAAACCGACAGGCTCTGGGGCGACACATGCCCCTCCACTGGGCACCGTGTCCCCGAGGCCCCTCCGTGTTACAGCAAATGTCACTCTGCTCTGCTTTTCAGGGCTGCTCGATATTCCACGGTGTGGACGGACCTCCATGCGCTGGTGGACACCGGGGCGTTTCCATGTTTTGGCGATTGTGAGCTCAGCTGACTCTTAAGGGCAGGGGAGCTCTCAGGTCTTCATCGTCACACGCCCTGAGGTGTATTGTCCAGCAGGGCTTCCAGTGCCTCCGGGAGAACTGGGGTGGCCCTGAGGGGACACCCTCGGACCCGGCACCCCCGCCCCACCGGCCCCACAGTCCATCCGGAGGACGGGCCGAGGCACTCGCAGCCGGCGAGCCGTTCTGAAGGGACCCGCCCCTCGGCCCGTCCCCTGGTGGCTCCCGCCCGGCCGTGCCCAGCCCCACGCGCGTCACCGCTGCGTCACCAAGCACACCGCTTCCTCGTGGGGCCGTTCACTGTGTGACCCGTCCTCCGGTAGCAGCGTAGCCAGCACAGAAAACAGGCTTTTCACGCACGAGAGGCTTCGATTCGCGGAGAAACTGCACGTATATATTTGTGTCAGGTTATTGCATTACCATTGAAATAATTTTATAATTATATTTGTGAAAAATTAATAGCTGTAAATTGTACGTGAAATTACATAGCCACGTACAAGGGCATCGTGTAAAAGTATACAGAGCTATATATAAATTATGCAGCTTTATATAAATTTATGTTAATTGTATAATTATATACATCCACCCATAAATTGTGTGTGTGTGTGTGTGCGTACATTTAGTACAATTGGACGCACACGCACAGCATGTAGGATTTGTCTCCCGTGGGTTAAAAGAAACAGCCTGTGACAACGTGTCCGTGTGAACGCTGAGAGAAAGGGCCGCCGCTGTGGTGTCAGCCGTGGTGGCTGGCGATTTCCGCGTGGGTCCCCGTGTCCCCGACACGTCCGGCGGCGTCTGCGTGTTCCGTGACGTGATGGCGGCAGAGCCCTTAGTCGCTGCTCTGAGGCAGCCCCTGCAAGTGGACGGAGGGGGAGCGATACGGGGGGACCACGGACGGTCCAGGTGTCTGTCTGAGGCAGGTGTGTGCGCGGGAAGGACTCACGGAGAGGACCGAGGGCACGAGGCGGTGAGCTGGCGGAGCCCGTGGCGTGGTCGCCCGTAAGCGGCTGGAAGCCCGGACCTGGGTGTCAGGACAGAGGGCCCCCCGCGGCGACAGACTGGGGCGTCCTTTATCTACACACGCTGAGGCGTTGGCCAGCGAGCGCAGGGGGAACCCGCCAGCGACAGCAGCCACGGGGCTGCCCAGGGGACCCCGATGACCCACGATCGTGCAGGGGATGGAGGGGTTCGCCCTGGGCGGGAGGGAGAACAGGGACACCAGGGGGAGGTGGAGTTCAAGGACGGGCCTGCAGCAGTGACAGTGCCACACGACGTCGGCCAGACTCGGGGGGCCCTGTGCAGCGAGGCTGAGGGCTACATGGGCAGCAGGTCCAAACGGGGGGCCACAGATGGGAGATGCTGAGCAGGACTCGTGCCTCGGGGGAGCTTAGCCGTGCCGGGACACACACGTAGCTTTTCGCTGGAAACCCTCACGCCTGCCGTGGCCGCCGGGGCACCCTCCACGCTCCTGGGTCACAGCGGAGACCTCTCACCACGGTCCGGCAGCATGCACCCCAAAAGACATGCCCACCTGGGGCCTCTGAGTGGGACCTTGTACATGAAAAGGGTGGTTGCAGATGTAATTAGGGATGAGACGAGTCCTCCTGGGTCAGAGTGGGTCCTACGGCCAGTGACAAGTGTCCTTGTAGAGGGACTTTGGGCACAGAGGGGACGCCACGCGGAGACGGAGGCAGAGATGGGAGGGAGGCGGCCACCCGCCCAGGGACGCCTGGAGCCCCCAGGAGCTGGACGGGGCAGGAGGGACCGTCCCCTGGGGCCTCTGGAGGGAGCGCAGCCCTGGGACAGCTGGTGGCAGCCTCCTGGCCTCCAGGACGGGGGCGGGTGGGTCCCTGTGGGTTGAAGCTCTTGCGTTCGCACCTTATTCCCACCACGTCCCTGTGAACGTGGCTCGCAGCCGTCCCCGGGCTCCCCGGACCCCCCACACCTCCCCCTGCACGCACGCCCCTTCTTCACCTGCCTGTCCCTTACGCTGCCTTTAACGACCAACCCCAAAGTCACTGTTCTGCACGGACTGCCTGTGTGTCCCCAAAATGCAAACGTGGAAGCCGTCACCCCGTGGGTGGCAGAGGAGGTGGGGGCTTGGGGGGGATTCGGGTTGGACAAGGTCCTGAGGGTGGGACCCCAATAATGGGAGCAGGGTGCTTATAAGGGGGGGTTCCTCATCCCTGCCCCCGCCTGTGAGATGGGGAACCCCCAACCCTTCAGCCACTCTTACCTCCCGAGGTGGCACCACCGAAACGAGACTCGGTGGAGAGGCCAGAGGCCCCCCCTCACGGTGTCCGTCGCGCCCTCAGGAGCCGTCTCCTGGGGCTGAGTCTCTGCTCTGCCGAATCCCAGGTAGGACCTGAATTGGAAACGCTCCATCTGGGGGGACCTTCCCAGAGTCCGGAGGACCTGCTGTGTCGGGGAGAGGGGTGAGGGGACGGACGCGGGGACCTTCCTGGTTCACGACGTCTCCAACCCCTTCGCCGGGAGAGAAAAAGCCAGGTGCTCACGCTGCACGTGGAAAACAGCTCCCCGCCACGTGAGGCTCCGGCAGTCACTGCGGGGCTGGCCGTCGGTGACGACGTGGGCGCAGCTGCCCGGTGGGCCGGGGGCACCTCCGACGGGCCTGGTCCCCTGCACCCCGGGCTCCCGGTGGCCGGAGAGAGACGTCCGGCGGACACGGGCCGGCTGCGGTGTCGCCCGGCCCCTCCTCATCTCTGGGTAAACAGCTTCTGACACGTTTTCAATATGATTCCATTAGAACAAGTGGGTCGTGATTGATATCCTAATACCCAGGCCACGCAAGCCATCCATCACGGGAAGTGTATTAATTATTCAATGTAGCTCTCTAATGCAAGAATCAATGTTGGGAATGAAGAAAAGGAACTCCGCGCTCCCAGCAGACCCCAACGACATAATAAAAAAGGAATACTAAATAATCACGGCCTGTAATCATCGGCTTAATAAAATCCATTTATTTAGCTGTCAGGGACATGACGCTGCTTCATTTGAAAAAAGGATAATTGAATATATTTTTGAGTCATTTTTTGGGGGGGAGAGGGGGCGGAAAGGGGACCGTGACAAACTGAGTCGCGTGTCTTAAAGGAGTCGTTACCTCTGAAAGGTGCGACTGACGGGTGCGCAGCTGAGACGCAGAACAAGGGTACAGCGGGACGGGGGGGCCGTCGGTCGTCAGGGCGGAGACATCGTGGGGCTCTCCACCGAGAGGCCGACACCAGCGGGGCGCCCGCTCAGGGGCCCTGAAGCCCCTGTGACCTCACGGACCAGACGGCGTTGGAGCCGCCCTGGGGCGCGGTTTGTATCCTCGCCCTTGTGTTGAACAAGCTTTTGTTTGTTTGTCGCTTGGGACAAGGTAGGGCTCGGCCCACGCCACCCCAGGGCGGGCCGTTGGCTGTGAGTTTTGGGGCTGCTTCATTCACTGCCATTGTTTTTAATGTCACATGAGGCACGCGTGGGGAAGACACGCCCTCCTTCCTTGTCTCCGACGGGCCGTGTGTGTTGCGAACGTGGACGGCGCCTGTCCCACAATCAGCGCCTGGGAAAAGGTCGTGCGGTCGCTGTCTTAGGCTCACGCGAGAGCGTGAAGAGCCGCGTGGGAAGCCTGCTTTCCGAGGGGCGCCTCGGCCCTAAGCGGGGGGCAGCGACACGCCACGCGCGGGCCGCCCAGCACAGTTGCTCAGGTTACGCACTGCACACTCCGGGCACCGCGACCCGCATGGGCAGTCCCGGCGCCGCCGGGCGGGCGGTCGTGCAGTTTATGGAGCCTGATGGGCACGGCCCGGACAGACAGCCTTCCCCGAAAACACAGAACCGCCAGCAGAGCCTGGCCCTGTGCAGGCATGAGGTGGCAGGACAGCCCACCATCTCGGGGTCTCCTAGGTGTGTGCACCTCCCCGTTCCTGGGGCCTGGGGGCACCGTGCCTTACACCCCACAAGGGACGCCGCAGGCCCGATCACGGGAGGGACCTTGAGATGGGGAGCGAGATGGTGCTGGGTCACTGCGGCAGGGCCGTGTAATCGCATGAGCCGTGAACAGCAGACACGTGTCTGCAGCTGCCGCGCCCCGTGTGGCAGAAGAACACAGACACGTCGCACGCGCGGGAGGGACGCGGCCCGCCGAGGGGCAGGTGGCCAGCAGGACAGGGGACGTGGGGACCGTTCTGCGGCCCCCGGGGCCTGCATTCGGCCAACACCCTCAGGACCCCCAGCCTGGCTGGAGTGGGGCCACCCCGGGCCCTGCGGGGAGCTGTCGGCAGCACCGCCAAAGGGGCCGAAACATGTCGTGAGATTTGGAGTTTTCTGTCTGGAACCCGCCTTGGGAAAACTATATTTAAAGCAAAGAGGGAAGGAAAGTGACGCACTTTCTCCTCCGTGGCTTTCGGCCTCGCAGGCCAGGTTGGCCTGGAGTATCCCAGGGGACGCCCGAAAGCGAAGGGTGCTTGGGGGGCATGGAGGCTGCGCTAGAAACAGGATTAGCTTTGGTTTTGTTTCTGCTTTTTTTTTCCCACCTCAGTGGTGGACATGGAACCACGAATATATTGGGTTGTCGGAAAAGTCATGACGGATTTTTGCAACGAAACACATAAGAGAAACTACGTCATGACTTTTCCGACAGCCCGATAGCTCATGAGGGACTTTGCAGCCGCACCCAAAATCTCTGAAGCAGGAGGCAGTGTCCCTCCCCGCGCGGAGGGTGGACAACGGGCCACGGCCCAACGAAGGCCTGACCAGGGGGCTGGCCAGCTGTCCCCACACCCCTGATTCTCACAGCTGGGTCGTGGCATTTTTCTGTTTTCTAAAGTGCCCCAATTTGGGTCAGAAAATATGACACAAGGCTACGATTGGATGAGTTCTCCGTGCTTAGGGAAGAAAAAAAAAAACACCTCTCAAAACCCCATGTTTGTAATAATCAGTGATGGATGCATTTCAACACGCTGTTGGGAAAAGTGTGTTTCAGGCAATTTATAACAAAACTGTCAAATCCTCCTGCGAGACGGCTGCAGAATACCGAGGAGGGGACCTCGCAGCAGCATTGGAGCCGGGAAACTGTCCCCGCCACTGTTTTCATGTGAAGCAAAGTAAAACAAAAATACTCCTCCCAATAATAATCCTCGTAGGCGACCGACAGCGTAATTGCAAGGCGACCTGTTTGGTGTTTGCTTTCGTTGTTTCCTGGCTCGCGGCCCCACCGGTTGATTACATCGTGGTTCAAGAAGTCAGGCGCGCCGCCGTCCAATTATCTGCTCCCTCATTAACCCGACACAGAACAGGTGTCCGCGAGGTGCGTGACGAGCCGGAAAAACACAGCCCGTCCGTCGCTTTGCTGAAACGGTAAGTGTCTGCAACATGACTACGGACCAGGCGCTCACAGCGGAGGGGCAGGCCGGTTTCGTGTCAGGCACGGGTTTCAAGAACTCGGGGCGAGACATCGCTGTGTCGCCGCGTTTCCGTAGCAGGCGGTGATCCCGGGAGCCCCCGCGTTCAGGGCCTGCTCAGAGCTCCCCGTAATCTCTGGGTTGTGAGTGTGCAAACGCGTTAGAGCTGCCGCTGGCATGATTTATTTTATCTCCTAAAAAAAAGTCGAGCCTTTCCACATTGTTCGCTGGACATGTGAAGAGCAACAGAGCCGCTGGGTGACAGCGGCGGCCGATGTCACGCACCCCCTCCATCCGCCAACTCCTGTGTACAGGGCATCCTCGGGGTCGTGCTTTCTGGGAGCAGGAAACGGAGCAGGGGACTCCCCTGCCCCCCGACGGCCGCGACGGGCAGAGCCCCAAGTGTCACCCGTGGTCCGGGCTGCTCCACTGTCACCACTCGTCTGCCGTCTCTCTGGCCACGGCTGGAAGCTCACTGCTGCGTCTTCTAAAGCGGGTGTGCTGTTCATCAGTCACATCACAGGTGTCACATACGTCACACGGAACACGTACGTTACAGCCAACCTTGAGCCACGTGGGGTCAGGGGCACTGACCCCCCCCATCCCCGTGCAGTGAAAAATCCACGTATAATCTGTGAGTCCCCGCAAAACGTCCGTGCTGAGAGCCTGCAGCTGGCCGGAGGCCTCACCGGTCACGTCAACAGCCGATGGGCACACGTTTTGTGTGTTGTTTATAATTATAATACACACGGTTTTCTTACAACACGGGGAGCTCGGGAAAAGAAAACGTGGTTAAGAAAGTCCTAAGGGAAAACACGCTTGCAGGCTTTACGGAAACAACTCGGCGTACAAGTGGGCCGTGGAGTGCAAACCCGTGTCGTTCGAGGTCAACGACACCCCACTGCGGACCCACCAGAAACCTTTCTATTTCGCTGGCCTGCGTGCGGATCATGTCACCTTCCGAGCTGTGTCCTCGCCCGGCGCACGCGGCTGTTTCTGGCGGAATTCCCGCCCCCAGGGTCCCCCTGAACGACCCGCTTGCAGAGCCGAGCCCCACCTGGTCCCCCCACCGAGCGACAGGTTAGGGTCCTCCCCTAGAGGTGCGTCAGCCTCGGTTTACCTGCTTCCGGCATGCACGGGGGCCACGTCCTTTTTACTCCCGGTGACGTGAAAGCCATACGGGGAAATCCAGGGAGACCGTCGTCACACGGAATTCATCCTTTTGACCATTTTCGAGTTGAACCGTGTTCTAACACTGAGCACATTCACAGCGTTGTGTGACTCCCTTACTCCAGAGCAGGCTGTCCCCCAGGAGAGCCGACCCCAGGAGCGGTCCCCCCGTCCCCTCCCCCAGCCCCCAGCAGCACGCGCCCCCTTCCTGTCTGTGGACGGGCCTGTCCTGGACGTGTCACGTAAATGGAGTCACACGCTGGGTGGCCGTGTCCCCAGGGTCCCTCCACGCTGTCGTCAGTGTCACAGCCCGCCTCCTCTTCCTGGCCAAGTGACACCCCCCTGCATGGATGGACCCCGTTTTTTATCCGCCCGTCCATCGTGCATGGACAGTTGGGCCGCCTGCCCCCGTGTCCACTGCGACCGGTCCTGCTGAGCACACGCGGTCACAGGCGTCTGTCTGCGTCCACGAGTTCGGTGGCTTCCGCACGTTTACGTGCGCTCCTAGCAGGGGCTTGCTGGTCCTTATGCAAACTCGGAGCTGAGCTCTTTGGGGAGCCCCGGGGCCCCTGTGACTCCCAGGGCCGGTGTCTTCGACAGCCCCCGGAGGCTGGCGTGGGGCCAGGACAGAAAGGAGGGCCGGGGAGCAGGTCTCTGGGGGAACCCTCCTCGCACAGGGCAGGGGGGGGCGGCAGGAAGTCCAGGGGTGCGTCTGAGGGCCCCGCAGGCAGCCCAGCCCGGCCTCTCTCCAGCTCGCACACACTCATTCCGCAGAGCTCACACTGGGGGTGAATTCCTAGCGCCTGGGGCGGAGGAGGGGGGCCCCTCTTTCTGCCAGGTTTCACAGAGAGCCAAAAAGCGAGGTCCAGGGAAATATCCTCCGTCTTGAATTTCTGGCCAAGGATGGGGGGGGGCGGGGGGCAGACCACCCACAGAGCAGGCCTCCGGGTTCCAGGGAGCCCCTGGGAGCTTCGCTCAGACACGGCGGCATTCCCACGCGCCGCCCCGTTTTACTTCTCATGGCCTGACTTCCCACCCACACCCAGGCCCTGGGGGGCCCTCGAGACCCCAGGACCGTCCTCCAGGACCAGCGAGAGTGGGGGAGAAAGCCAGCCCCAAAGCTGCCAGGGACGCGGCACCCAGAAACGGACTCGGGGGGGCTGACCCTGCCCAGCACGGCCGCGTCCCCAGGCTGAAGTCCACCCGCAGGTCCCAGCGCCCCTCGGGGACCGGGAGCTTGGCCAATCCGGTGACACCTCGGCCTCTCCCTCCCTCGCCAAAACGAAACTGCTGGGAGCGGCACGACGGCGTCCATCTGAATCTTAGGTTTGAAGACCATATTGTTTATTAGAACGAATGACCGTTATTTGTGGGAAGAGCCAACGCTATTTTTAGATGACAGAATTGAGGACGGAATCATAGACCACAGGACTTGACGTGGAGTGGGTCATCAATGCCCCGCTGTACACACACACACACACACACACACGCAAAAAACACGCACATGCACATGCATATGCACACACATGCACGCACGCACATGCATATGCACACACATGCACGCACGCACATGCTCGCATACACACATGCATGCATGCACACCACACACAAAACACACACACACATGTACTCGCACACCCATGCACACACACACACACACAGTCCAGGGTGTTTCTGTCAATCTCACAACGCTCCAATGAGACTGTGAGAAACGTGAAAAGTTACGTGATCGTATCTGACAGTTCTTGGCAGCTGGGCGGCCGAGCCCTGGAAAAGCTCTCTCTCCCCCGATCCAAGATTGAATTTGGACTGAAACACAGGGCTCATTTAAGCAGCAATTAAAGCGCCTTATAGACCGGAGGAGAATGAAATGATTAATGCAAAGAGTCTTGTTTAATGGGGATATTAAGTAAACTGCTGGTTAAAACGCCCATATATCATCCGTGGGCCCCTAATTGGCTTCCTGTTTCTCCGGCATGTGGCATTTTCAGGACGCATTACGTCCTTTTAGTGCGACCATTGCAAAGGCAATAAATCAAGCCCGTGGATTTTAGCTAATTTTGATGGAGGCTAAACTGAAGCCGTCACCTGCTCGAGGGCTCGCCATCCCAGTTCATGACGACTTCCAAGACGCGGACAGTCGCACGTGGAAGGCAACGCCGGCCCCTGGCCGGCCACGGCCGCCGGACAACCAGGCGGAGCTGGCCGAGCTCCGGGCCCAGGGGACGTCCCCTCGCGTCCTCCCCACACGCTGCCCGCGCCGCCGCCGGGACCTACGGCTGAACAAGCGCCTCATACAGTGACGGGCTGAGCTGCGACTCCCCACGTTCACAGCCCTCACCCCCAGCACCTCAGGATGGGGCTGTGTTTGCAGATGGGGCTTTAAAGAGGGGATTAAGGTGACATGAGGTCACTAGGGGGGCCCTGATCCAACAGGACCGTGTCCTTATAAGAAGAGGAGGTGAGGACACAGACACACACAGAGGGACAGCCATGTGAGGACACGGGGAGTAGACGGCCGTCTGCACACCCAGGAGAGAGGCCTCGGGGGGGACCAGCCCTGGGACACCCGGATCTCGGACTCCAGCCTCCAGGACTGGGGACAACACGTGTCTGCGGTTTAAGCCGCCCCGTCCTTTGTCACGGCCGCCCTGGCAGACTCACTCACACACCTAAGTGTCTTCACTCTCCGAGTGCTATCAAACTCTTTAAAAATCCCTGACGCACACTCGAAACCCGAGTCCGTAAACATTTTTGTTCCAAATCCCTGTAAGCACTTAGCCACGCGCTGTCGGATCTGAATGACATGAGTTAAAACACGGTACATTAATTTTGTGTGTAATTCTGTGGCTCAGGCCTTTCCGTCAATCAGACTGGCTCATGTCAGTGTTTCCTGAACGCGCGAGGCGTCTCCGTCGTCCCCCCGCACTGAGGTCCTTGCCGACCCTGAGGATAAGTCACAGTTGAGGCCAACGGACAGGAAACGGGACAGAATGACCTGGAGAGCCAGTGGCACCGTGAGGAGGGGATTGTAAAGAGGGTTTTAAAAGAGGGCCTTTCAGACTGGGAGGTTTGGGGACACACACCTGAGAGCACACACCTGTGAGTGGATATGGGCAGTGTGCTCACAGCAGCAGGAACCACCAGTGCAAAGGTCCTGGGGTAGGAAATGCTTGGCCGGAGCTGAGAGACCGCAGAGCATCGAGGGGCAGAAGGCAAGGCCCCGAGAGGTGGCTGGACACACATTCTGCAGGGTGACGCAGTTTCTCGTCGCACTGGACAGGCCCTGAGTTCTGCCTCGAGTTGAGAGGACCTAACAGAGCGACCTGCAGGGGGTGCTGGCGGGAGCTGGGATGCAAGGGTAGGCCAATGCCGCAGCGCGGGGACCCGGCGTTGCCCTGGCACCATCGCTCGCCGGCTCGCGTGACGTCTGGCCACAACGATCTTTTTCTCAGCCCCCTTCCAAGTGCACAGACTGTGGTTCAAACAGGATGAATGCTGTGGCTGGTGTGGGCTTGTCGGGCGTTGCTGAGACTTCTTGGTGTAAACAGTGTTCCCTGCGTTTGCTGGTTTGTGTCCCGCCCCCTCCCCAAAAAAAAGTGACACCTCGGTCACCCCTTCCCTCCCCAGGCAGAAAGCACAGGCACCCATGCTCGTGCACACAGCACAGTCACACACCCAGGAAGGACGTGTCACACAGTCACGCACACAACACACAGGACACACATGCACCAAAGCACCCAAGCACACACATACATGTGTGTGCAATGTGTGTGTGTGTGTGAGAATGTCTGTGTGTGCGCACAGGTGTGCACAGCATGTGACTCTGTGGAGTGTTTCATCTCCACACGTCAGCTGAATATCCGGGCACGTGCACGCGTATCTTTAGATGCAGGAGACTGATTCTTAGGTGCGTTTCCCTCAGGGACATGGCCTGGCCACTTTGGTTTGCACATTTCTGTCACTTTTAGGGGCGGGAAGGTGTGGTGGCCTTTGCTGGGCTGTGACCTGCCCCTCCCTGCCGTGCTCAATGTGTGTGCCTTTATGGACCTGCGTCCCCACACACACAAAGCGCCCACCCATCTATATGTGACGTCTGCGAAGTCTGACAATTAAGTTCGCAAACTCATTGCAATGATGCTGCTCACCTTTTCTGAAATCAGAGGTATAATTCATTATGAATTTGCACCCACTGGACAAACAGGTGACCACGTTTACTATGTGGAAGTGCTGAAAAGGCTGCGTGAAAAAGTTAGACGACCTGAACTTTTCGCCAACAATTCATGGCTCTTGCATCACGACAATGCACTGGCTCACACGCACTGTCTGTGAGCAAGTTTTTAGCCAGGAAACAAATCACTGTATTGGAACACCCTCCCTACTCACCTGACCTGGCCCCCAGTGACTTCTTTCTTTACCCAAAGATAAAGGAAATATTGAAAGGAAGACATCTGGGTGCCATTCAGGACACCAAGGGTAATACGACGACAGCTCTGATGGCCACTCCAGAAAAAGAGTTCCAAAATTGCTTTGAAGGGTGGACTAGGCACTGGCGTCGGTGCATAGCTTCCCAAGGGGAGGACTTCGAAGGTGACCGTGGTGACATTCAGCAGCGAGGCAGGCAGCGCTTTTTCTAGGGTGAGTTTGCAAACTTAATTGTCAGGCCTCGTCCAAGCTGGAGCAGGACGAACAACGACCTTGACCTCACAACATGCTAGAACACTTGTTCCATCGAGCGCAGGCAGCAGCTGTGCTGCCAGGGGGCCGTTTCCCCAGAGCCGCGCTTTTCTGAGTCATGCACGAGGCTCCTCGAGTATCAAAGGGCTGAGATCATACAGAGCGAGGTCTCTGACCACAGGACAATTAAGCTAGAAATCAATTTTTAAAAACGATATGAAGACAACTCCCCAAATGTCTGGAAATTAAGCAACATACTTCTAAAGGACCCAAGAGTCAAAAAGAAAGGATTACAGTGATAATCAGAAAATAACTTGAAGAGAATGGTTCTGATAACACAACAGGTCGGAACATATGGTTTGCAGCAAACGCTGTGTTGGAGGGAAATTGCTGGTCTTAAATTTATATTTTAGAAAGGAAGAAAAGCTGAAACCCGATGATCTAAGAGCTCATCTTAATCGGTTAGGAAACAAGAACAAACTAAACCCAAAGAACACAGAAGAAAGGGGAGAATGAGGAGCAGAAGTTAATAAAATACAAAACGGGAATAGCATGGAGTCCACATAGCCAAACGTTGGTTGAATTAAAAAAAAAACTAATACAATTTATAAACACTGGAGACGACTAATTTTTTAAAAAAGAGAAGACACAGATCAACAGTATTGGGGGTTTTACAACTGGAGGGGGGCTTTGCTGCAAATATTAACACTAGCATTATGCCAATAGATTTGAAAACGTAGGTGACGTGGACAAATCCTGAGAAAAAGGCAACATCTCAAGGCTCATGCAAGACACGGACAATTTGATGGGTTCCATGTCTACTGCAACATGGAAAGCGAATTCCAATTTTTTTTTAAACGTCTCACAAAATAGGCAAGCCCAGATGGGCGCTCCCCAGGGAATTCTGCCAAAGATGTAAGGAAAGGGAAAAAAAAACACCGATCTTACCCAGAAAAAGAGGAAACGGTCCTCATCCTGGGGAGCCCGAACCTTCCAAAAACGATGCTACGGCCGCAAGGCAGCCAGGAGAAGGCAGACGCCAACGCCCCGACGACGACGGAGGCAGGAACGCAGCCCACGGGTCCCCAGGGCCCCGCACGCAGAGCCAGGGCCCAGAAACCCTGCCCGTCGGTGAGAAGAGCACGCCCGCCACCCGCGAGCGCAATGGGTCCGGGCCCTGCTCCTGCCTGAGCCTGATTCTGACGCAGCCGGGAAGCCACACGCAGAAGGACCCTCTGACGGAACGGCAATGACGAGGGTTAAGGTATCACTGTGTCATCACCACTCTGTCCTGTCATGTCTAGTCCATTTAGGGCCCTTTAAATTGCATTTTAAATAACGGGCCTGTACGTTTTGAGGGTGTTGCCACCTCAGAGCGTCTTGGGCTGCCTGTCCCCGGGATGGGCATCAGTTTGCTGGTGTTTTCCCCAAAGTGCCGTGTCCTCCCGAGACGAGAGGTCTCCAAATCTCCTGGAAATGGACGCGGCGATCAGAGCCCGGGAACCACCGCCCCTCCTGCCTCCCCGAAGGCCGCACCCCGTCTTTCCAGGAGAATCGGGGCTGCGCTCTGGGCGTGGAAGGGTCCAGGCACCCAACCCCGCGTCGCAAGAGGCTTTCACAGGTTCAACTCCAATCCCACATGCGAAGCCCCCGCCAGCCCCGCGGGGCCCCCCTCCCAGGGAGCCTGACGGCCCCGATTAATACTGAGGGACAGGGGAAAACACGGGCTGCAGTGATCCTGGCTCGCCGGCTGCTAAACGGCGGTTAAAGCGGGGTGGGGGGGACCCCTCGGAAGATGAATAAACACACAGGGTCGCAGACGCCACGTGCGGTGGGCACTTGTCATATTTCATAACACTTGTGGTCTGCGAGCAGCTGCAGCTTATTAGGATGCCGGCGCTGTCGGGGAGCGTGAAGGGGTGTCTTTATACGCGGCACGTGACACACGGCCAGGCACAGGAAGCGGGACCCCGGGCCTGGAAGCCAGGTGGCAACGGGGACACCGATGTGTGTCGTGCTGCTGGCACTGTCACTGTCAGAGCTCTGCTGCCCGTCGCCGCTGGGAGAGAGCCGGCCGTGCCTGCAGGGCGCAGCAGTGAGCCCCGCGGGGTGCCCACGGAGGGTCCCCAACCCAGCTGCTCCCCTACATGTGCGGTCTGGACCCGCGGCTGCCAGCTTCTTCTCAGATGGAAGGTGTAGGGTGTGGGACTGTCCCCCCAAAAGACGTGTCCACGTCCTGACCGCCAGAATCTCTGAACAGGACCGGATCTGGAGACGGGGTCTGTGCAGGTGGGACTGAGTGAGGGGTCTGAGAGGAGGGCGTCCTGGGTAAGGGGGGCCCTGAACCCCACGACAGTGTCCTTATTGGGGACAGAAGAGGAGGGGCACAGACACAGAGGGGACGCCACGTGGAGACGGAGGCAGAGACGGGAGGGAGGCGGCCACCCGCCCAGGGTGGAGCCCCCAGGAGCTGGACGGGGCAGGAGGGACCGTCCCCTGGGGCCTCCGGAGGGAGCGTGGCCCTGGGACAGCGTGGTGGCAGCCTCCTGGCCTCCAGGACGGGGGAGGATGTGTCCCTGTGGCTTTAAGCCCCAGCCTGTGGCCACTGTCACAGCCGCCCGAGGAGACGCACACACCGGGGTGCACAGGGAGCCCCGTCCATGTGCTCAGCGCCCTGTAAGTCCCTCTGCCTCTGCTGCTAACGTGGTGCCCCCGTCCCCACGACCAGGGTGGCACCCAGCTGACCCTACAGGCAGCCGAGGGTCCAGCGTCGGTGTCCCCAGAGCACCCACAGCAGTGGCCCAGGGTGGGGGTGACGGGGGCCTGGCCATCTTCCCTGGGGCACCGTCTCCAGGACGTGTGACCCCACCACCTCTCACTGCGGGACCACCTGCGTGCTCCCCTCACCGCATCCTCCTGCACGGCCAGGCTCCCAGACACTAAGCCAGGCCGCCCTGCCCGCCGCCACCCCAGGAACAAGACCCGGTGTCCCAAAGGTCCCCCAGGCCCCTCCCTGGGGAGCGAGAGACGCGGCCGTCACCCAGCGCTTGGCAGCAGGAATCGGGCTGTGAAGGCCGCCCTCCCGGGTGGCCCAGAACATGACGCAGGAGAAAGCAGAGCAGCGAGGGTGGCAGGGGCACAGGGCCGCTCGCGCTGGCTGCACAGGGCTGGGGGCACGTGATTCTGTGTGTGTTTGGGGGTGCATACGTGTCAGCTCAGCGCTGCGGGCCGGGAGGTGGACGGCGGTGACGGCGTGGGCGTCTGTGGCTGTCCACGCGGCACACGGCGCACTTTAAATGGCTGGACGGCACGCTGTGAAAGTCCCAGCTCAATAAACCCGTTGAAAACCGTTCCTGGCGCAGCGGTGGGCCGTGCCACAGCAGGCGACGGGCCGGTTTGCCCGCTCGGGCCCCAGGACACGGGAGGCGTCCTCAGCGTCGGCGCCGTGGTGCTCGCTGCCGCCCGCGAACGTTCCCGAGCCCTGAGCCGTGAGTGAGTGTCGAAGGAAGGAGGGCGTCAGGCCCAGCGTCGCGGCAAAGGCCCCTCAGAGGGAGCTGATAACAGCCAACGAGCCGCGTTGGGCCACCTTTGCTATTTCCATAGCACGTCTGCCTTTCCGTGTCGCCTCCCCCCGCCCCGCCGCGTTTGTCCCCAAGGCCCCAAGTCATCACAAAACGCCCATGCCAGGAAATGACGTTAGGGACCTGTCACCCAGACGCTGGGTTTGGGGGCAGGGAGGCACAGCGAGCGTGCTGCTCATCCGGGCCTTCGCCTGTCCCCAACGTGCGTAAAAGTGGGCCGAGCAAGCCAGAAACATCACGCCCGACTGAGGGCCAGCTGACGCCTGGTGCGTCGAAGGATTCAAACACTAAACAACGCCTCAGAAATAGGGGGACGACATCGTTTTAATGCGCAAGCCGCTGCCTCTGCGACGGTGACGTAAATGGTCAGAAGACCCAAAAAAGAAAAAAGCCCACCCGGCCCTGTGACACTCATGGTCACTATCAGTAGCCGACCGTCAGCGTCACCCTGAAACCCACCTTCCTTGGAAGCCGCCGGGTTTGCTAAGGGCTCTTCCTGCCGGGGAGGGGGGTTCCCTGCCGCCAGCGTCCTCCCCCGGCCGGGAAGGCGAATGACTGGCCGTCTTCCTGTCCCCCGTGCTCCTCGCCCCTACACCCCCCCCAAAATGCACACATTCCACGGCATCTTCCTTAGTACTGATATTTCTAGTTACCACACTGACCTCCTTCTGAAGCTCAGGCATCATTAATGGGGGGGGTTCCTAAGGAAATACCCTGAGCTGTAGCTCCCCCCAAATAAGATAAAAGCGAGTGTGTGGCCGATGACAACCGGGTCTCCACGTGAGCCCAAGGGGAGCAGCAGAAGGCATCCCCGAGCGAGGCCGACGTTAAAACGGCGCCGCTGAGGGAAGTATGCATCTCGCCCCTCGTGGAAATCCATCGGGGTGCAGGAGGGACGGGCGACATCGGGGCGCCCGTGACCCCCCATGTGCATGGTGGGGAGCCGGCGCCCGCGGTCCCAGCATCCAGGGCCGGAGACGGCCCGCGTGTCACTCCCCATAAATCATCTCCTGCTCCCCCGAAAGGAATTAAAGAGCAGGTAGAAAAATAAACGTTTCCTGCCACACACATGTTCGCTCTCGACAGGCAAACCCCCTAAAGCTAAGAGGGGCGGAGGGGTGAGGGTGCAGGACCAGGCGGAGCGGCTGGGGTCATGTGTGTGCCAAGGGGGCCGCGGTTTCCTCTAGGAAAAGGGGTCCCCAGTGAGGGCAGCCAGCACACGCAGGCACCCGCCCACCCACACCCACACCCACACCCTCACACACACACACACACACACACACACACACACACACACAGTCATACACACGGCACGCACTGATACATATACAGTCATATGCACAGTCCATGCTGACACACAGTCATACAAACGACACATGCTGACACACATGCAGTCATACGCATGACACATGCTGACACACATGCAGTCATGCACATGGTACACGCTGAAACACACAGTCATATGTATGGCACACGCTGACACACATGCAGTCATATGCACAGTACATGCTGACACACAGTCATACGAATGGCACACGCTGACATACATGCAGTCATACACATGACACACGCTGATACACACAGTCATATGCATGACACACGCTGACACACGTGTAGTCATACACATGGCACACGCTGAAACACACACAGTCGTATGTATGGCACACGCTGACACACATGCAGTCGTATGCACAGTACATGCTGACACAGTCATGCCAACGGCACATGCTGACACACACAGTCATATGCATGACACACACTGACACACATGCAGTCATACACATGGTACACGCTGAAACACACACAGTCATATGCATGACACACAGTGACACACACAGTCATATGCATGATACACACTGACACACACACAGTCGTACACACGGCACACGCAGACCCTCATATACAGACACAGACACACAGGCACAAACAAGGCCATACACACGTGCACTCACACACGTACACGCACACACACACATGTACACATGTGCACAAGCTCAGACACACACAGCCCCACACACGCAGACACACGCTCGCACCCCATGGGAGGACGCCGGCCTGCCCTTCCCGCAAACACCTGACAAGTTGGTGGAGCAAACAATGTGGGTGACTGTGTCTTTGGGGGGGGCCGCGAAGCAGAGCTGCAGGCTGCCGTGCCATCGTGTCATCCCGGCGCCCGCCGCGCGCCCCCGCCGTGAGCGCCGGGTCGCAGTGATTAGCGCCTCGCAGGAAATGAGGGTGACGGGCCGGGGTGCAGGGCGGCAGCCCGGCGGGGTGGGGGGGGCGCCCCGGGGAGCAGGGGCCTGTGGGGGGCGCGCGCGGGGGCGACGCCGGGCTGGATGACGGCGCCCCCCCCCCGCCCCCCGCGCCCTGCGCCGTGAGCGTGTGGGTCCATCGCGGGCATAATGTGTCATAATTTGGCCTCCGAATCTGACAGCCCCGGCTGAGTCGGGCATTAAATCATCGCCCAGAGGGATTCTGAGCTTGGCAATTTCTGCTGGTGGGCTGTCATCTCTTCCCACACACTACCTATCACTTTTGACATGATTGGATCAAAATTAGTCAGTGCATTTAGATGTAAATTAGAGACATCCAAGAATACTAATCAGCAGAGAAATGCAGCCCCGTGTAATTGACACGGCAACAGCTTCCTTCCACAGGCCGCCTCGTCCCGCGGCTTATTAACACCCTGATAACGAAAGGCGCGTATCAAAAAAGTGAGGAAACTTTTTTGAGGGGCATATTTAACTCAAGCCTTAAATCCCAAATAAGTCTGTAATGTTAGCTCATCCTGCAGTTAGAGCTACCAAACGGCTGCAGCACAGAGAGACGTGACCGGCCGCCCGCCGAGCGCGTCAGCCCGGCGTGTCGCTCCCTTCACAGGCGGCAGGCCTCGCTCTGCCGCCCCCCCCCCGCGCCCCGGACGCCTCCGAAGCTGGGATTCTCCTCCACGTGGGAAACCCGGCTCCCACGGCCGGGCTCCGTCCACCCTCACGGGCTCGGGCGGCCCCTCTTCCCGCCCGAACGCACACTCAGCCCCCCAGGAAAGCTGCCGGCCCCTGTGGTGCGTTCCCCAAAAAGCCCCTTGTCCCAGCTTTCTCAGCGTCTCCTAAGGCGTCGGGCGGCTTCGGGGGGTGAACGGGGCTGACCTGCCCCAGCTCGGCTGGGCCCACCTCCGTCCTGAGCACCGGGGCACAGAGGGACCCCAAAGCAATGCAGCCCCAGCCAGTCACAACGAGGCTTCGGGACGCGGCTGACAACGTTTAGGCCTTCTACAATAATGTCATAACACAATGATATGAAGCGGTGAATAACAACGGCACTGTAAGAATTACGCTATCTTACGTTGCCTGTAACTGGACGAACGGATGCACAGATGGATGATAGGTGATAGAAAAACGATAGATAGGCGACAGATAGATAAGAGAGAGAGAGAAAGGATTGTTCAATGATAGGTGATGAATTAATCGATAGATGATAGATAAATGAGATAAGATATGAGATAGACAGATAGATGATAGATAATAGATAGATGATAGATAGGTGATAGATGATAGATAAGTGACAGGTGACAGACAGACCGACAGGTGTAGGCATAGACAGAGGCAGAGACGACAGAGATAAATGACCAAACACACAACAGCTTTCAGCACGTCGCTCGATGCGACGGACCCTCGGGCTGTGGACACGGGAGCGGTTCTCCCGGAGCCGGGGTCGCGCGTGGACGGAGGGGTCCCGCCCCACTGACGACCAAGCACCACGACGGGCACCTCCGCTGCGCCGTGGGGTCCGCGGGCTTAAATTAAATCAGGTGACGGGTGCTTATGTAGCTGTCACCTGCGTTTAGGGCAGCGCCCCCGACACGTGGAATTGTAATGAGACATCGGAGCGGTGACGGCCCCGTGTCGGGGCCGCGCAGGAAGCACGGGCTGGAGGGGCTCCCCGGGGGTGTTGGCCGAGGGGAAAGCAAACCTCTGTGCGTGACCGGCTGGGGGAGGCCCGGGCAGGGGACCCTGGGACGAGGTGACGGCTGCCCGCCGAGCCGCACGTCCGTAAGGAGAAGCCGTGTGCGTCTCCCCTCCTGGCCTGAGGGTCAGGGGTGCACGCACGTGATGGGCGTCTGCGGGGACCGAGGTGACGCTCGTCGTCCCGCAAGCGGCCCGTCCAGGCTTGTCCCCGGCGAAAGTGTCCCTGAAACAAGCCCAGCAGTGTGGGCTTTCTTCTTGTCCCCCTCCTCAAAGCCCCACCCAGCGCATCAGAGCGGGGCGCCCGGGGTCCCCGTCGGCACCAGGCCCCACACACGGCCGCACGGATAAGCAGCACCCGGCTGGCTGCCCCCGTGGGCACCCCAATAGCTCAGGCTCCCCACCAACGGAGGCCCCAAAGCGATGGGTTTTGCACCCCACGGGGTTCGTACCCCCTTATCAGCCAGTCCCCTGTTTTCCCGCCACCAGAGGAGGCACCAGCCCCAGTCCGCTTCCCTCAATGTAGCCTGTGCCCGTGACCCGGAAGCCACCAAGGACCCTGTTCGTGTCCTTTGCGGAGTCTGCTCTGCACGTTCCGGACGCCGCAGAGAAAACTGATTTCTCTCTCGGGCTCGACCCACGTCCCGGGGCCACGTCCCGGCCCTCACGGGACGGAAAGCAAAGCCGTGTCTGCTTTCCAGGAGGGAGGCTGTGTGTCCTGTCCCCAGCTTCCCGGGTGGAGGCACAGAAGCTACCGCAGGCTTCGGGGGGCAGCGTGTGGGGGGGGGGCGGAGGGGACACTGACCCTCCCACTGCAGGGCACAGGCGGCTGGCAGCACCAAATCCCCAGCCGGAGCCCTGAGCGCCCGGCCGTCTGCCGACGCCTCCCGGGGAGTGTCACTGGGCCCCCGGCCTCCAAGCACGCTCTGCAGCCCGTCGTGTGCTGGGACTGCAGCCCTTGTCCCCCCGATAACAGGGCCACGTGGGTGGGCATGGATGAGGGCGGAGCCCTGAGATGCTTCTGGAAATCGGACACAGGACCACGTGGCAAAGTGTCTGTCCCCAACCGGCGGCCCCCGCCTGGCAATCACCACAGCGGTTGCTTTTGCTGTCCTCATCACTTACATGTCCTGCGTAGCTGAGGTGGGGTGCAGGGGGTCCCCCCGAGTCTCTGTCGACCTGGAACCTGAGACCGGGACCTGGCGTGGGCACAGGGTGCTCGCAGGTGTAATCGGTTATGGTGGCGTGGGCCTACGTCCCGTCCATGACCGGGGGGGTCCCTGCAGGAAGGACGAAGGACAGATGCACAGACACACAGGGACAGCAGGCCGTGGGCGCGGAGGCAGAGGCTGCGGACGAGACGGGTGTCTGCAAGCGACGGCCCCCAGGGCCTGTGCCTGAGCCCCCAGGGGCTGGAGCGATGTGGGGTATTGATCAATTATACCACATAGTAGATGATAGATAGATAGATAGACAGATAGATAGATAGATAGACAGACAGACAGACAGCCTCTCATGCTAGCTGCAGGGTCTGTCACGTGATGTTCGGGGCTGGGGGACTCTGACATGGGCCTGGGCCCCGTGGGGCTGAGTAGCCACCTGGTCCCCACCCACCGGACGCCAGGAGCGCCCCCCTCCCCGTGAGGACAACCAAAACTGTCCCCAGACTTTGCTGGTTGTCCCCTGGGGGCGGAATCGTGCCTGGTTCTGGATTCACCTCACAGGACCCCCCGTTTCCAAGGGTCCGTGACGCTGGCAGGGCCAGTTGTTCGGTGCAAATGCATTTCGCTCCCACGCTGCACTGAGAATCTCCCTAAGTTGATACCTGTGCCCACAGAGTCCTCTGCTGGCTGAACCCCTGGACTAAAATCTTCAGCACAAAGAGTGTTTTTTTCCACGGGGGCTTTGCACCAAACCTGAGCACGCCCCACCGAGGTGCCCGGCCCTTTGTGGCTGCGGGAGCCCCAGACAACGGCCCTCTTGGATTCCTGGGGTCCCAGGCGGCGGGGGGCAGCTGGGAGCCGCAGGGAGAAGAATTATAGGCAACAGACGGCAGCACCTTGCAGCCCAAAGAACCAGCCAGAGCAGAATTAACAAATACGGGCTCACGTCACAGCATGCAACACTCAGGTCGGCCACGAAGAAGAACTTCCCTGTGAGCGACTGCTGGGTGACAAAGGCGCCGTGCCGGAGGGAGGCGAGCGGGAAGCCGGCACCACCATGGGCTCAGCGCGGGTGAGACAGGACTACGGACCCGGCTGCGACCCCGCGTCCCACCTTCACCACCTTCACACCTGCACTTGCTCACCTGAGAAACGGGTGAAACAGACACGGCCTCCTGAGCGTGGCACCCAGTTTGGAGCGTGACGGTTCGCGGAACGGACGCCCAAAGCGACGCCTTTGCTGGTGAACCGGGGGCCGAGCGCCTGCACGTGGAGGCACAGGGGGGTCCTGCTCGCACAAAGCACAGCGCGAGGCCCTTCCCCGAAAATTTCGATGGTCTACTTCTCCATTATCTATTTCTCCTGGGGAGGACGTCATCGTGCTGCTAAAAGTGCAACAGATGCCACCTCCCGTCTGCCACCACCTTGCTGTCCGCCGGCGCCGAGGGGGGCCGGGCCCCGGTGGTTCCTGCGGCCGGGAGGCTGGGACCCGAGCCGGACGCCCCTGAGAGGCTGCTCATCTGCCGGAGTCTCCCCAGGCCCGTGCAGAGCTCAGCGGGGTGCGGTCACCCGGGCAGGCTTACAGCCAGGAAGGGCCACCAGCTGGGACTCGCGACGTCATCTCCAAAAGACGCTGCCCCAAGCGCCACAGGGACATGCCGGCCCCGCCGAGGTGGTCAGCTCAGCCCTGCGGGGCCCGAGTCCCCCCCCGGGACCAGGAATCCTGCGTCCTGGGAACGCAGGAGACGCCTGGGGCGCAGCACACACACGCGGCGCTGCGTTTTCACACCCACGGAGCTGATTTTGTTAACAGTCATTATGCTAATGTAAACACTTAAAACCTGTCACCGCTCCCAGGAATGCGCAGTTTGGCACGTTTAATTCCTTCAACCGGAAAATGTGACAATTACGGGCTTCACGTGGGAATCCGCGCGTCAAAACAATGGCAGGCGTGCGGTAATCACCGTCTCCGTGCCGGCGATCACCCTCGGTTTGTGTAGAAGGTTTTGCCGCACACCACGGGGTTTGCTGCCGTCACGTGCCCGTCTCCCAGACACTCGGCCTCCGACAGTTGTGCAAAGCACATCCCCAGCGCAGCCGACTGTCACGCGGCGCCGTGCTGTGAGGAGCGGTGACTCAGCTTACGGGGGGTGACCCTGCAGGTTTGACGTCACCCCTTCTGGTCCGAAGGTCAGGCCGACTCCTAGCAGATCGCAAGCCCCTCCGAGGGACGCGTGCCAGGCGCTCAGGTCACGTGTCCTGATTCACTGAGTGGCTTGGCGTGAGGCACCAAAGCGCCACTCGTGTCCAAGTTATACCTCCTGTTAGCTCCCTGTTTTTATCTCACGGCTTCACAGCACACAGCTGTCACTGCCAAGCGTTTCGCCTTGAAAGACATCTTGTTTGTTTTTCTCAGACCCGTAGGAAAAGGCCGGCAGGGCCCTTAGGTGCGATGTGGACTCAAAGGAAACGGTCCCCCCAGCATGTCAGGACAGCCAAGGCCAGGTCAGGGCTGCGGGGGGCAGGCTGTCCCCAGACGTCCCCGTCCGCAGCCCCAGAGCCCACAGGCGTGCCACCTTGCAGAGCCAAACGGGCTTTGCCGATGTGACTCCAGGTCCCGGACGCCTCGCGTGCAGCTGGGTCGCGAACACGGTCACAGGAGGGAGGCCGACCGGAGATGGGACGTGAAGACGGAGCCCGAGGCCGGAGTGACAAGGCCCAGCCATGGAGGCAGCTGATGACCGTGGGGCCGCCAGAAGCTGTGCTGACACCTTGATTGGAGCCCCCGGGGGGCCCCTTTCAGACTCCCGGCCTGCAGACCTGGACGTGAATAAATACGCGTGTGTGGTTGTCAGCCACCCCGTCGGAGGCAACGTCCCCGCAGCCACAGGACACGCGTGCACGAGGGGTGAGGCACGACCCCAGCAGCAGTGTCTTCACCCATCCCCGCAGCAGCCCCACGACGAGGGCGCCTTGGACGTCGCGCCCGTTGACCGACGGGGAAACTGAGGTACAGAGAGCTTAGCCGGCTGGCCACGGGCCACCTCGCTGGGACTGGCGGCCGGCTAGGTCACCGGGTCGCTGCCCTGACGGCCCTCAGCGGCCGCTCGAGCACGAAATCCACTCCAAGCATATTGTTCGGCCACGTGAGAAACACCTTTAATTTCCAGAGTGCAAGGCGCTGTCAGACAGTGACAGGCAGCCATCCGGGCTGGTGACACCGCCCGCAACCCAGCAGGGCAGGCCGAGGTCCCCCGCCGCCGCCCGCCCGCGGAAAGCCACCTTTGACCACAATTAAGATCGGCGCGAGCGGGGCTCAGCTCCGCGGACGTGGGGCAGGTGCCCACGCGGAGCGTTTGATCTCTCCTCGCCGGCGCCTCTGGGCGATTCCATAAAACACACCTCTGCACTCCGGTCCCTTGTGTGACGTCTTATTTCCGCTTTGAAGTGGGACTGTCTGAAAGTGAGCGGCTGCGGAAGCTTTTCGGGCAAGTCCTGGGCTTCTCTCGGGGACCCCCCCATTGTGGAAACCCACGGACGGGTCCCCCACTGAAATAGGACACTGCTGCCTCTGTACGTTAATTCCTACATAGTCTCCCCCCGTCCCCGGCCTGCTCCCCGTCTCACAGCACCTCCAGCCAAGACCCGGGTCCTTCCGTCCCCGCCTAACAGACATCACGTCTTCTCCAGGGAGCGAACTCAGCCTTGGGGTCACCGTTTCACTGCCAACTGCCCCGCAGTTGAGCAGCCCCCGTGCAGCACGCGTGCCCCCCTGCGCGCCACAACCCGGGTGTGGGTTTCCCACCGCGGCCACCGATGCATACAGCGCCTGGGGCTGGACGCTCGTCCTGACTTTTGGGGGAACGGGCTGAGGTGTGTCCCCACCCCCAGTGGCACCGGGAAACTCACCCGTCAAAGCCATAATCCCCGGGACCTGTGCATGTGGCCTTATTGGGAGATGAGGGTCGTTACAGGGGCCATCCGTGCAGATGAGGCTGAACCGGAACCGGGTGCGGGAGGGCCCTGATCCAACGCGGCTGGTGTTCTTATAAGAAGGGGAACCTGGAAAACGAGGCGGACGTGCCAAGACGGGTGCGGAGATGGGGACAGTGCCTCTACGGGCCAAGGACCAACCAGGATGGCGGCGAACGGCAGAAGCTGCAGACGGGCCTGGAGCAGCCCCTCCCTGAGCCTCCGAGGAACCAGCCCTGACCTGACGCCTGGTCTCCGGAGGCGAGGACGTTCGCCTGAGGTGTTGCACCCACAAGCGGGCGGTCCCCCGGGGACAGCAGCCCAGAGAGCTCGCACAGGAGGGGCCAGCAGCCAGGAGCAGGGGCCCAGCTCGGGAGGCACCACGGCCGGCCGGCCGAGGGGACGCAACCCCTGAACCAGCAAGGTGACGGCGGACGGGCCCAAGAGGTGGCAAAGGGCGGACGCCAGCAGGAGTCCCACGAGGCCCGTTCCCACGGCCTCAACACGAGTCCACTCACGCCGACCAGGTCCCCGGAAAGGGTTGGCAGTGACTAAAAATCCAAGATATGAAAACGCCATCCCCTCAGAAGCGTGGGCACCTGTGTTCCCAGCGGCCAAACGGCGGAAACGACCCAAATACCCATCAACAGATGAACGGGCAAACTCGGGGGGTCCGGCCACACCGCGGAATATTACACAGCCAGGAAGAGGAGGGAGGCGGTGACACTCGTCATCACGTGAAGGGACCCTGAGGACACGGTGCCCAGGGAGTGACAGACACACCAGGCCGCCCAGCGTGTGACTCCGCTTACGTGACACGTCCAGGACAGGCCTGTCCACAGACAGGAAGGGGGTGCGTGATTGTCAGGGGTTAGGGGAGGGGACGGGGGTGACCGCTCATGGGGACGGGTCTCCTACTGGGGACATGACAACGTCCTCGAACTAGTTAGAGACGGTGCTTACGCACCATTGTGAATCTACTCAGTGCCATTCAGTTGTTCGCTTTAAAATGGTTGATTGCCTGTGTCATAAAAGCAGAAAAGAATAAATAAGAAACCACCCCACACTGACGTGAGCGGCCGGGACGAAGCCGTGATGGACGAACCCGGCAGTTCGTCCCTGCTGAGCCGGCCCCGGGCGTCTGCCGTCCCCAAAGATGGACGTTGCAGTGGCTCCGTGTGACAATTTCTGCCAACTGCACCGAAGTCGCGAAAGGGCTTGTGACACGGAGTCCCGTGCCCGAGCCGAACAGGGGAGCCGCTGGTTTCAAGTGCAGGACAAACAAAAGGGCCTTTGGAGTACAAAGCTGGGGTCGCCCGCTGCCGTGCCAACGCTGCCAACGATGAATGAATGAGGGGAGACGGCCGGCGGCTGGCAGGATATGAAAGGAGCGCGGAATATCGCCCAAGACGACGGCCGTGCCTCGGGCATCAATATTTCACCAGGCGCCCGACCTCCCCAGATTACAAATGAGCGGTAATCAGCTCTCGGGGGGGCTGTGCCTCCTCGCTCACCCAGCCCCCAACCCGGCACCGTTTTCCTGAAACAGATTCTAAACATTCCTGATCTGACCCACGCCCCCTCAGCCCAGAACCCCCTTTCTGCCTGGAAAGGAGGTTTCCCACCAAACCAAACGACAGGGGAAGCCCACGCCTCCCCCCGAACTCGCCCCCGGCTCCCTCTCCTGAGGGCAGCGCGCCCAGCGACGGGGTCAGTCTGTCCTTGGGCGACAGCCTGTCCGAGCGTCCGTCTGCCCCGAGTCGGGCGCAGGGCGTCCGCTCATTACAGACACCTGCACAGGCTCCCGACCTGAGTGCTCACGTCCTCAGGGCGCTGCCCTGGCCTGACCTCTTCCCGACGCTGACAAAAACCTCTCCTTTCGCCCGGAAAGTGTTCAAGCTCCGTCTCAGGCTGGGAACATTGAAGCAAATTGGATGAGCCACGTTTGACTCATACGGCTCTGAAAAATTAATGCGGTTCTGACTTTTGTGAAGCGTGTCCAAACTTTTCCTGCTCATCACGCGGAACAGGGCCAGCCTCGCCGAGCTCCAACTTTCTCTTCCCTGGCTCAGCAGGGGGAGGTTTGGTTGGGGGTGTTTTTCTGCTTGGCTTTTTTTGGTTTTTTGCTCGGTTTGGTGCATGAAGTTTAGGGGTCGTCGCACAGAGAGTCGGGAGGTGCTCCGAGTCCTGGAGGGAAGGTGGGCGGGCACCATGGCCCTGGCGTCTTCTCCTAGTGGCATTAGTAACGGCTTATCGGGACCTGGGGGACAGCTGCTAGCAGGTGTGTCAGGTTCTGGGGTCGACTCAGGAAGGACCACACGGCACCCAGGAGACGCCCCTAGCACGGCTTCCCATTCGCGTCCCCTGCGTGCCACCCGCCGCTGCCCCCCCACCCCTGCCCGCCCACGCGCGGCCAGCACTCGCTTCTGCCCTTGGACCCCGTGGATGTGCTGACCGCACCCCGTGGCTGCTGCAAAGCTCACGCTGCTGTCCCACGGGCTGGGCCCGAGCGGCCAGCAGTGACCCCCCGACAAAGGCAACTCCCTCTGCTTCCTTCAGACAGCGCGACCCCCCCCCGTGCCCCCTCGGTGAACGCGGTGTGACCCCGCAGCGCCCCGGTGCTGCCAGAATCCGGACCCTCTGTATCGTGGGCTCATCCCGGAAGACTTGGCATGAACAGCCCCACCTCCCTCGTCAGCATTCGGGGGTCAGACGCCGATCTCCCCGCCTGGGCCGCCCGCCCAGCCTTGCGATCTTGAGAGAAGGATGCAAGTCAGGCTCTTGACAGAGAAGCCGGGCTCGCCCAGGGTCCCGTCCCGCGCGTCATGGGCGTCTCCCTCCCCGTCCTGTCCTCCTGTGTCCCATCCACACACAAACCACCCCCAGTGACACCTGGGGCTCTGGTGGGCGCCGCCAACAAGCTCTGGGATCACACGTTCCGTTGCCCAAATGATTCCCCCGTTTGCACCCGTGATGGTTCACACGTCAGGCCGTAACTCATCCCAAGGGGCATGTCCAAAACTTAGCAGAACGGCCATAGTTTCCTCAACGCCCTATGAATTCCTGCTTGGAAAACGGGTGACATGTCATCTTCCCTGTAGATTTAAAAGAAAGGTGCTTCCCAACGTGGCTTGAGGAGTGTGGGGCAAACAGCAATCGTCCCTTGAAAGTCGAAGCTAGTGAATGAATGAGTGAACAAATGAGTGCACGACAGGCTGAGAACACGCGAACCAACACGACAAACGCTAAGTGACTAAATGAGTGGGGAACTTCTGGTGGTTCTGACCGTTCGTCGGGGACGGCCTGTTGTCCCCTCAGCTGCACGAGAAGACATTCCTACAACACAGAGATTTGAAAAGGCAGAAACGAAGGAGCAGACAAAGAAACCCCAGGCAGCTGGAGACAACAGGACGGCAGAGGTTAAGATGGCGATAAAAGGCAAAAGGGAATCTACGCAAAATGCATTAAACTAGACAAGGGACACTTCTAATGCTAAAAGCTGCACAATCACAATCAAGATATCACAGCCGGGACAATCTACGTGGCAAATAAGTCAGCGGCCCCCTGTATCTTCTCAGACCAGGATTTGCCGGGAGACATGGGAACCCAGTAATCACAAGAGACTGTGACACACCACTCAGGCTACGAGACACGACCAGGGGCCAAACAGCCGGGATCTACCAAGGCTAAACGCCTGACACGGGTCTACGAAAATAAGTTTGAATGTTTACATGGAGTGAATAGCGTCTTAGGCAAACATAATGTTCAAAAGTTAACGTCAGAAGAGATGTAAACGTGTAAAAACACCAGCTTCTACAAAGCAGGTACATAAAATCATCAAGGAACGACCGGACCCAAAGCACTCAGTTGTGTGGCTTCCAGGAGAAAACCTGCCGAGCCCAGAGGCAGACACGCCCAGGACCCCATAAGTTCCTCCAGGACGCTAAAAACAAAGCAAACGTCCCAAAGCCTTTTATGAGGTAAGTATGTCAATTAAGCCTAAGCTTGATAAAGGTAGCGAACTAGATAAAGATACCAGTAAATTACATCCCACAATCACTGATAGAGAGTAACAAAAAACCCTTAAAAAATAACCTTGGCAAACAGTCCCAAGACCACGTTAAGAAAATAAAACACCGGACGGATCCAAGGTGGCAGAGCACATCAACGCGGTGCCCGCGTCCTTCCGTGAGCACAACAGTCTTACAACTAAACTGTAGGACAATGAACCTGGGGAACCCCTGCAGCCTGGCTGCACAGAAGGTTTTTAAATAAGGACATAAAGCAGCAGCCACGTGGGGACTGGTAGGAACGAGGGGCGGAGACGCGGAACGGGCCCCACACCTGCGTGTGGTGGATGAGAACCAGGTGGGACAGCTCGGCCAGAGGATTCCCTGGAGGAGCGACGGACCCAGCCCCCCGCCGGCCTCCCCAGCCCGGAGCACTGCTGCTGAGAAGAGGGGCCCCCACATCATCTGGCTGGAAAACAGTGGGGGTCCCCACCTTTCGGGTGGGACGGAGGCGGCGGGAAACCCAGGCGTCCTCGTAAACGGCCGGCACAGACCTGCTCGCAGGCACTCACTGTGGGCTCCAGTGGAGAGGCAGTGACTCGGGGGACAAGGAGACATACGGGGGGCAGGCTGAGGTTTACTGCATCTGGGCGAGGGCTGGGGACAGTCGCCTTTTTCCCTGTGAGGAGGTTTCCTCCCGGGCAGCCGCCGCGTTTCCTGTGCTGAGCCCGCCCCCCACGCTTGCTTACGGCCAAATCTGAGACTGATTGGCCTGGTGAGCTCCGCTGCTCCGCCCTGCTGGCAGCTGGCGCCCCGTCCCTCCCAACTCCCCCAAGGCCACAGGCGCCGTCTCAGGAGCCACATTCTATCTGGAAAACTGAGTCCCCAGGCCCCAGGCGGGCGGCACTGGCCTCGGTATGATCTGAGGCTTTTGCTGAGTCACTCCAGGCTCAGCACCGGCACCAAACCAGAGTCTACATGAACCTGGTGACCACAGCTCTTCCCACTCTAGTGACTCCTAAGACCCTGCCTCACCCAACTCGCGTACCCCACAAGCTCTATCAGGGGCTGAACTTTAAGGGAGCTGGCAGGTGGCAGCAGGACTCGGGGGGCCCTGGCGTTTTGCGGAGCTACCCCAGGCCCAGTGCCGGGGGCAGCCGTCCTCGGTTCACAGCGTGGCCTCTCCCACGTGCCTCCAGGTCCAGCACAGGCAGCAAACAACCACAGGTCACTTTGTATCCTACCAGGGAGCCCCCCGCCCGGTCACAGGCAGTGGGTGACCTGGGCCTGCACCGGAGCCCCTCCCAAGAGGCCCAGAACCAACGCACTTGGAGGTTGACTGCAGACGACAGCAGAGCAATGCCCACTTAGCCCCACAAGCAGTTCACACAAAGGGTGGCCTCACAGGCACCAGGGCCCACTGGGGCGAATCCCACTCAGTGGGCTAAGCTGCCTGCACAGCAGCCTGTAAGCTGTGGACGTGGCCAAACCCCACAGCCAGTCAGCCTGAGGGTCAGTCCCACCCACTGACCTGCCAGCAGCAACCAAGGCTCAAGTATAACAGGAGGGGACACACAAGCCACACGGGGACAGTCCTAGAGCACCTGGCTCAGGTGACCAGGGAGCCTGTGCCAGGGCCCCACAGGGCACCTACTACATAAGGCCACTCGGCCAAGATGCGAAGACGTAGCAGATCCACCTCATACACAGAAACAAACAGAGAGGCAGCCAACATGAGGAAACCAAGAAATGCAGCCCAAATGAAAGAACAGGAGAAAACTCCAGAAAAAGAACTCAACAAAATGGAGGCAAGCAACCTGCCAGAGACAGAGTTCAAGTTGTTATAAGGATGCTCAAGGCACTTAGTGAGAACTTCAACAGAGAGATGGCAAGCATGAAAAAGGACACAGAAACCATAAAAAAGAACCAATCAGAAATGAAGAACACAATAACTGACATGAAGAACGCACTAACAGGAATCACCCGCAGACCAGATGAGGCGGAGGGTGGAATCCGTGATTCGGAAGACGAGGTAGCAGAAAACACCAATTGGAGCAGCCAAAGGAAAACACAATTTTTAAAAAAAGTTTAAGAGGCCGCTGGGGCAACATCAAGCAAAACAACATTCGCATCGTAGGGTTAGGAGAAGGGGAAGAGACAGAGCAAGGGACGGAGAACCTATTTGAAGAAATAATCACTGAGAACTTCCCTACCTGGGTGAAGGAAATAGACGTACAAGTCCAGGAAGTGCAGAGAGTCCCAAACAGGATGAACCCAAACAGGCCCACAGCAAGACACATCATAGTTAAAATGCCAGAGGAGAAAGACAGAGAGAGAATCCTGAAAGCAGCAAGAGAAAGGCAACTAGTAACTTGTACGGGAGCTCCTGTAAGATTATCAGCTGATTCCTCAACAGAAGCTTTGCAGGCCAGCGAGATTGGCACAAAACACTCGACACGATGAAAAGCAGGGACCTACAACCAGAGGAGGGTGCTCTACCCCGCAGGGCTGTCACTGAGAGTCGAAGGGCAGATAACGAGCCTCCCAGACGAGAAAAAGCTGAAGGAGTTCACCACCACCAAACCGGTGTTACATGGTATCTTACAGGGACTTGCTGAAGACACAAAAAGGATCAAAATTATGAATACTAAAATGGCAATAGCTACCTATCTTTCAACAATGACTTTCAATGTAAGTGGATTAAATGCACCACTCGGAAGACAGAGGCGGGCAGAACGGGTAAGAAAACAAGACTCTGACACATGCTGCCGACAAGAGACTCCCTTCAGACCGAAAAGTACACACACAGACAGAAAGTAAAGGGACGGGAAAAGACATTGCATGAAAATGGAAACAAACAAAAGAATCAGGGGTAACAATGCGTACGCCAGGCCCAACAGGCCTTAATACACAATGAGTGAGAACACCTCCTTTGGAGAAAATGCCGTAAGATAAAATAGTAAGAAGATGAAATACTCAGGAACACATCAACAAGACAGACTGAAAACCGGCACGGAATGAAATGACACAACACTCCTTAAGGAAACGAAAGTAAAATCGGACAAACAGAAAGACGCCCCTTATTCTTGAGGGCACCCCCACATCCTCCAATGTTAGTTGTCCCTATGTTAACATGCGCGTTTCGTGTGACCCCAATAAAAGCCACAACAAGCTGTTTTCCGCCCAGAGTTAACACGTGTCATTGGATCCGTGCTGTTGGTGCCTGCGGACAGAGCAGGGACTCGAACACAAGGCCGGAACATGAAGCCACCCGCACGGGGAAACCCGGCACCTCAAATCGCCGACACACATTCCGACACGTGCGGAAGGATACCAGGGGCCCCCGTTCTGATGCCGTACACAAATAATTGATCAGAGACCTACGTGGGTTTTTTTTTTAATGAAACTGTTCAAGTGAGAGTAGACGGAAAGGGTTGCATTCCCACGTAATCTGTGTGTAGAGAAAGTCTTGCTCCTGATGACGCCAAAGCTAGAAGCAAGTTAAAAAAAAAAAAAGGACTAACAGATTTCACAACATAAAAATATTTTCAGTCTAGTTGACCGAAAGAAAAAAAAACACAGCATAAGTGACGTCAAAGGCAAAACAGAAACGGAGGAAAAGGTGTTTGCAGCCTGTATCACAGAAAAATATTCCCACTATAATAAGGTTTTGCTGAAGGAGGGGAAAGATTTGCTTTTAATTCTGTAAAAACTGGGAAAATTACAGACAAATCAGGAAGATTATAACATAAAAATAGTTCTTAAATGTTTGAGCGCACACTTTTGGGGACCAGTAAGGCCTGGGCTGGAACCCCGTCTACGACTGTGGGAAAGTCACCAACCCCACTTGCCTTGCCAGGCGGGACCATGGGGTTTTAGAAATCAAGACGACGGGGGGAGATTTTAAAAATCACCAACATGCACAAAAGCATTTGTGTTACAATTTCTCCTTTTTTCAAATTTTTGCTTTATATATTTTTTATTTTTATCATGAAAAATTAATTAGAAGGTTTCGCCTCCTGGGCCATTGTAAAGCCCGCCATAGGAAAAAAAAAGAAAGAAAGAAAGAAAAAACACAACAGGAAATTAGAAAAATTCCACCCTTCTCTGCCATGGAAAGCACGAAAACCTGACAGCGTCAGGACCTTTTATACAGGAAAACGCCAGAATTAAAATTCTGAGCTCGAGCCGGGAGGACCAAAGGGAAAACGCCCTGAAGCGTTTATCTCTTCATTCGCAGGAATAATGACTTGTTGTCAGAGACATATGTATGGTGTGCCTGCGTCACGTGGGTGTCCACAGACGCACGTCAATCACAGGCCCTTGCGAGGCCGGGCAGGCCCCGCGAGTCTCCGTGTCACGCGTCGCTCAGCGGAGCCTTCAACACACAAGCGGACAAGTGCGGTGGTGACTTCCGAGGGCGCCTCCGAGGTCACGGCCGGCCTGCGGTTGGGCTGGACGGACAGTCAGTCAGTGGCTGTAGCTGTTCCGGGCCCATAGTGGCCAAAGGGACACGACATGTGTGTGCCAGCTAGCGGGTGGCTTGCGGTTCCCTCCCAGGAGCAGGGCTTTGGGGACAGAAGGGGAAATCCTGGCCCAGCAGATCCAACCGGGGGCTCCCTGGTCCCACCCTCAGCTCCATGTCGGTTCCGGGGGCCCTGGAGTGAGTCTGTGTGTGTGTGAGCAGGTGAGTGTGTGCATGGGGTGTTCACAGATGTGTGGGGCTCTGTGTGCACGTGGCGTGTGTATGCATGGGGGTATGTGTATGTGCGTGGCCGTGAGGGTGTACGCACGGAGGCGTGTGTGCATGCATGCATGCGTGTGGGTATGCATGTGTGAGCTGCGTGTGTGTGCACAGGCGTGCAGAGCGGTGGGGGGGTTGTCCCTACGTGGGCGTGTTGCATGGACATGCACACGTGGGTGTGAGTGTGAGTATAGAGGGGAGTGTGCGTGCGTGTAGCTGGGTGGGGCTGGGTGGGGCTCACGGGGGGGACACAGCTGCCCAGGCGTCTGCACATTTACACCTGGAATACCGCGCTGGTCCCGGCACCCCCGCCAGGTCCGGGCACCCCCACCTGGTCGAGCATCCCTGTCCCCTTCCTGTGCCCAGGGCAGTCACTGACACCCAGGTGTGCTGACTCCCCCGTGACTGTCAATATTTGTTCTCCCCGCTCCCCGGGGTGCCAGCCTCTCCGTGCAAACCAGCAGGCGGCCCCGGCACAGGCTCCCTCCTCCACGCGCCTCCGCACTGTCTGTGGGACCCTCCTGGCCGCCACGTGCCGCTCCACATCCCAGACCCGGCACCGACGTGACCCCGACAGCCCCGGCCGGTGTCAGCGACCCGGGGTCGCCAGGCGGCAACCCTGACGCTGCCCTGCTCCCCGCGCCTCCCTTCTGGGCGCCCACATCTCTGCTCTCCGGAACAAATAGGATTTCTGATTGAACATCGCTGTGTTTGCCGGTTCTGTGGTCTTCCCCTATCTCGTCCCACGTTGCTCAGGCTTTGTGGTTAAATTATGTATTAAGGTCAATGTCAAAACAGAGCAGATCTGTAACCTACAGGGAGCTGGCTTTTATTCGTGATTAGGGGGAAGTGTGGGCTGCCTGTCAGCCAGCCCGGTGAGCGCAGCGTGGGGGCGGCCACTCAGCGGGGACTCTACAAAGGCAGGCGTCCCCGGTCGGCCGCCGATGGGCCCCCGCTCGCCCGCCCGCCTCCCCTGAAAGCCCGCTCGCCGGGGCCTCCATCTGAGAGCTGTCAGCCGCACCTACGGAGCCGTGTCATAAATCAAACGCAAAGGGTGTACGCTGGGGAGTGCGGGATGTCATGTACCCGCTTGTAGTTTGAGATCTTCTAAAGGAAAACCGTGTCAGAATAAGGAAGACTGGGAGGAAAGTGGGTTGGTTTTTTTTTCCTTTTTCCTTAAAAAAAAAAAATTGCTTGAAATGACGGGCTGTAAACTTTCTGGAAAAACTTGCCGACTTGTGTGTAGCGAGCTGGCTTCCGCCCGCTGTAAATAAATCAGGGGGTACGGGGGCACGGGGCGGGGGACGTAATGGGGGGCTGTATTCATTGTGCTTCTGGCGTTTGCTTCTTGTTCCCACGAGTTCATCTGGAAGCCACGGGTCCTTCTCCCGCAAGGACAGCCGTTTCAAGGCCCAGAGACAACAGGCCATGCATTGGGGTCCCCAGCATTTGCAGGGTGTGTGTCCTAGATGCCGAGAAGCCCTGGCCCACGGCTCTTTCTGCACCTTCATTTCTGCTCCGTCCCCCCAAAATTCACCTGTGCTGAGGGGGAAAAGGTATCACGATGCTTTGTCCAAGCTCCAGTCTTTTTTCTGACGGCGTGAGCTTTTGGGGAAAATGGGACCCTTCAGAACAGCATCTAAACTGCTTGCTCATCAGAGAGAGCGTGGGTGTTGGTGGTGTGGGCACACGAAGACACCCCTGGTTTACAGTGTGCTGCTCCCCACGTGGCCATTCTGGGGCCCCGAGGGCCTCCCGTTTGAAGAAGGGCAGGGGGCGCAGTGATGGGCAGTTGGGGTGCTGGGGGCATCTCCCCTCAGCACGTCTGTGAAAGCTGCATGAGGCTGCGAGCCAGGCGGGGAGCACGGTTTGGAAAAGCAGGGCACGGCATCGGTGATGCCACAGCCCGCTGCTTCCCTCGTCCCTCGTCCGCCGATACAGGGAGAGCTATCCCCGCCATGACCCCCAAGTCCGCCCTGTCCGGCAACGGTGTGATGGGCACAAGACCAACGCGCACGGTGTGTCGTATCGCAGCCCCGACAGGAAGTAAGTGTGTGGTACAATGTACACCATTATAAATGTGTGCGACGTATGTACACACACATACAGCTGACCCCTGAACAGCGTGCATGCGTGGGTCTGGGTGGGGCTGGCTGGTGCGCACGGCGGGGACACACCTGCCCAAGCATCCCCACCTTTCCACCCAGAGCACCCCGCCAGGTCTCGGCATCACCCACCGGCTCTGGGCATCACCCACCGGCTCGGGGCATCACCCACCAGGTCCCGGCATCACCCACCAGCTACCGGCATCACCCACCGGCTCTGGGCATCACCCACCAGGTCCCAGCATCACCCACCGGCTCCCGGCATCACCCACCAGGTCCCGGCATCACCCACTGGTAGCGCTGACCCTGCTCAGCCAAAAACCCACATACAACTTTGACTCCTCAAAAACGCAAGTCCTAAGAGCGCCCTGATGGCTGGAACCCCGAGCGATCCCATTAACAGCCGGCGCGCTCAGGTTTCACTCGCCGTGAGCATTGCAGACGGTGTTCTTACGACGACGTCAGCTCAGGTAAAGAAGCCGTGATTAAGACAACTGTAAGGAAGAGAAGAAACGCATTGACAGCATTTATTGGAAAGTAGTTAGAAGTGGCCCACGCGGTGCAAGCCACGTTGTTCAAGGGCTGGACAGTCGAAGGGGCGTTTTGTTTTACATAAAATGAGAAAAGTTCCGCAATCTCTCGGAAACGGAAGCCCAGCACGCGCGTCTGTTCAGGAGAGACGGGCCGAGGAGGGCCCGTGGGAGCCACCTGACGGCTGACAATGTTCTGTTTGTTGACCCGCGTGGTCGTCACGAGATGGCGTGTGGAGAAAACCGCCCACTGGAGCCCGGCGACCCCGGTGCCTCACCCGACGTGCGTTCTCGTCCGTGGAAATCCGTCCTCTCGCAGAGCCACACTTGGCACCCTTGCAGGAGGCGGCCTCCGTCCTCTGCTCGGTTTTGTTTTATCCCATGTTTCCACCGCTGGTCTCGGTGCCATGAGTGGGTTCCATGGCCCACCAGTGGGTCGGGACACGTGGATTGGAAACGTGGGTGTCAGCGATGGCCTTGGGGGGGACACGTACAGCACGGGTCCTGCCTGACAGGACCCCACGGCCCAGAGGGAAGAGGAAGATTCAGGAGCAGCCGGTTCGGGGCAGAACCGGCGGTGAGAAGGCCCCTCCCAGCGGCCGGGGGGCGGTGGGGGCGCGTGGTCCCGTCTCCCCTCAGTCCTACTGTTTCCTGCAGCGACGCTGCAATTCAAGGTGGTCCTTGCTGAGTAAAAGACAATTTTCCATCCATCGATAACGTGATGAAAATAACAATACTAAAGTAAACTCATCTTTCATAGATATTCACAGAGCTATCGACAGACAACGTGGTTCGACGCATTGGTTTCTTTTACAAGGTGCCAAATGGGAAAGAAAAGGAAAGGGGGAAAAACAGCGAGTCTGTGCTGGGAATGGGGGCAGGACAGATGGGAAGGTAAAAATGGTCGGGAATTGTGGGAACCGGGGGAGGGTGTGTATGTGGTTCCTGACACGCTTCTCTGTAGCCGTGCGTGTTTGAAAACGACTGTCTGGCTTCTGGGGCCACCAGGCTGGGGCCTTAAGTGACAGACATTTGTCCCTCCCGGTGCTGGAGGCTGGAATCCAAGATCCGGGTGTCCCAGGGCTGCTCCCCCCGAGGCCTCTCTCCTGGGCGTGCAGACGGCCGTCTGCTCCCCGTGTCCTCACATGGCCGTCCCTCTGTGTGTGTCTGTGTCCTCACCTCCTCTTCTTATAAGGACACAGTTCTAATGGGTCAGGGCCCACCCAGTGACCTCATGTCACCTTAGTCACTCATCTGCAAACACAGCCGCATTCTGAGGTCCTGGGATCAGGAGTCCAATGTATGAATGTGGGGGACACAATTCAGACCAAAGCAACATCCATAGTTTAAAATATAATGCAACTGTCCTTGAAGGGTGAGTAAAATCTGACAGGTAGACACAGCTGGGGGTCATGCAGGGTTAACGGCAGCGTCCCGTTTTTGTGCGTTGCCCCCAGGACCCAGAGGACATCTGTGGGGTGCAAGAGGGGTCCCACATCCCTGCCAGGTCCCACTTCCAGGGAATGCACCTCCTGCTCCCGAAATGTGAGCTCCACGGAGCGATGGCCTCTACAGTGGGGTTCCCGTGACCCGTCCCACCTTCCAGGGGGCACACCCACAGCCTCCATCGTCCCGGCGTGGGACGCGGCGTGGGTCCTCGGTGGGGTGTGACAAGGGTGCCCGGGTGTGCATGACCATCCAGCATCCGGAGGGCCAGTGGGGAGCAGACGTGAACCCCAGCGCCACACACTCCCTCCCAGGAACGTGAAACCAGCAGGACCCAGGAACACGGTGCAGCCGACAGGCCACCCTCACCGCCTTCGTCAGCTCACCTTGCCGTGCACGTTCCTTCCAGAACCACCACACGAGGCCCCCCGGTCCCCACCCCCACCGTGCTCTCTGGAACCTCAGCAGCTCTGTTGTCCCCCTGAGCGTCAGGCCACCTGTTTCTAGGGGGCTGTGAGTGTATAGCATCCCCTCCCTTCTTGACAATCATTCTGAGTCTGGGGTCCCGACGACCACAGACCCCGGGTCCCGCAGCTGGCGGCCACCACAGCTCCCTTGGAGATGCACGAAGGGGCCCCGGGACCCGCCGGCCGCCCCAGGCTGCCTGCCTGAGCACCGGGCACCCTGGGCACAACCGCCTTCCCCGCAGAGGAGCTGGCCCAGAGCGAGCCTGTGCCTGCGGCCGGCCTGGCTCGGGGACCGTGGGCCCCCGTCTCTGCTTATCCGACGGCCATGCTGCGGAATGCCAACCGGCAGGAATTACCAGGACACCCCCCCACCGGGGACGTTTGCTGATGGACCCCCGTGCTGGCCCCCGGGGTCTCTGGAGCTGCGCCCCACGCAGACGCCAGCTCCTGGTCCCACTGTGGCCCAGGCAGGACGCGGGTGGCCCAGGACGCCTGATCCCCGCCCCTCGGAGCACACAGGCCGAGGTGTGCACGTGTCCCGTCGCCTGTCCCAGGGTGAGGACGGGCCTCGGGGGTCTGGGGGGGCCCCTCACACGCCACCCTCGCTGCGTGTCCCGGGCGCCCTGACCACGCAGTGGAAGCTGGTTTCCGTTTCCTACGCCTCTCCCTTGCACGCCCGACCTCCCCTGCACGACTGACCTCCATGACCTCAGCCGGTGGCCCGCAGCCTGATTTCTAGCCCCGGCAGACCAGACCGTGCAGGCTGGGCCCACGCGCACCCCCCTCCCCGAAGCCAGTGGGTCCCTGGTTGCGGCCCGATTGTCCCTCACGTGACCCAGGACGCAGGGTGCACCCAGCAAACAGCCCGGACCCACCTCCCGGGGTGGGGGGGGCAGGAGGGGACTGCAGGCATCCTGCACCTTGTCCCCCACCCCCTCCTGGAAAATGTCCGAGGAAAACTGCCGTTATCAGATATTTGACACACAAATGCGTGTTCCTGCTCGGAGTGGGCTGGACAGAGAGCTGCCCACCCCCCCACCCCCCCACACAGATCAACCCTAATTTATTTATCTTAAGGCAGGCGAGGCCCTGTAATTTCATGAGAAAGGCCCCCCATCAAAGCCGCACCTTATGCAGAGGTAATTAACAGAAAGCGTGTTGAATTAAAGATGTGAGTCCTGACACGGTGGCAGGGGGTACGGGCCTTGGTCTCCAGGGCCCGCATTACGCCTGAAACAGACCAATTAACACCGCGTGTCTTCTTTAATCTTCGCTTTAATTAAGGTTTCTTCACGTTTTTAAAGTTATTTTCCTCCTCACCGGCCCTGCGAGTGTCAGCCCGCACATCAAAGGCCCGGCCCCAACACGGCAGGTAAGCTCATTTGCACACAGGCCTGGGGGGGGGCGGGCAGCTCAGGGCGGGGGCTGCCGTCTGTGGGTTCAGGGGACAGGGGACAGGAGACAGGGGACAGCGACTGGCGGAGGACGGGCCGTTTAGTCCCAAGTCCCCACCAGGAAGCGGTGGTGGGTGAGGCCGGGCAGGCGGGGACCCCAGGTGGGCAGCCTGAGGGGGTTCCTTCCTTTCCTCTCTATCGGGACAAGTCAGGCTGTCTGTCCAGGGAGCAGCTGATGGCCAGAAGGACCCGGGAATGACATCAAGGTGACCCCGGGCCACGCTCCCTCCCGGGGACGGTCCCTCCTGCCCCGTCCAGCTCCTGGGGGCTCCAGGCGTCCCCAGGCAGGTGGCCGCCTCCCCCCATCTCTGCCTCCGTCTCCACGTGGTGTCCCCTCTGTGTCTGTCCCTCCTCTTCTGTCCCCGATAAGGACACTGTCGTTGGGTTCAGGGCCCCCCTGATCCAGGACGCCCACCTCTCAGACCCCTCACTCAGTCCCATCTGCACAGACCCCGTTTCCACAGAAAGGCTTATTGACAGATTCCAAGTGAACGTGAGTTTGGGGGCACCCCAGTCACCCCACCACATGGGCTTTGCCCTCTGCAAGGGAGACCACTGGTTTTCAGGTCACAACATAGGCGAAGCTCATGGGTGGTGTTTCAGAGGCCACCGCGCGTGTCACCGTGAAGCAGCAGCCACGGTCTCGTGCGGGACGCAGGCGCTGCCCGGCGGCACGTGGGAAAGGTGTTCAAACTCCCCACCCTGTCCCGCTCCGAGGGCCCCAGGCCGTGCTCCTACGTCCAGGCCCCAGAAGTGACAGCACCGACGGGAACACCGGTGCACACGACACGTGTCCATCGCCACACAACCCCCGACCGTCGTCGGCGGAAACAGCACAGCAGGCCCCCCGGCGCGTGAACGGGGTCCGTGGAGTATCGCGCAGCCCTGAGACGGAGGGGGCGCCGCCACTCCCCGCCACGCGCAGGGGCCTTGCACACGCTGGGCGCAGGGACACACATCCGTCACCCGAGGACGACAGAGCGACAGTGGCGGAGGAACAGGTGACGATGGCAGTGCCTCCACGCCTGCAGAATTCGAATCCAAGGCTGCTTTGGAAATAAAGACGCCAAGACGGAGCCGGCTCTCCTTCCCTTTGGTGGCTTTCAAAGTGGCTGAAATGTGACACGAGGAACGAAGGGAAACAGGCCGTGTCACCCGGGCTGGCGGGGTGAGGCCACCTGCCCTCACCCGGGAGCCACACCTGCAGCGTCCTCACAGGCCTGTTGGCCGTGCCCGGGACGCGGACATGTTCTGTGCGGCGCTAAACCACAGAGCACCAGGGCTGCAGCAATCGCACGTCTGGGTAAAAAGCCCAAAATTAAGCGTTCTGCGTATGTGCACGCAAAAACGTGTACGCGAGAGGACAAACGCTGTTGGAATGCACTTGTCGGAGGTCCCCAGGCGAGCCGGGAAGGAGATGGTGGTGGCGGGGGCTGGGGGAGGGGACGGGGCAGAGTGTCGCACGGGGACCGAACCTCCGTTTGGGGCGATGAGGAAGCCCTGGGGACGATGGGGCGACGGTTACACAACGGTGTGTGTCCTCAACGCGGCTGACCCGTGCCCTTCAAAACGTTTCAAAGAGCAATTTTATATTATGGGTATTTTATCACATGCTTTAAAATAGCCTAACGCCATGACAAGCAACCCTGGGCGGGGCTGTGCCCGCCGCGCACGGTTAGGCAGCTGGGGATTTTAACGTTCCCCCCCCCTAGGGGAAAGGACAGGGGCCGCGCCGCCCAGACGATGTCACCGCTCACGTCCCCCCTTTCCGCACCCTGCTGCCTCCGTCCCTCGCTCACCCGCAGCCCTGCGGCCCAGCCCACGACACGACCGATCGATCCAGCAATGACCCGGGAACTGGGGTTCGGTGATCGTGCCCACGGAGGGTCCGCCTGGCCCCGGCTGAATCCGGAATCGGTGGCCGTGACCACAACACAGAGGGGACAGGCGTCCCGGCCCCAGGGGGCAGGTGGCCTTGAACGTACCTGAGGTTAAGGTGCAACCACCGCGGGGCCTCTTGTGAGGCAAACGCCAACGGGCTGTCGGCAGGCAAACGCCTCTGATCGTTTTACTGAGGTTTTCTTGAACTGTGGCAAAACGTACGTAACGTGTCATGTAGCATCTAAAGCATCGTAAGGGGACATCTGGGCGGCAGAAAGGACAGTCACATTGTTGTGTAGCCACCCCCACCGTCCGTCTCCAGCACTTGGTCATCGTCCCAAACTGCAGGTCTGTCCCCATGAGACACGAAGGCCCCTCCCTGCCCCTGCCCCTCACGCCCACCGTCCCGTGGACCTGGCCCCTCCGGGGACCCCACAGATGTGGGATCGCACAGTGTTTGTCCTTCTGTGTCTGGCTGACATCACTGAGCGTGTGTCCTGCAGGCACTCGCAGGTGGCAGCAGGTGGCAGCCAGTGGCAGACACCCCTTCCTCTTCACGGCTGCGTAAGAGTCCGCGGCGTGTCTGGGCCACGTGTGTATCCGTCGGACACTGGCGTGCGCCCCGCTCGGGGAACAGGCCGCCCAGCAGCAGGGGTCAGCGCGGGAGGGCGGCCGCCAGCCGAGGGCAGGAGAAAAGGGCCGGTGCTCGGAAGCGCTGGAGCCTTCTGACCGAGGCCAGCACCTTCTAGAACATCCGCCACCTTCTCCCGGAAAGTGGACACCTGGGACGTGTGCTCGCGGTGAGGACTCCAGGAGGTGACCGTGTCCCCGTGACCAGAGACACTGCCGCGCCCACGACAAGGGAAGGGGAGGTGTTTACCGGGCAAAGCTGAGCCGGGAGCCTGGGACAGGGAACCACCGGGACCCCTCCCTGCACAAGTGGCTGCGTGTCCCCCGCCCGAAGTCAGCTCAGGGACACAGGACACTGCGGGCCGCCTGCCCGGGCTGGAGCACTGAGGGGCTTGCCTGGCTTGTCCTTGACGATCTGAGGGTTTGTGACGTCTGCTTGGTCACTGACTGGGGCTCGGGGAGGGGCGTTCGGGGAGCCCTGGGTCCCCTCGGTGTTAGTGTGACACCGAGGTCACCGTGAAAGCCCGCCCGCCCGCGTGGAGAAGTCAGCAACACAGCCAGAAGAATAAGGGCTTATGGGGGGACGTTGCAGGGCTTCTGATGTCAGTTCCCAGCTGCACCCCGTTAGGAACTGGGGACAAGTGGGGGAGGGGTCAGTGCTGATGAAAAATGAAGTTCAAAAGCAGAGCAATGCAGCAGCCTCGTTCAACACACGGAGGGCCGGTGGTGGGGGGCAGGCACCGGCTGCCACCGGCGAGATGGGGGGACAAAAAGTGGTGAAGAAAGTCCTCAGGAGCCGGCCCGGCGTTTCCGTGGGTTGCACTGCCACCGTGTGGGGGCTCGGGGAACGGCGCCCATGGTCGTGTCACCCTGGAAGCGCGGCCCAGGGCCCCGCAGGGACCTGTGTGGGAGACAACGGCCCAGCCGTACGTTTCGGGGTGACTGGACACGGCAGCGCAGGCCGCGTGGGCGCTGTGTGTTCAGATTCGGTGGTTTTCTCGGGTTCAGCGTGGTCCTGCTTTCAGGAGATGGTTATGCTGAGCCATCAAAGTGATTTTCAAGAGGTGTGTGTCCGCAGACATATACAGATGCGCGCATGCACACGTGTGTACATACAGTGCGTGTACGTGTGTATAGATGACAGACATGTGAGAGAGGCAGGGACGCAGGGACGGGGGGCGCTTTCTATCCAGATCCTTGTGCACCTGCAGACCCCGCTCCCCGGGGGCCCCATCTCCCCGTGTCTGCCTCACTCCCGTGTCCCGTGTCCCCGAGGAGATGTCCCCAGGCGAGCCTGCACCCGGGAGCCCACAGTCCCTCCACCGCACACGCTCTCCCAGCCCCTCCAGCCCTCCCTGGGGGTCCCCGGGGGCAGCAGAGGGTCTCAGGCCTCCGTCCACACCGGGGCCATCGTCACTGTCACTAAGGTGACGTCTGGCAGGGTGACGGCCATTGAAATGCTTGCCGGTTCGGCAGGGAGGGGGCTGAAGCCACCTCCTCTCATCTCAAGGTCACGGTGACCCTGGGCCCCTGTCAGCCAGACGACCTGCCTCCATCCCCACGACTGCCGTGCGGGTAAACTGAGTCACAGCCGAGGGAACTCAGAGCCAAAGCCTGCCGTGCTTGGTGCATCTCCGTGGGTGTGCAGGGCACCCCTGGGGGTCGCTGCCATCCAGCACCAAGGGACTGTGCGCCGGACGCCTGAGAGCCGGTCCATGAGGGACACGGGGACAAGGGCAGACCCAGCGCACTCAGGGTTTTATCCACAGTGCAGCGAACACGCCAGCATGACGGCCACCAGGCCAGAGCCACCCACACACCTGGGCACACAGCTGTGCCCGCCCGCAGAGAAAGGAGGCGGTTTGGGGGCTCCTCGGTGAGCTAAACAGTCCCCATATGACCCAGCGAGTCGGCTCCGAGGATGTCCCCGAAAGCACTGGAAACGGGGACTCCGACGGAAGCTTGTTCGTGACAGCGTCACTCATTCAACATCTCCAAACGTGGGAACAGCCCGAGTGTCCATCAACGGGTGAACAACAGATCCACAGAGCAGGGTCCGTCCGCACCGTGGAGTTTACATGGCCCTGAAAAGGAGGGGCTGTGACACTCGCCACCACGTGCAGGGACCCTGAGGAGATGGTGCTCAGGGAGTGACAGACACACAAGGCCACCCAGTGTGTGACTCCGTGTACATGAAACGTCCAGGAGAGGCCCGTCCACAGACAGGAAGGGGGTTTGTGGGTGTCCAGGGCTGAGGGAGGGGAAGACGGGGTTGGTGGAGGGGCACCTCGGAGGATGGAGGCTGGGTCCCACGTTCCCCCAGGCTTCCACTCGGGGGGCCCCACCACCCGCAGAGAACCCTGAACAGCCTCCAGAAGCCCGAATCTGGGTCCACGCGCCCCGAGTACGTCAGAGGGAGGGGGTTGGGCTGGGCTGACAACACCTACTTTCCTTTGTCCTCTTAATAAGACCCGAGCTCCCCACCCAGCCTGCAAGCCCCCCTGCTGCCTCCCCGCCGCCATGACCTGGTCCCTCATGCCCCGTAACCCGCCCGGGAGTGTCACTTTGGCCGTCGACCCGCCCTGACGTCCCTCGGGTCTCAGAACGCACCCAGCTGTTTCCCAGCTCAGAGTCTTTGCACATGCTGATCCCTCTGCCCAGGTTGCTGTTCCCTGCACACGCACGGCCGCCCTTGCAGTTTCCGTGTCGGTGTCAACGCGGTCCCGTCCTCACTGGGGTCTCCACGACCGGTCCAAGTTCCCCTCCTCACGCTCACCTTTCTCACAGCCTGCGGGTTCAGGCCCCCTCAAGGAATCCCCCGTGAGAGGCAGCTCCATAGTATTTTGTCTGTCTGTCTGTTCCCTTCCTGTCTGTCCTCTGTCACCTCCGTCATAGATGTTAAACCAGCATTATGAGGCCCACTCAGCAGGGGCAGGGCCACGAGGCGCAGCGCACAGGAGAGGAGCGTTTTCGGGGAGACTCCCCCGTCCCACGACCACTGCCAGCCTGTCTTCCTCCGTCGCCTCCGAGGCCACGTGATAAATCTTCCATCTTCCGCCAGAGCTGCAGCTTGTGAGGCCAGCCCCCTGCCCGTCGGAGCCAGCAGCCACCTACGTGGTGTGGCTCCGGGGACACCAGGACAGTCCCCCCCCCTAGCCCTGCCACAGGGGCCTGCAAAGCCGTGCTTTGTTCTTCAGGGGAGATTAAAGGCAGCTGTCAAAACACGCGTCTTCTCTGGGCAGCAGCACGCGGTGACGTGGGCTCCTGATAAAGCCTCTGCCCATGGGCTTGATCAGGACTCCCAG
>NW_017732320.1:779355-780271 GCF_001890085.2 Hipposideros armiger
AAAAAATAAAATAAATAAAAATAAGGGAATATTTAACCTCCCCTCGTGGTCCCAAAATATACAAAGTAAAGCAACACAGAATCCTGTTAGAGAACTAACTGTGTCCCCAAAAATGATATTTGTCCACGTCCTGACCCCCAGAGCCTGGGAATGACCCTTACCTGGAAACGGGGTCTGCGTAGATGGGACTGAGTGAGGGATCTGAGAGGAGGTTGTCCTGGATTAGGGGGGCCCTGACCCCAACGACAGTGTCCTTATCGGGGACAGAAGAGGAGGGACAGACACAGAGGGGACGCCACGTGGAGACGGAGGCAGAGATGGGAGGGAGGCGGCCACCCGCCCGGGGACGCCTGGAGCCCCCAGGAGCTGGACGGGGCAGGAGGGACCGTCCCCTGGGGCCTCCGGAGGGAGCGCGGCCCTGGGACAGCTTGGCGGCAGCCTCCTGGCCTCCAGGACGGGGGAGGACAAGTGTCTGCGGTTTTAAGCCCCCAGCCTGTGTGCCAGCCGCCCCGGGAAGCTCACACAAGCCCGTTTTCCATCACCAAGCTGGTGGGCATTAGGGAAACGATGAGCCGGCGCTGCAGCCTTCTGGGCAAGTACTTTGGCGTTGGGCACCAAAGACGAGAACGTTCATCCTGTCGCTCCCCAAGCCATAAATCAGAGCCGTGCCCCGGGCTCCGTGCGTGGGCACCTTCCCTCCCAGCAATTTCTCCTGTTGAGTTTGGAAACCAGCAGAACGCTCCACATCGAGGAAACGGTGGGAGCGGCCAAAGAAGAACCGCGCTGTGAAATATTACCCTCGCTCTGAAACGGAGAGGCCGTTTTCCGTGGTTCTCAGCGGCAAGGAAAATACTCATCACACGCTTACAGCGGAAAAGTGCTGTGTACAGAAGCACCGCCGCGCCCCCCCCCCCAG
>NW_017732320.1:780848-782132 GCF_001890085.2 Hipposideros armiger
GTGCGTTTGCGATGTGTTCCTTGGGCGAGTGACTAATGTGGGTTTCGACATCACGGCTTAGGGAACAAACAGGAAACAGAAGGAAACACACCTGGGTGCTGAGGGTCCTGTGGCCTTTATGTGTTTCAACATGGTCTCTGCATTTTTTTTCCCCCTTTATTGTCTTCCAGAATTTTCTACAGGGAGCCTGCCCAGATCACGGTGCCCATCAGAAGGGAGTGCCTTATGATTTTTAAAAACCAAGACAAGCTGTCTTTCTATTCTTTTATGTCTATTTTATGTATCGACGAGACCTGACAGTTAAGTTCACGAACTCCTCTTAGAAAAAATGCTGCAGACCTCATTGCTGAATGTCACCACGGTCACCTTCGAAGTCCTCCCCTTGGGAAGCTATGCACCGACGCCAGCGCCTAGTCCACCCTTCAGAGCAATTTTGGAACTCTGTTTCTGGAATGGCCATCAGAGCTGTCGTCGTATTAGACTTGATGTCCTGAGTGTCATCAAAATGTCTTCCTTTCAATATTTCCTTTATCTTCTGGTAAAGAAAGAAGTCACTGGGGCCAGATCAGGTGAGTAGGGAGGGTGTTCCAATACAGTTATTTGTTTCCTGGCTAAAAACTCCCTCACAGACAGAGCCGTGTGAGCTGGTGCATTGTCGTGATGCAAGGGCCATGAATTGTTGGCGAAAAGTTCAGGTTGTCTAACTTTTTCACACAGCCTTTTCAGCACTTTCGAATAGTCAACTTGCTTCACTGTTTGTCCAGTTGGTACAAATTCCTAATGAATAATCCTTCTGATATAAAAAAAAAAAGGTTACCAACATCGTTGCAACAAGTTTGCAAACGTAGTTGTCAAACAGGGTCTTTATTGTATCGTTTTGTTGACATGCAGTAGGTTTGCAACTTTATGCCAGTTTCAGCTGCCTTTCTGTCTTTGTTCTGACCAAGGTGAGATACTTCTCTGCCCCTGAGCTGTGTCATCTCCCTTTGCAGGGAAAAAAGCCATAAATCCCGACCAGGCCGAAGCTTCCTGGGCAGTCAGCCAAGCCCCGAGGGCCACTATCAGGGTGACCCGCTGAGCCACACAAGGCACATCACACCCACGCCCCCTGGTTTAGGAAACATGAAACAGCAACTTCACACCCTGCTTGGTACACAGCCCCACCGGTGACTGAGACGCGTGGCCTGTGGGCTGCTGATGGGCAAGGACCCTCCCCGCGCAGCCGCGAGTCCCTCCCAGGCCCACTCCAGGCCCTGGCAACTGGCCGTGGGGTCCATCCGGGGC
>NW_017732320.1:786402-787078 GCF_001890085.2 Hipposideros armiger
GCGGCTATGATTGAGGACAGTCCCTGTGTCCAGGCCGCAGGAACATAACAAAGAGCTTTAATAACGGGGACTCGATATCTGCGCCGGGAGCCCCCGGGGCCGAACTGTCCAAAGTGGGCCCCAATTCCCGGGGCTGCTCAACTCGCATCTTTGCAGTGTGTCCGGAGGCACCTGTCCCTGTGAAGTGGGGGAGGCGTCGGCAAGCGTCAGACGGCCCGACGGCAGCGCCCGAGAGAGCTCCCTCCGTCCGCCAGACGGCCGGGCTCCGTGGGTCTCTGTCCCACCGTGCACGTGGGGGCTGCTGGGTGCAGGCCAGTGGGGGCTCGGCCCCCAACAGGGGAGCGTCCCTCTGCCCACGCGTTGTGGGCCTGGCTTCCGACCTCAGCCCCACCGCATCTACCAGACTTCACGGAGGCCCAGGTTCCTCAGCTGTGACTCTGGAAGGGTGACAGTCACCCACAGCAAGGCACCGTCCATCCAAGTGTCAGGGGCCCACCAGGAATAGGAATCTATGCTGCCCACCTCCTGCCTGGTCCTCGGCCGCAGCTCATACCCGCTCCTGGGCGGGGAGCTGAGGGGACCGGCGGTAACCTCGCTATCACGGGTCCTCTTAGCAACCACCGCCCCCAGCCGCAGCGACAGACACACACACACACACACACACACACACACACAC
>NW_017732320.1:787388-793287 GCF_001890085.2 Hipposideros armiger
TTGCACTTTAGAATTCTGCAAAAGGGAGGCTTGTTGAGCCACACACGAAACCAAATGTTGAAAAGGGAACCAGTCAGCAACAAGGCAAATAAAAACGAAAAAGGGAAGCGTTGGAGGTGGAATTTGTAAGTGGTATCAACACCCACCCACCAGGAAAGGACCCGGATGCAAGGCTTTATGGAACTCCTCCTTAGCTACTTGGAGACGAAATCACTTGAAAAATTGAACATAGGCACGTTGGTGGCGATTCCAGACCCCGTTTCCAGGAGCAAGGCAAAGGTTACCAAAAAACTCAGTTAGGCTCACATACGAGCCACGTACAAACTCGGTCCCTCTTTCAACTTTAGCTGCACAGGCCACGTGGATATGAGCTTAGGCTCAACTCCAGGCCCCGTGACACCGGGCTCCTAGGACACTTCTCTGGGGCCTCGTCAGTGCTGAGGCCCCGTGGGCAGCCAACTGCCTAGGGCTGAGGTGGGAAGTCAGGCGGGGATTCAGAGGGAAAGGAGTGCGGTGACACTGCCGTGTTTCCGAGCTGCTCCACGCAGGGCTGAAGCTGCAGGCCTGCGACCCGCTTTCAGGGGCCCCAGGAGGCCTCCAGGGCTCAGGTGGGCCCACAGAGGGGCCAGCCTCCCTGCCGCCTCCCCCGGATAACACTCAGCTGTCCCTTAGCCCTCCTGCCACGCGGAGCCCTCCCGGATCCTGGCTGTACACTCTCCCGGCCCCTTCTGTCCTGAGGACCTCCCGCCAACCCTGGAGGGTCCCGGGGGGAGCCCCCATTCCTACAATCTGCAGGCTCCTTTTAGGGGCGGGCTGAGCACATCCCAGGCCCCGCAGGCCCGGGGTCCCACAGCACCTCTTTGTCCTCCTGGGCAGGGTCTCCCCGAGCCAGCAGACTGAAGGTGCATTCTGTGTCTTGCCCGCAGTTTATTTCGGTCCCGTTGGCAGCCGCACAGGCCCTACCTTCGGCCTCCCCGCGGTGCCCCCGTGGTGGATAAAGCCGCCTTGTGCAGGCGCTCCTACCCACCCTGCCCCCCAAAACCACACGGAGGAACGGGGCAGTGACAGGCAGCTCATTTACAGGCCCAGGGTGAAAGGCACACTTGTTGTTCGACAAGACGTCTGTCTACGATCAAGTCAAACGGAGATCTGTGTGTGTGTTTACTTCTCTCCTGAGATGACAGCATCGCACCCCCAAGCGTTTGCGTCCCGATTCATAGAACCGTCTTCCCAGAGCTTCTGCGTGCGGGCGCTCTCGGGGGTGAGGATATGCAAATCCCCATCTCCAAGTCATCACACACACCGAGGCGGAAACCGTTGTGCACACAACCTGCAACCGCAGTGGGAAGAGTTATGTCGTGCGTCAGGCTGTATTGACGCGGCTGAGACGCAGGCGAGCCCGGCTCAGAAGACCTTGCAATTAAGCCCGGAGAGGCAGCAAACCCAAGTTTTGTAAGTTTCACGTACAGAAAACTGTACGTGAAGAACAAAGAAATCTTACAAAAAAAAAAAAAANTCTTCGTCTTCTCCCTGCTCACCTAACGGTAAGGGACCTTTCCGAGTGCGAGGCCACCAGTGCTTATTGGAGATCCAAGAGAGTAGCTCTCCGGGAAGCCCTGATTCAGGCAGAAGCCCAGACAGTGTTCCGATGAGGCCACAAAGGCCACAATGACGTCACAGAAGGAAGGCGTTGCTCTTGGTGCAGATAACGTGACACAGGGACGCTGACTCTAAACAGTGTTTCTAATTTTCAGCTCAGAGTCATCCGTCCTGGAGTCCTGGCACCTGCTTTCTTGTTGCCTCTGCAAACAGCTCTTTGGGACACAGTGTTGCTAAGGCCCCGTCTTAAGGTGACTGTGTCCTGTTGTGACAGCCACACGTTGGAGGCATCAGATGGGCCTGGCTGGTCCTCAGGGACGGCAGCTCCGTCTCCATGTGAAAGGGGCTCCGTTTCTGTTGCTGTTCACACCCCTAATGTCTCTTCAGAGAATTAAGCAGCAGAGCACAGCAGCCTGGACTCAGGTCTGCTGGCGCCAGGCTCCAAATTCCTTTCCAGCCACGAGCTCTGGGCCCTGACACACTTTCATGCCCGCCACCCGCGTCCTGCACTCGCCTCCCGTGTTTGTGGGGACCGGCTTGGAGCGGGGGACTGCCGGGCAGCTGAGGATTTCCACCAGGCTGCAGGATTTCCCCACAATGATGTGCCTGTGAGTGTCCATCACCTGCGAAGGATTAATCTCCGCCCGTTCCTAAATCCTTCTGAGGAAACGCACCGCCGTCTCCCTGGTCTCACGGCTGCTCCTCGTCTCTTGCCAGGAGAGCCGCTTCTCTGGGACCCGCATGTGTTTGCGCGCATCACAGCGGCAGGAGGTCGCCCCCTTTGCTCTGTGCAGCTGTTGCATTTTACATGCTCTAATGTACATGAATTCTTAATTTGCGACCACCTTCTTTTTTTTTTTTTTGCAATGGCGCTGTTCCTGCTAAGGTAATAAGAGCACACGGGGTCTCCGTGCCGTAATGTGCATTTCTGCCCTTTATGAGAATATTCAATAGACTTCATTATTTCTTCAGCGCCGGACTGTATCCTGCCGTGTGATTACCTATTTCCATACGCCATCCATCACCCTGACCAGTGCAAAGCGCTGAATATTCAGATTAAATTGGAACTTTTCCGCTATGAATAAGGAATTTCATTCTCTTCGATAATATACACTGTCTCTGGGGACAGGAAATTGAGTTGAAGGTGGCTGAAGGCAAGTCAGGAAATTTTATTATCCAAATACGAAATTCTTTTCCTGATCATCAAAACCCGAAACACCGCCGTGGGGAACCAGGGGGTCAGGGACAGAATTCAATTAGAGATGAAAATGGAAAAGGGGCATTTTTCAACTTACCTTTTATGTTCTCAAACAAGTGGCAGCAAGGATCGCAGGGGACAAAAGGGTGCTTGTAAAGGTCTGTGACTTCCTTCCCGTGGGTCAGGGAGCAGTCACGATGAGTTATAAGACGAGGCAAAATGGCCACAGGACGCCTGTGTGGGAGGACAGGCTGGGCACAGCGGGGACCCCGACGGAGCCCACGTTTGCAGCCCTGTCCTGGGCCTTGTCTGGGGGAGGCAGGCGGGGCCCGTCGCTGTTCCTGCTCCTACTGTCATCTTCAATGTCCCAGCATCTCGCAGGGCGGTGGCCTTTCTCTGCATCCCTGCCCCAACTCATTAGGCCACTAAGCGGTGGAAAGGACAAGGCACGGCTTGTCCCCTGAAGCCCCCAGGAGGAACCAGCCATGTCAACACTTGACTTCAGCCCAGAGACACTAACTTGGGACTCGTGGCCTCCAGAACTGTGAGAGATCACAGTCGTGTTGTTTTAAAGCCACCGAGTTTGCAGCAATGTCTTACAGCAGCCCAGGCCACGAGCACACCCTCTGAAACAGCAACAGCGTCCTGCTTGTCACCCAGGGCCTCACGCCAGCCTGTAACTGCTCGTCTTCCTGGCTGCCAGGAGTAAATGCCTCGCTTGCATTTGATCCTTTCAATCCTTGGCTTGAAACCCTTCAAAGGCTCTGCGTTTTAAGTAACAGTCAGCTAGCAGTGCGTGACAGCCATCCCCACAGCCAGTCGTTAGAGTAAGCATCATTTCTTCTCACTCGTGCATGGGCAGCACAGCTGGCACCTGGCCCTTCTCTCTACATTCAGTTCCAGGGACACTGGGCGCATCAGGCTTACCTTTCGGGGAGCCTGTGTGTCCACCTTTGTTCTTTCAGACGCCTTCACAAAGGGCATTCAACCTTCATTGGGTGTTCACCCCAAGACTGTGTCGGAATGGACACACTTCTGCTGGGACAAAAATCCCTGCGATTTATTTTGCAGCCCTGCCATTTCCGGGCTGCCTGGGGTCTCTCTAAATTCTGCTTGCTAACTAGCCCTTCCTTTATGAACGTTGTGTCTTTCATGCAGTAAACTAGTCAAAGGCAGCGAGTGACAACCTGCCTACGGTTAGGATTTCAGGCCCTTTCCGAAAGCCACAAGTGTCCTCAGCACATTTTCTGCCTCCCAGATGATCGCAAGCAATGCTTTCACCAAGCGTTTCCCCACCACGTGACCCAGATCAGTTTTCTAGCTCGTCATTTAATTTGTGGTACATGAGAAAGTTCAGACGTGTTCACCTGGCCCAGAAGCCCCTGACAACAGAGCGTCTATGTTCCCAGTTTTGTTTCTTGTGGGTTCATTGCTTTACAGTATTACTCATCCTTAAAAACTCCACTTAATGCCCCCGCTACGCGGCTTCTCTTCACTCCCTCCCAGCCACTCCCTCCCATGTTTGTCTTTCTAGCACGATCCCACCACGCTGTACTGTAGAATTGCACACTGAATTATCTGCTTACATAATCCCCCTCGCCCACCCCGTTAGACGATGAAATCTTTGAGATCATGAACTGTTTTATTCATCTATGTCCTCAGGCGCCAGCACACACTCGGAAGACCCAATACTAACCCGTTTAATTATGCTGCACTCCAGCATAATACATAAATTGTAAGTAAATTAAGGGAGAAAAGGCTGAGAGAGGCAGGCAAGCTGATGGCAAGAAGTTACAGCTAATGACAAGCATCCAGCCAATAGCTGGACAGGAACAACAAAAAAAAGGTGCAGCAATCATTAGCCCGTGACCTCTGAACTCCTGAGCCCCTGCTAGTCGCTGTTTAATAGTGGGATGTTGAATCAAGAAAATGAATGGAGAATGTCTGAAAGGGCTCATCATAAATATCATCACACACACACACACACACACACACACACACANTGGATGGATGGTGGATGGATGGATGATGGATGGATGGATGGGTAAATACAATGGGGTCCATCTACACAACAGAATATTGTTCTGCCTTAAAAAGGAAAGACAGTCTGACGCCTGCTATACCATGGATGGACCTTGGGGACATGACGCTCAGTAAAATAAACCTATCACAAAAGGACAAACCCTGTGTGATGCCACTTCTAGGAGGTCCCCAGCGGAGTCAGATTCACAGAGACAGACAGTAGATGGAGGTGTGAGGGCGGGGGGGGGAGTTGTTTCACGGGGACAGGGTTTCAGTTTGGGACGATGAGAAAGGTGGGGATGGACGGCGGTGACGGTGGCGCTTCCTGTGAATGAATATACTTTGTTCGCCCTGAGCTGTGCACTAGAAACGGTCCGTTTTGTTAGGTGTACTTTATCACGAGCTTACTAGTTCCGTAACACCTGTGTGTTGAGCTGCATGCTTATTGTAATGCGTTTAGAAGACATGCACAAGCAGAGACAACACACAGGGGAGACGGCACAGCAGCGACCTGGACCAAGCTCGCGCTGTCATGGGTCAGTGAGATCGTAGGACGGTGACGCCTTCCTTGTCAGAATGGGGTGGGAGGCGAGGGGCCCTCAGAGGGGCCGCCAGCACCCCTCGACGGACGCACCGCCTTGCTGCCTATCTCGGCTCTCCCTGTCTTGTCTTCTCAGCGGTCAGTCTCCCCCCAGGCCAGCCGAGCACCCAGCTGCAGGGGAGGTGGCTGCAGCGGAGGAGGAGGGTGGGGACAAGGCCGACCCCTGGCCCGGAGCCCACGTCTGCCCCGAGACCCAGACTAAGCCATTCTCCTTGGCCCCCATCGCCACACCTCGAACGTGGAGGGACAGTCACATGTGCCTTTCGCCCGAGACCTGCGTGAGAACAAAAGAAGCCACGTGTGTGGAAGCGCTTAACCAAAGGAGCAGCGCGACGTCTAGACGGACACAGGGCGTGCGAGGGAGGCCCGGAAACCGCGGGGCCTTGAACAGGCTGCCACCGTGATCGTCCCGCCCGAAAAATGAACGGCGATGCCCCTTAATTGATTTTGATTCATCTGCTGCGGGCAGGTGGGGGGCA
>NW_017732320.1:796172-810088 GCF_001890085.2 Hipposideros armiger
CTCTGCGGGAAGACATGACAAGCCTCTGCATCCAGGATCTGCCATGAGAAAAAGAACCTCCTTTGCGGAAAGCCAGGCTGGCCGGACTTCTCCCTGCCTGTCCAACCCCAGGGCAGAGTTTCCTGCCCGCTTTCACACGCTGAGCGGACCAAGTCTGAAAACTGAAAGCGTCAACAAGAGCCGGAGCCCCTCGGTCTGCCCACCCTTGATGGCAGGCCACCCTGCTCCCCCCCCTTCCTCCAGCTGCCGTCCCAAAATAGAGCTGGCCAGCACGGCCGCTATCAAGTGACGCGGGCGCACAGGTGTGGCCGACATATGCCGTCTGCAAGCTGTGTGAGGGACGCTTTTAGAGTGCTGAAATCCAGTCCACTTGTGCTGTGGCCAGAAATAAACTGTCCTGGAGACAAGGCGTCCTGGAGACGCGGCCGGGCAGCGAGTCGGCGACCCTCTCCGCCCGCACGCGTGGCCGCAGGGCACCGAGAAGGCACCCCGAGCCCGCACGCCTCTCCCCTCATGGCACCAGCCGTGCCCCCCAAGTCACCTGGTTGGCCGGCAGGATTCACAGAGAAGCTTTCATTCGACAAACAAAGAAAAGTATCCTCTCGACAACTCACTCCCCACGGTGTCGCCTGCATCTGCACCACAATCTTTGTTTTGAATTAAATGTATTGAAGGAACTGGTTAAGAACATGACACACATCTTAGGGGTGCATGATAATTCCACATCTGTTTGTCCACTGCGTGCTCACCACCCAAAGTGCCCTTCACCACGTATTTGACCCCCCGTCACCCAGTTTGCCCTCCTTCACCCCCCTTGCCCCCATGTCCCCACAATTCCTGAGCCTGTCTTGTTTTGCAGGCTCGCCCGTTCCCTTTTGGTTGCATAGCTCCGTTCACTGCAGCAGTGTTTACAGTTGCCACGGCCTGGAAACGTTTTCTTCAGGAGCTGCAGCCGCAGGCCTCAGCACGCGTCACCCTCCTGGGAGCCGCAATGACTTTGATCCCAGCCGGCGGGGTGCTCCGGGGAGCCAAGATCCCACATGCGCACACCCAGCGCCCCGCCAGACGACAGGTCTGAGCTGCAGCGGCGTTGGGGTCACGCCTGGGGGTCAGCACTGTAACCGTCCAGATGGACATGCTCACACACACACACCCCCACACACACACAGGACGCCGTCTTCCATTTACATGCAGAACGTACGAGACGGGGGTCGTCCGATGCTCTGGGCACGAGGAGATGAACGCCTGCCTCTCCCAGGAATTCTGTGGGAAACCAAAGTGTCTGCGGGTCAAGAACTCACATCGATGTGGACAAGGGGCTCTCAGCATTGAGGTGACTCTCCCCCGCTCCCCGTCAGTGTGACAGCACGTGAAAAGCCCAGTGGGGGACCCTCAGCCTCCTCTGATGGGCCAGACGCAGCCCCCACCCCAGTGGAGGGACACTCACATCCCACTCACAGCCGTCCTGGGGACATCCAGATGCAGGACAGCTCACTCCGGGGGGGCAGGCACAGGCTCCAAATCCATATGTGAAACATCGAAGACATCTTCATATATTGTGGGATCATAAGAAAGATGCCAAAAAAGGAATCAGGTTGTGCAGAATATAGCACACTGTGGTGTGTATTATAATACATGCATGAGCACAGGATGTGCATATTATATAGTATCATTGGTTATACTACGTTAAATATGTAATGTACACATACAGTATACGAGAATACATATTTGCAATGCAGCACTATATTATATTAAGCACACATTGGGTTGCCGGAAAAGCCATGACGCGTTTTTGCAATGAAAAACATAGAAAAAAAATACGTCATGACTTTTCCGACAACCCAATAATAATATATTGTTAGATGCATACATGTATTAGGTAAATTATGTTCTATGAAATGTATACATAGGGATGTATACGTCGTATAATTATATGATCTACTGTGCGTTACATAGTATATGTCTATTATGTGCCTACAAGTATCATAAATAATTACAATACCTATTATTTTTTGTGTATGTCAGAAGGTCTTTGGTTACCTGCACACGGATGGAAATCTGCACTGATAGCCTCACATGTGCTCTTACAGGTTTTTCTCTGGTCACACTCAACTTTATACTCAAGTGGTGTGTTTCATTTTAAAGGAAACACATCTACNGTTCTTCCTAGAGATTTGCTTTCTCATGCTGTTTCTGTTACAGGGTGCAGCTGGATTTGTTTCGTACTAATGACTGACGGACTTTGTCTTTACCTTTGATGGTCAGAGCTGAACTCCAGCCTTGGCGTTGGAAGGATGTTTTACGGCCAATTAGTAGTTATCTGCAACACCGCAGCTGAGCAGAATCCTGAGACCACAGAGCGCGTGTTTTGCTTATTACTAAGAGATGAGGAGACTAATAGTGTGACTAAGGTCGCTTTTAGGGTTCAAAGTAGAATTATAGTAATATATAAGACTTAGTAAGTCGATTAAGGTAAATAAAATAGTATTGGGAGGGGTATTGGATCTTGATCCTACTGAGGGTGTAAAAAGGGGAATCTTTATGCAAGGCGCAGCGTTTTTCCCACACGCAGGCCACACACCCCTGCTCCAGGCCAAGGCCGCCCATCTCCCAAGGGATGGCAGTCACAACCTCTGCCAGCAAGCCGCTTCTCCCCCAGGGGGGCGAGGGGAAGCAAATGTCCCCAAAGCAAGAGAAAGTGGAGCAAGTAGATACTGCTAACAGGCTGGCAGTCCGCTCTGTAACTTTCAAGGTTGTCTGTGACGTGGGCTTGCAGCGGCGCAGGGGACAATGAGGTCTATCTAGCAGCCTTCCCACGCAGCTCACCCGGCCTGAGAGCCTGTCAGCTCGCCAGCAGCCAGGCTTAACCCTCACTGCAGACCTCCGGCTCAGCACAGAAAAGGCCAGTCCTGAGTTCTGCAAACTTATTTTCTAACCAAATAGCATTGAATTATTAAATGATAATCAGCCCATTCAGATTAAGCTGGTCATTTCCAAACTCAGTCCTTTTAAAACTCTAAGACACAGTGCCCCAGACATCCAGCGGCTCCCAGCACGTGACTGGCAGCTGCTTGTGACACCCGTTTCCTTGGGAGCCGGCGTGCCACCTGCAGTCTAAGCCCGTCGTGAATGATACTTGTAATGTCACTCAGTCTGACAGTTTCCCAAGCAAGACACACTGGCCACCGAGAGGTGGACACCGGTCCAAGGAGAAGCCGGTTGGCTCTGAGTTACTGGTGGCTCTCTGACGCGTTCTAACGGATCTAGGATGCCTTCCAGAAAGTAAGTCCCCCAGAGGACTGGGCAGTGGGCCCGGACGCAGCTTGGGGGCCACCAGGCTCAGCCTCCACATGAACCCTGAGTGCGGCTTGTCTGGCTGCCAGGACGCCTCTGGGGCCCACCCCGAGCCCGGCCCACGCGGAGCTGCGCGCACAGCCTTCCCCTCGAGGAAACCTGGCCCGAGTCCCTCACGGCACCAAGGCGGTGGGGCTGTGAACGGCCCCGGCTCAGAAAGCTCCCCGTAGTCGTGACCATTTCTCCCTCCCCGGGTGGCATGCGCGCTCATGGGGATTGCTCAGGTCTCACGTAGGGAGCAGCCCGCTTGGTCATTAAATGTGTTTCTGTGACAAAGCCAACTCCGCTCGAGCGAATTGCTGTGTTTCCTGACCCGTGACGTGAGCCTCTGAGGTCTGGAGGTGTTCACGCAAGGTCGGCTCTGTGCAAGGATGCGTGTGCAGACCGCGAAGGACCAAGGGCGGGTCCCCTGCCAGACCTCCGCAGCACAGCCAGTCACCTGTGTGCTGGTGCGTGTGTGTGTGTGTGNTCCAGCTCCTGGGGGCTGCAGGCGTCCCTGGGCGGGTGGCGATCATGGACGGTGCTGCTGGGAAAATGCGTGTGCACGGGTTTGCACACACGTATCATTTCACCTCTCTCGGGCACGTACCTAAGAGCAGAATTGCTGGGTCGCATGGGACCTTCATGCTTAACCTGGTGAGAAATTGCCGGACTGTTTCTAATCCCCTCTCAGAAATACAAGCCCGACGGTGTCGCCCTCCTGTGGGAACTCCCCGGGGGTTTTCTGTCCCATTAGCACCGGGCTTTAGTGACTGGCCCAGCGCACCCACCTGCCTTCAGCTTACCTCGCCTCCCATGGCCGGTCGGCTCCAGCCCCCAGCCCTGGTGCTGCCCGGGCACATGGATCACCTACCTGACCCCCCCACCCCCACTCCCTGGCCGTTGTCCCTGCCTGGGACCCTTGCTCACATTTTCGGGGTCAACTCCTTGGGCTACGTGTCTCCAGACCACTCACTCAGCTGAGAGCAGCCACCCAGACCCCGTGAAACGCGGCACAGAGCCCAGTTCTCCGCCTGGGCTGAGCCCCAGCCCACGTCTGCTCGCTGCCCCTTCTCCCCGGGGGCCCATGCCGCCTTCTGCCTGTGTGGCTACGGGGCCCTGAACCAGGCGAGTACTCCCATCTGGGAGGAGAAACGCAGTCACCGCCCCACTGCGTTCTCTGCGGGTGGGACAGGAACGCGCACAATACAACCCCATGTGACTTTAAAATATATATGTGTTTCAACAATGCTCCACAGGGAACGAATGTAGGTCTGATGCAGGAAAAAGTGGCTTCTGCCAAAGTACCTGAAATTGTGCTGACTGGGAGAGAACAAAGTATCAGGTCTGAGGGCCTAAGAGTTTTGGCCTCATTTAAGTTCAGGGTGAAAATATATGTCAGAGCAGAAGTCTTGTATCTAAGGCTTTTGTTAAACTGAAGGGTTATCCAGGAAACATCCTGTTGTTTTTTTTTCTTTTTTCTTGAAGAAAAATTTGCAAACTCTCATCTAGAAACCCACGTTCCTGAGGACAGTAAACGCACGTTCCTTCTTTTTATTTCCTCAACTTATTTATAGCCTAACCTTGTCTGAAAATAATGCTAACACAGATTTATTTTTAGCTCAGCAGTGCATTCTTATTTGGAACACAGAGAAAATATGTTTTAAATCAGTTATTAGCTCTACCACCTTCACAAAAACAATTTTCGTTTTTTGTGTTACTTCCTGGTCTGCCTTGGAGGCTAATTTTATAGACCGGGCGTTCTGTTTTGCTGTTTAACTCTCTGTGTTTGTCTAACAAGCATATTTCCCATGCTTTCCTTAGTCTGTGCAGCTTGGCACAGTATCCTCTGTAAATAAACCATAACTGACCACCCTTCTCCCATTCATGATCATTGTGATTGCTTTCGGATTTCCTCATCATGGGACACACGGCTGAACACCTGTGTTCCTGTCGGGAGGCTGTTTCCTTAACGTTTTACAGCCTCAAGGTTTGGAATCAAAGAGCAGAAAGCTTAGGCACTGAAAACATATTACAAAGTTGCTATTTTCTTAGAACAGTTTTGCATGTTACAAAGTATCTTTTTTTTTTTTTTTTAGTGAGCCATCCTGCTACCTGTTGGCAGCTCAGCGGCTGCACGCGAACCGCGGTTGCTCAGAGCTCAAACTCTTGAGCGAGCTCTTAACCAACTGAGCCATTCGGCCGGCCCTTACAAAGTATCTTCTGAAGAGGCTGGCACATCCAAAGGAGACACAGTAAAACAGAGGCGGCCCCTGGGGCCTGGATGGGAAGCAGCTTCCCAGTTAGGTGCAGTCCAGGTACTGTCTCGCCCCGCGCGGGGTGACCAGGTGACCTGGGCTCTATGGAGAAGTGGCCACAGCATTTCGGTTTGTCGCTGTGCTCAGATCCGAATCAATCACTAATTGCATCATTCTTAAAGCACGTCAATTTGCTTGTGTGCCTCCGGTGCATATTTTTGGCTCCGTGCCATGTAATCAAATGAAAGAGATTTCCACCCCCATTGCTTAAAGGCATTGATTTAAAGGTTTTGCCAAACAACCTCCAGGAGTTACAGAGAAGTGTCTGTTACCGTGTAAGGGGGCCAGCAGGGGTGTTGTCATGGTGAGTGACGGCTTGTGGGACTGCAGACCCAGGGGCCACGGCAGAGATGGTGCTATGCCAGTGTCCTGGGGTGGCCAAAACAAAGCTCCACAAACCGGGGGCTTAAAACAACAGAACTCATCCTCCCCCGTCCTGCAGGCCAGGAGGCTGCCACCAAGCTGTCCCAGGGCCGCGCTCCCTCCGGGGGCCCCAGGGGACGGTCCTTCCTGCCCCTTCCAGCTCCTGGGGGCTCCAGGCGTCCCCGGGCAGGTGGCCGCCTCCCCCCATCTCTGCCTCCGTCTCCACGTGGCGTCCCCTCTGTGTCTGTGTCCCTCCTCTTCTGTCCCCGAAAAGGACACTGTCGTTGGGTTCAGGGCCCCCCTGACCCAGGACGCCCTCCTCTCAGACCCCTCACTCAGTCCCATCTGCACAGGCCCTGTTTCCACAAAAGGCCCCGTTTCCAGGTTCCAAAATGGTCCTGAGGGCTCTTCCTGTGTGAGCTCATCAGATGCTCATCACAGTCCAGGTGACGGCTCTGGTAAAGGTGCTGTCACTGAGCCCGAACCTGAGTGGGTGAGTCAGACCACGTGTGGTGGGGCACAGAAGCCACCACACCCAGGTCCAGGTCACTGACGTCGTGTCTGACAGCAGACCAGGGCTGGGTGGTGTTTCAAAGGTCACCCAGGGAATGGTTTGGGGGTCGGGGATGGACATATTCACGTCAAGGTCACCTGCACCCCGATGGCCTAGCCCATGTCTGGGTATCAGGCTGTGCTTGACCATCCAGTCCACACAAGGACGGAACTGACCCCCTTTTAGGACTGGGGTCCCNAGAAGACCTTGCAATTAAGCCCGGAGAGGCAGCAAACCCAAGTTTTGTAAGTTTCACGTACAGAAAACTGTACGTGAAGAACAAAGAAATCTTACCAAAAAAAAAAATAGAGGAAGACACAAAGAGGTGCAGTGTGGATCATGTACAGACCGTTACAAGCAGACCCTGAAATAAGTTAGTTATAGGGCACAAGGCGATACAAGTAATGTCACCTCCTTCAAAACAAATTTTATTATTTTCGCAAGTCTAGAAGTTCGGTCTTATGCTCCAAGGCCGGCGTTTAAAGCAGTTGCGCGTCTGCAACCCATCGTTAGTGGTTGATAAACAAGATTCGCTGTCACGGGGTCTTTGCAGTCCGAAGTCACCCATTCTCCCTAAAATCTGCAGTCCCCGACTCGCGCTCGCGCCCGGCCCCCTGCAGCGGGCGCGCGCGCGCGCCCCCGTGCTCGGCGTGCAACGACTGCGCATGCTCCACCCCCATCCCTGCGCCCCGCGCGCCCTTAATGGGCGCACACTGCGCATGCTCGACCGACAGGCCTCCGCCCCACCCACCCCGGCGAGCCAGCACCGCGCATGCTCGCACGCCCCAGGCCCCTACTGTCGCGTCTCGGGCGTGGGCCGCGCCCCGAAAAAGCCTAAAAGCAGAACAACTCGCGTGGGGCGGCTGCCGTCCCCCGTCCCCGCCTTCACCGCGGGTCCCGAAACGCCCCCCGGCCCCACCCAGGATCTCGGAGCGAAGCCCCGGCAGCTCGCCGCCACCGAACGCGGGAGGCGTGCGTGCCGACGTCGGGCGCCGTGATGGCGTCACGCGCCTCGGTGACGCGCCACGTAGGCGACCGTGTTTGGGAGCGCGGCCGGCGCGCCTGTTTTGAAGCTGCGTCGAGCGGCGGTCGGCTTCGCCCGCGTCCGCCAGGCCCTGCGAGTGCGCGCAGCCCGAGGCGAGGGCGCCGCTCCTCCTCCCCGGACCCGGGGCCCCGCCGGCAGGGCGCCGCCTGCACCCGCGACCTCGGGGCCGCACCCCGCACCGCCCGGGCCCGCCGAGGNGGATCCGCCGGGCTGATGCTGGCTTAGACCCCAGGAAAGCGGATGTCGGGTGGTCAGTGCCCCTGTGAGCGCCCGCTGGGGTGTCCCGTGCTCTGCGCGCCTCCCTCCCGCCGTCCCCCTCGGCCCTGTCGCTTCATGTCAGGGTTGTTTTCCGGGGGCTGCTCATCTTACAAAACTCACTGTGTGGGAACAAACTCTGTGAATTCCTTTCACAGGCAGTCGTTTCACGTCACAGAAAATGTGTTTCGACAGCGTTTCTCAGCGAGACAGTGTGTGCCGTGGAGAGTGAGGGCTCCCTGAGGGGCAGGGGTGAACCAGAGCCTTTGTTGTGGGGCGTTGGGGCAGCGGAGACCGGCCTGGCCTGTTTCCCCCCAGACGTTTGCGTGTGCAGCGCAGTCGGGACGTGGCCTTGGGTGGGTTGCGACTCGGGGCAGAGTGGGGGCAGAGTGGGGGCAGCGGGAGATTGGGGAGCCTGGAGCCTGCGGGAGACGGTGGGGATGGGGCCTCAGGCGTGACAGGTGCTCTGCCTGCCACCAGGTGTGTGTGCTGGGCTGGCCCCGGGGCTCTGCCCACTCCCGTGTCTGCCCGCCCTGCCTGGGGACCCTGGGGCCTGCGCACGCTCAGCCCCCAAGACTGTCATGTCCGCGCTGCAGTGTCCCTCAGACCTTGTCCGGCCCCCATGGCTGTGCTGCTGCCCGAGCCGGTCCCGGCCTTCCCGCCCCCGGGAGCGAGTCTCCCGCTGCGCACACTGCACAGAGCCTCCGCTTGTCCTCTCCACGTTGTCATCTTGCGCGGGTCCAGCCTCCTGTGGGGCCCTCTGGTGACACAGGACCCCGGGGCGCCATCCGCCGTGACTGTCCTGGACGTCGACATGACCTGTCCTGCACGTGGTGACAGCTCACCGCGCCATGCAGGGGGGCCTGACACGCCCCGGTCCAAGCCCCTGGGACCCCAGCATGTCACTGCCGGAGGCTGCGGACGCAGGTGCCCGTCCCGCACCACTCTGTGTCGGCTGCACCGCGGGGGCCAAAGACCCCACGGGGACAGGCTTCACGCGGGGCTTGTCTGCACCCAGGGCACAGACTCTGTGAAGACACGGTGCTGGGTTCAACGCAGGCGTTGTGGCTGGCGGAGCTGGGGTGCAGCCCTGCGTGTGTGCCGGGAGGCCCGGGCACAGCTGGACTCCGGGACCGGGGTGGCGGCGCCTGCCACAGACAGAGCTGCGTGCGAGGCAGGCGTCGTCGCCATCATTGGTCTGGTGATGCGCCTCGTGAGGCAGCACGGCTGTGTGTGTGGGTGCGTGAGCAGCTGGGGGCAGCGCGTCCAAAACCAGCCGCCTCGTGTCTCNCTGCTGACCTCAAGTGGGGGCTGCCCCGCCCCCTGGGGACACCTTTGGATGTCACGGCTGGGGACGCGCTCCTGGCATCTGGTGGCTGGAGACCAGGGACGCTGCTCAGTGTCTTACAGGGCTCAGGACGCCCCACATCAGAGTCCTCAGCCCCCAGTGTCGCTGCTGTGACGGGGAGAACGCAGACCCTCCAGGCCCTGCCTCTGTGTGTTTCTGTGTGAGCGCCGCGGTCTCGCCCTTGGGGGCTGTGTCTCTGTCCTTGTTGACGGGCCAGCCTGCCCTAGCTGTGCTGTAGGTTGGGTGTTCAGGATGCAGTCTCTGTGTTCTCAGAGAAAGCGGGTGCCCACAGTAAGCCGTGGAACTGCACACACGTTCCGAGGGCGTACGTTGTGCTGTCCACAAATTCTTATCCTACAGCGGCTGTTGGGGCAAACGCCCGTGTAGAGGACAGAAGCACAGATACTTGGGGACCCCCGAGTGGCAGTGTCCTGGGCAGGAGAGGAGCTGGGAGCGCGGCTGAGACTGGCTGTCATCTCAGGAAGAGCGCAGCCCGCCGACTCCGTCCCCAGCAGGGTTACACCGGCTGCTTCTCCGCGGGAGGACTCTGGGCCTGGGAGCAGCACCTGCGGGCCCCCGGCTGCCTCCCCGGGCTGCACCCACCATCGTCCTAGCCCTGGCCTCCTGGACCACGCGCTTCAGGCTGTCTGCACTGCACACCTGGCTCTGGGGGGACGAGGGGGCCTTCCCTGCCCCCGCGTGCGGTGGGCGCCTGTTAACACCCCCGGGAGGGACGGTGAGCCACCTTGTAAGGCCAAGTTGGAAGGGACAGCGAGGAACCGTGGGGGGCAGACCCCAAGGGAGGAGGACAGCCACCAGGGGAGAGGGGGTGCTGGGGGCTGGGAGGGACTCGGGACACCCGGCAGGTGGCACCAGGACCCAGCGGGGCCACCTGGGTGGGGACACAAAGGCAATGTGTAGGGGGCCCCGCGAGGAGGGGTCTCGGGTCCATGAGGACAGCGGGGTGGCTGCTGTTCCCCCACTTTCAGGGGTGACGGTAACTGACGGGGGCCCCTCATTCAGCCCTACCCGAGGACCCTGACGCTTCCACAGCCAAGGCCCTGGGAGGAGACCCTGGGGTGACGTGGCCCTGGGCTCTCCAGCCACCAACACCCACGGAACGTGCCGCCCCGAGACATTCGTCTCCTCCTCAGCTTTGAGAGGTGTCGCTGCTGTCACCTGTTGGGGGCCATGCACCTCAGTGCCCTGTGCAGTGAGGAAGGGAACAGCCCCCAGCAGAGACCCTGTCGTTGCGCTGGCGGTGGAAACGGCAGCTTGTTTGAGTTTCCCGCAGGGTCCGGGAGACGAAGGGCTGTGCTCACAGCTCCCGATCCCGTCTGCAGCCACCGCGGTCCCGGCACAGCCGGTGTCATCTGGCGTTTGCAGCTCCCGCAGACGGTCACCGCTGCCAGCAGCGGCACGGTGCAGGTTACAGACGGAAAGCCCCCGGCTTCCCGCGCAGTTGCCTATCCTCCCTCTTCCGTCACGTGGGGGAGGCCCACATGCCTGGCCCGCTGACGCGTCCTGGGCCTCTTCCCAGTGCCGACGTATCATGAATAAGCCCGCTGACGACACTCGCTTGTAAGCCTGCGTGTGGACACGTGTCCCCATTTCTCTTCAGGAGACAAGGAAAGTGGAATTGCTGGGGTGTGTGGTAAACGTGCATTTAATTTGTTAAGAAGCTGTCAGTCTTCCAAGGTGGCCGTGCCCACGAGCCACGCGTGAGGGTNCGGCCACCCCTGGTCACCCCCACCTCCTGCAGGGCCCTCCTCAAGGTCACCTCCTCCCCCAGGCCCCCTCCTATGTGCTTGTGATTCCTGTAACGAAGTACCACAGACCAAAGGGGCTTAAACCACGGACTCGTGCTCCCAGCTCTGGAGGCCAGGAGTCTGAGGTCAAACTGTCCCAGGGCCGCGCTCCCTCCAGAGGCCCCAGGGGACGGTCCCTCCTGCCCCGTCCAGCTCTTGGGGGCTCCAGGCGGCCCCGGGCGGGTGGCCGCCTCCCTCCCATCTCTGCCTCCGTCTCCACGTGGCGTCCCCTCTGTGTCTGTGTCCCTCCTCTTCTGTCCCCGATAAGGACACTGTCGTTGGGGTCAGGGCTCCCCGACCCAGGACGCCCTCCTCTCAGATCCCTCACTCAGTCCCATCCGCACAGACCCCGTTTCCACATAGGACCGTTCCCAGGTTCTGTGGGTGTCCACTGTTTTGGGGGGATGCTGTCCGCCCCTGTACTGGGTCCTGGAACCCTGTCCCTTCAGCGCTCTGCCTGTTGTCGTTCTACCTGTCACTGTCTGACATGATGTGTGTTTTGCAGGTTTATTTTCTTGTCCCGCCGCCCTGACCGAATATGAGCTCCGTGACGGCAGCTGTTACCTGTGTGCCCGGCTGCCTCCTGGCGCGGGGACACCAAGGGCCGCTCCTCATGCCGCTCGTTGACCGAATGCCCGTGAAGGGTGCCGGCCACGTGCCCGGGAGGGTCCTAGCACCTCTGAAGGGCCTCAGGCAGCCATGGGTCTTTCTGTCCCTGTCTAGAACCTTGCGCCATAGCGTCTACTTCAGCAGCGTGTGTAAGATGCCTCCTGACGTGTGACGTGGTCCCTGGTTGCATGTCACTGCCGAGTGGGACTCCACGGTATGTGTGTGTCGCAGCAATGTCGGTGGCATCGGGGTTGTTTCTGCTCTCTGCTTATGTGACAGGCTGCCGAGGACACGCTCGTGCAGGTCCTCATGTGTAGGCCTGCATATAGGTCCGTGCGTGTAGCTCCGTGCGTGTCCACGCATGCACAGACATTTCATCGCTCTTGGACTTGGATAGACACCTAGGAGAGCAGTTGCTGAGCTGTACGATCTTTTTAACTGAAACAAGACAAAAGCGGAAACACCTTGCAGAGCCCCGTACCGTCCAGAGTGGATGTGTGTGTGCCCCCCAACAGCTGTGCTGGGGACCTCGCCCTGCCCCCGCAGCTGCCCTGTGTCCTCAGGCTTTAAATCAGGCGCTCTGGCCAGTGTGTCCTGTCTCGGGGGGCCCAGTTGACTTCCCGGATTTTCAGCACCCTCAGGCGTGTCTTCACCTGCCTGGCCGCCTTTGTGAGGCGTCTGCTCAAGTCTTGGCCCCTTTTAAGATGGAATTGTCTTTTCCTTAGTGAGGTCTGAGAGCTCTGCACACACGTCATCTGGGTGCAAGTCTTGTATAAGGTGTGTGTTTTGCACACACCTGTCTTCAGTCAGGATTTGTTTTCTCATCTTCCTGAACAGTGTCTTTCGGTGAATCAAAGTTAAGTCTTTGAATTTTGTTGTTTTCTGGTTCTTGTTTTTTCTACCCTGTCTACAAAATGTTTGCCTATCCCGTGGTCTTAAAGATTTTCTGCTGTCAGACTTCTAAAAGATTGAAGGTTTTCNGAACTCAGCATGACAGGGAGCTGGACCTGCTGGCTGCACGTGGCCGCTGGGCCTGACACGAGGTAGACACTGGATGATAAACCTGGGGGCCGAGGTGGGGGTGGGGGGGACAGGAGGAGGACACGAGGCCGTCCTCTCAGGTGGTGTCACTAAGATGAGTGCGGGTGCCCAGGGGCTCAGAGGGGAGAGGCTTCCTGGGGCAGGATGCAGCAGGCGCCGCCCAGGGGCTGGGGGCAGTGGGTGAGCCGGCCCCGTACAGCCCCGGGGGCTGGGACCCCACATGGAGTCCTGGCACTTGGGCTGTTGGGGGCACCCAGCGACGCGCTGCCCAGAGGGCTCCCTGGCCACCCCAGGGCCGTCGTTCCCCTTGGGAGGCCAGACAGCCCCGAGAGTGTCCTCTGAGCTGGCCCGTCGCCCCGGACGTAATCCCCACTTGATACTCGTGTTTCTGCCCCAACACGGGGCAGTCCCGGTGTCCTTGGCGCCCAGAGCGGAGCCCCACACGCAGACTGCGTGTCCAGCCTGAGAGGCCTCTGGCCGGGGCAGGCGTGGGGGTCCCTGTTCCGTATCCCCCAGGACTTTTGTTTCACTTCAGCGGGTGCGGGCTGGGCCCCGAGGTGCTGCTCTGCGGCCGTGTGTGTGCTAACTCAGCTCCGTGTTGCTTCTGAGAGCTTCTTCCGGAAAGCGGCTCACACTCACGAGGCCGGACCTCGGGGGGCTTTGTGCCAGCCGTGCCCGACGTGGGCCTGGGTGCGGCGGCCCCCACAGCCCTTTCCTTCCTGGTGGGGAGGGCGGGCGCGGCCGGGGGCGCTCATCCGCATTTCTGTCCTGGCCCGCCTGCTTCCATCCGCCCCGTGGGGCTGCGTGGCCGTCACTGGGTCGCATTCCTGTGACCTGCGCTGCGCTGGGGCGGCTCCAACGCCATAAAACCCCGAGCGACCCCCTCCCCGGCTTCTGAAAGGAAGGCAGGACGGTCCTGCGGCCGGTTCAGCACATCTCCTCGCCCTGCAAGCGGCGGGCCGGGGCGGGGCGCAGACCCTCGCTGTGGAGTTTTCAGGGAACAGCTGCTCTGCCCTCCTCTGGGCCCCGGGCCCAGCGCAGCCCGCGGTGACAGGTCCCGCCCGCGCCGCGCAGACCGCGCTTCCCGGAGCGCGCCTTTGTCCCCTCCCTCCGGGGACCTGGCAGGCGGCACAGCCCCCGGGTCACTCCTTGCCCGCCGCTCACGCGCGCTGCCCGGCGGCCCGAGCGCTGAGCTGCCTCCACAGCGAGAGCCGCCCCGGGAGCCGCGGCCGGCGGTGCCCCC
>NW_017732320.1:810671-811616 GCF_001890085.2 Hipposideros armiger
CCCCCCCCCCCCCGCAGGATCCTGACACACGCACAGTCCTGCTCCCCTCGCTGTCATCGCTGGTGTCCACCCCATCACGTGGCGCCCCGAGAACACGTCCGGCTTCCTGCGCAATCTGCTCAGCCGTTGTGCGCCCGGGAGGTGGCCGGCTCCCAACTGTGCCCGGGCGCTGGAAAGGAATGTGTGTTCTGCAGCTGTGCCTGGCCCGTCGTCTATTTACGTCCTGGAGATTAAGCTCGTAAAGCCCCGTGTCCGCAGCGGTCTGTTTTGTTGTCGTCCGGTCTGCCCGCCGTGGGTGCCGGGGCGCTGGGCGCGGCCTCCCCATGCGCTGGCCCTCGGCACGACCCAGCAGCCTGCGCCACCTCTGCGCTGCGCCCCGTCCGCTCGGGCCACCACCGGCTCACACGACCGAGCCCCAGCAGGCTGTGCTGACTGTCCCTTCCCGGCAGGGCCCAGCCTTCCGCCTCCCCTGTGGGTGTCGTCAGCACGCAGATGGGCTGCGTGACCACAAGCCATCATGAGCTGGGGTGTCCCAGGGGAAAGGGCACGTGTCACGCCGGCCCCCCGTGTCCCGGCTTCGCCGGGCCGCTGCCCATGGAACGTGTGCCCTTCCCGCCGTCGCACCGCCGGGGACCTGGACGCCAGGCCCCATGGCCGGGCCGTGCGTGAACGAGGCCTGCGGGGCGTGGGCCGCCTGCTGAGGCTCCTCGTCCTCTGTGCCCTTGAGTGCGGCTCCTATAAATAAACGTTATCTTTCCAGCCCGCGCTGCTCTCTTTGCCAGAATGTTCTGTCCATTTATACTTATTACGGCTCTCGGCCCGTTTGGGTTTCTTTCTGCTGCCGGGTTTGTGTTGCTTTTACCTGGTCTTTTCTGGCCTCCTGGTTACCTTTTCCTCTCTGACCCTGAGTGTACCTTTCTTTTAGCTCACTGCTTCTCCCAGAAG
>NW_017732320.1:815026-817412 GCF_001890085.2 Hipposideros armiger
CAGGTGTGTGAACGCCCCGTGTGGTTGAGTGTGTGTCCCCTGCAGGCTTCGCTGGTTCCGTGTGGTCTCGTCGTGCCCTCTGGCAGAGGTCCCCATACCTCGTGGAGAGCTGTGCCCCTCAGTCCACGTTCTCTGATTGGTGGCCCTCCAGCCCCCACTGGTCCCCCTCGCCTCCGGCACCCTTTTCTCACCCCTTCCTCCAGCTGTTACTGCCGGGACCCTGGGCTCTTTCTGCCGTGTCAGGTTGTGGCGTCGTGTCCCCAGGCATACAGAACGCAGGGCGTGGGCTGGAGATGCGTGCGCAGGCTGCATGGTGCTTCCCTGGCACTGCCAGTCGGGGACGACAGGATGCACGGTTCTCGGTGGCCGTCCGTGAGCTGCGGCGGAGGGCAGCTGGTCCTGGCACCCAGAGGCCTGCTGGGTCAGCACAGAGACGGCTGTGTCCCCGGGAGACAGTGCTGGGGACCGCACAGCGCCGCTCATTGAGCGCGGCCACAAAGGAGCCTTGGTGCCTGCCGCCCCCCCATCGTGCCCCCAGACCCGCCGGCTGCTCCGCTTCTGGCGGCTTTCAGCAGGCGCTCCGCGACGTTCCCCGCACGGAATGTCTGCTCAGCAGTTTCAGAGCGCAACCCCGTTTTACCCCCCGACCTGTACCTGCAGCCGGCCCAGCGGGGTGGGCTCGCTGCGTCACCAGGGCAGGTGTCCTGACAGCCTTGCCTCGGCCGGTGCGTCAGGCTCCCAGTTCACAGTTAGACGCTGGAAAGGGTCTGGGTGGCTCTGTCACACTGTGCCTTGTGCCACCTGCGTGTATTACACATGCTGGTCCACGTGCTGGCGAGAGAGAGACACAGGGCCCAGGTCCTTTCTGGGGGAGGGGGCGGTGGGCACGCGCACAGGTCTCTCAGACGTGCAGGTGTGACCCCTGTCCCAGCTGTGAGCACCTGCCCGTCCGCAGCCCCTGTGCTGCCCCTGCAGAGCACGAGGACCCTGACCTCCTGGGGGGCTGTGGGGCACATCCTGCCCCACGGCCATGCCGGGGGGGCCCCTGAGGCAGGAGGGCAGGAGGCCCAGCGGGCGTTTCAGTGGTCGCATGAGGCACAGCGCAGGCATGTGACCCCGTGGGTGGGCAGCTCGGGACTAGCGTCAGCCCGCAGGGACTGTCAGGAGTTCCGGCTCCTAATTTGGGGGTGGGGGGGTGGCTGGTGCGTTCCCTTGTGGACTGTTCCGCCTCCATTCCTCACGCATGTGTGAAGCAGGTACTCAGCCCCCGACCGACCGACCGGGACCTCACGGCCTGTCCCCTGCCTTCCTTCCAGGTGCAGTCAAAGAAGCAGGAGCCCCTGCCGCCCGCCGCCAGCCACAGCCTCCCCGCCTTCTACTTCCCCCGAGGCCGGCCGCAGGGCGCCGTGAACATCGACGCCGTCATCGCCAGGATCGAGGGCACCTTCGCCCAGTTCCCGCACGAGCGGGCCACCATGGAGGACATGGGCCGCGTGGCCAAGGTGCGTGTCCCCTCGGCGAGCTGCGGCCGTCCTGTGCCTCTTGGTCACGGCCTGCTGGCCGGGCCGCTGCTCGCGTCAGTCAGAAACCTGAGACACACAGGACCTAGTGTGTTCTACGTAAATGTTAAAGAGTGCAGGTGTGTGTGTGTGTGNGTACCGCGTGCGTGCCCTGACAGGATTTGGGGTTCCCGTGCCCCGGGTGTCCAGGCTGAACCCCCTACCTGGGTGGCCCGCCCAGCACCCCTCCTCCCTGAAACACGGCTGAGCCCTGAGACTGCGGCCCGGCACCGGTCCCCTCGGAGCTGGCCCTCCCCGTCTCTACCTCTCCAGGTGCGTCTCCTCAGCAGGCGAGGGTCTCTCCTCGTCTCGGGAGCCTGTGAGCCCAGCAGGGCCCTGGGAGGGTTGACAGGCCACCGAACCGAGTTCAGACCTCGTCCCCCGCAGTGCCCAGTGCCACAGTGCGCAAGCAAGGAGCACGTGGTCAGTTCCTTGCACGTAGCGGCCAGCATTGGTGTGGCCATCCACCGAGAAAGGAGGCCGAACAGGTGACTCGGCACTGAAAACGCCAGCGAGGGAACAAACAGCACAAACCCCGTGAAAAGGCAGGTGGTGCCTGGGCTCAGAGCGCCCCACTTTCCAAGCTGAAGCTATTCCTGTGGTGCGGTGCAAATGGGTCAGAAAAAGACCCCAGGAACCGGCTCAGCCTCTGAGCCGAGAGGCCCCAGGAAAGCGTCCCTGCCTGTTACACCCATGAGAAGATGCGCGCCCCCAATGCCGGTCAGGCGGTGCCACGTGAGGGGACGTGCAGGGCCCCCCGGGAGGCCGGCACAACCCCGGAGGCGCACTGCGGGCAGGCGGAGGGGACCACTCCTGTACACGCGGGC
>NW_017732320.1:820531-839456 GCF_001890085.2 Hipposideros armiger
CAGGACCTAGTGTGTTCTACGTAAATGTTAAAGAGTGCAGGTGTGTGTGTGTGTGTGCGTGTGTGCGTGTGTGTGTGTGTGTGCGTGCGTGTGTGTCACCTCCCAGATGCTGCGATGGGGACATCAGCGCAGGGCTTCCGAGCCCCAGGCTCTCGCTGTCCAGGCGTGGCGTTCTGGGTGGGTGAGCACCGCCCCTCAGCACCCGTGCGTGACTGTAAGCCTCACCTAAATGCTGCCACACTGTGTGCATCGTCGGGCAGTGTGGCCGCTTCTCCCGACACTGTGTTTCCTGATGACCCATGTTGGCATGTGCGGACGTGGCACCGTCAGCTCTGTCCGTGCAGTGCTGTTTGTGCGGCCAGGGACCTGTGTCCCCTGCCTTTGTCTGCTCGTCACCCTAGAGGTGCAGCCCCGGCACCAGGGCCATTGTCACCTGACCTCCAACAGTCGGATGTGCCCAGAGGGGTCCTGCCCTCCTCCCCTGCAGCACGCGGCTGTGCACGGCCCCTCCTGGCTGTCGCTGTGCACGGCCCCGTCGTCCTCCCATCCCCCGTCCCAACTCCCGTCCCACCTGTGGGCCACCTGCTTTAGAAAGTGACTGAGTTTGCCTTTCAGGCTTCATGCGTGGGTTTCTTCTGCCTCCCCTTTGCCTGCCATGCACTGGACACTCTCTGCCGTCTCCCTCTCTCCCCGTCCGTCCCCTCGACTTCTCCCTGGTTTGGGTGCTGACCCCGTGTCCATCGTGAGAAGGTTCTCCGGCCGCGTGCGCAGTACCTCACGTGCTTCCTTGCGCTCTCCATTTTCAGGGGCAGCCGTCTTCCTTTCCGTAGCAGCTGGATTGGAACAAAACGCGCACCCACGCAGCTCTCCCTTTTAAAGGGTGCAGCTCAGCGGCTTTTGGTGTTTTCACAAAGTTGTGCAGCCGCCTCTGCAGCCAGTTTTGTCCCCTGGAGAAGAACCCTGTACCTTGAGCCTGTCATCCCACGGTGCTCTTACCCCCTCAGGACTGCGAGCCCCGGCTGTCTGTGGCGTCTGCCACACGTGGGGTCGCACGCGGACTAAGTGGTGTCTGTGTCTGGTGGGCCCCTCAGTGTGCCGCCAGCCTCGCCCGTGTGTGGCTCCCGCTGTTCTTTCTGTGTCTGTCAGCCCCTGAGGGCGTTCGGGCTGTCCCGCCTTTGGGCTGCCGTGAACATGCACGTACGGTGTCTGTGGACGCGTTTGCGTTTCCCTCGGACGTGTGCACCGAGCAGTGCAGATGCCGCGTCCAGCGGCCGCACGGCCGGGCCTTCCGAGGCCCCCAGGCTGCCTGTGCTGCCGTGCACCCCACCAGCGGGCCCGGGACCCAGTTCTCCACTGCTCCCTGCCCACGCGCCTTTTCCATCCCTTCACAGACATCCCATCCTAGCACGTGGGAGGCGTCGGACCGCGCTTTGATTGGCAACTCCCCGAGGACTGGCGACGTGGGCCGGTTTTTCACGTGCCAATTGGCCACGTGTACGTCGTCTGTGGAGAAATGCCCGTGTAGACCCTTAGCCCATCTTAAAGCGGGGTCATTTGTCATATTGTTGAATCCCAGATACAAGCCCCTTATCAGCTGTGTGGCGCACAGCTATTGTCTCCCATTCTCTGAGCTGTTTTTTTTTACTGTTTTTGACAGTGTTCTTTAATGCAAAAAAGTCTTTAATTTTGTTGAACTTCACTTTATATATGTTTTTTGTCTGTGACCAGTGCTTTGGGGTCATAGCCCACAAATCATTGTCATAGCCACGGTCACAAACACTTTTGTTTTTTCTGAGGTTTAGCTCCTACGTCCTGGTTTTTCATCCATGTCGAGTCCATTTTTATATCCAGGGGTCCAGCGTCATTCTCTGTACGTGGGAATCCCGTCCTCCGGCACCGTGTGCTGAAGACACGGTGCTTTCCCAGGGAGTGTCTTGCCCCTGTTGCACATCGGGTGCCCGTGCAGGGCCCGCCGGCACTGGGCTTTAACCCTGACCGTGTGTCTCTGTCCCCAGCGGCACCTGCCTCCATCCCTGCTGCTCCGGGCCGGGTTCTGAAATCGGGACGTGGGAGTGCCCGACGGTGCCCTCCAGTTGTCGGGGCCATTTGGGGTCCCTGCAGTTCCGTGGGGTTTAGGACCTGCTTGTCACTTTCTACAGAGATGGCAGCGGAATTGTGACGGGACGGAGTTCACTCCTGAGGTCGGGCGGGGGCGTTGCCCTCCTGACCGTCCTGAGTCCCCTGGTTCTCCGACCTTCCCTCATTTACATCTTGCGTTTCCTTCAAAAAGGGCTGTTGCTCTTCCAGTATGAGTTTTGCACGTCTTTCGTTAAATTTGCTGCAAAGTGTGTTTCTTTTGACGTTGTTGTAAATGGAATTGTTTTCTGAATTTTATTTTCAGGTTGTTCGCTGCAGGTGTTTAACACGACAGCTGTTTTTTGTGCGTTGGTGGCATCCTGCAGTCCTTCTGAACTCATTTCTTCGTTCTATTAGTTTTCAGCGTGTCTGTCAGGATTTCGTATGCCCTCACGTCACCTGTGAGCAGAAGTCGTTTTGCTGCATCCTCCCCAGAGTGGGTGCCTTTGTGTCTGTCCTGCGTGACGGCTCCCTGGGAACCCCAAGTCCCGTGTGGGGCTGCGGGGAGGAGGGAGCAGTCTTGTCTTGTTCCTGATCCCGTTGGGGCAAGCATCTGGTGTGTCAGCACCGAGCACGATGTCACAGTGGGGTTTCCAGAGCTGCCCCTTACCGGCTTGAGGACGTTCCTTTCTGGTCCTAGCTTGTTGGGTGTTTTTATCGAGAAAGGATATTGTGTTTGTCAGGTGCTTTTTCTCTTCTGCTGAAATGACCGTGTGGTTTTGGTGTGTTACTCCGTTGATACGCTGTATCACACGTTGGTTTTTCCAGCATTAGCCGGCCTTGCATTCCTGGAACCGAGTACCCTTGGACGTGATGTGTCACCTTTTTTATGTGTTGCTGGGTTCTGTTAGCTAGTGTTTTGTGGAGGGTGTTTGCATCTGCATTCATGAGGGATGCTGGCTTGTGGTTTCCTTGTGACTCCTTGGTCTGGTTTTGGTGTTAGGGTAAAACTGCTCGTAGAGGATGCGGTGGGAAGCGTTCCCTTCTGTTAGGGATTGCCTTTTCAAGGTAGTTTAAATTTTTGTTTTATGAGTTTATAAAAAACATACATGGTTCCAAGCTCAAAACTGGAAACCGGATCTATTCAGATAAGTCCAGGTTCTGTCCCTGTCTACTCAATGCTGTTCTCGTCCTGCCCTGTAAGTAGCTGTTTTCATAGCTTTGGTCTTATGGTTGTTTTGTTTTTAATATGGGTGCATACCTACGAGTACGTGTGTGTGTACCCACACATATTTATTTTTCCACTACATGTGGTGTCTTGGAAATCCCTGCACCTCAGCACGGGTCCTCACGTTGCTGTGTGGTGTGGACCCACAAATGGGACTGTGCCAGCTGGAACCGTGCAGGGCAGCCTGACCGGTGGGGGAAGCATGCGTGCTTTGTAACCTTTCGTCCCCTGGAGAAGAACCCTGTGCCCTGATTTCAGTGTGTCTGTTGAAACCTTAAAAACTCTCTGATAGTTGGTTATAGATGTGCAGGAAAATGGAGAAAAATAGTAACACTAACACGTGCTACACTGTGATCTAAAACACTGGAAACAGGAGGAATTCAGTGTTTCATTTCTTTGTAAAGAAAACGTGACAGCCAGTGTGAGCAGAGCCTGTGTCCTCCTGCCACGTACCTTCTGGGACTGAGGGCCGTCCTGTGCACGCCTTGCATGTGGCCGTGCCCTACTTCCAGCATTCACCCCCTGCACGTCCAGCGTGGGGACGCGTCTCTGAGGCCCCATCAGTGGGACGTGTTTCCTGGCGCCTTCCTCAGGGACGTCACGTGCTGTTGTCACGGCATCAGTGTCACTGACTCGCTCTCGCCAGGTCTCCTGGCTGCCCACCCACGGTCCTGCGGCCAGCTGTTCACGCCCGCCCGCACGCTGCACGCCTCGTGCCGCCTTTCTTCCAGAACCCAAGCTGCAAAGCCTCTGGACCCCCGTCCAGCCTCTGGGGGTCCCCTGTTGGGTCTGCGGGCAAGAAGCAGGTTTTTAGATTTTCGTGGACGCGCCCAAGAGAACCAGGGAGCCCTAGAGCCTTACCCGGCCGGGAGCTGTGAGAGATAATTGTTCCTTCCGCTGTCACCCGAGGGGTCACGCAGCCACACCATGCAGCGTGGGAATCTGGGGATTACGTTCCACGCCCCCACCGAGCGGCCGTTGCCTCGTGGCAGTGATGCTACCATGACAGCCGTGGGCGTGACTCATTGTACGCCTTGGCCATGGGCCTTGGGGACCGTGCTGTGTGGGGGGCTCCGGGTCGCAGGGTGACGGGTACACATGCGTTTGTGGTCTCACCCCCAGGGCTGTGCGTACGGAGCTGCGTCAGTGTGTAGGGGCTGAGTTGGGGTGCGTGTCCAGCGGGCGTGGCTCACACCCTGTCCGGCTGCTCACACGGCGCTGGCGTCTGGGCCTTGTGGTCGCCCTGCTCTGGGTTTGCTGTTCTCTGTGAAGTTGAACCGTGCTGTTCAGTAGGCCTGTGTGTGCTCGGTGTCTGTCGTCCGGCCTGAGGTCCGAGGTCAGCTCCTGGAGCGCTTCCTTCTCTCATCCTCCCTCCCTCCCTCGCCGCGCCCCTGACCCAGCTTGACAGACCAAGGCCTGCTCCTCTGCCCAGCGAAGCCGCCTGTCCCACCCCGGCCCTTCTTCTGTTTCACCGTTAATTCCCTTTAAACGCCACTGCTTTATTTAGCACTTTCTGCACTTGGGCTTGATCCCGTTTTTTTGCTAAAACAGCATTTACGTAGCTGGTGTGTCTATTGCTCTAAAGCAGCGGTTCTCAACCTGTGGGTTGCGACCCCTTTGGGGGTCGAACGACCCTTTCACAGGGGTTACCTAAGACCATCGGAAAACAAAAAGATATTTACGTTACGATTCATAACAGTAGCACAGTTACAGTTATAGAGAAGCAACAAAAATGATTTTATGGTTGGGGGTCACCACAACATGAGGAACTGTATTAAGGGTCCGCGGCATTAGGAAGGTTGAAAACCGCTGCTCTAAAGCTTTTCCTTGTCCTCGTCTGTGATGCTTAAATCTCCATGAAAAACGCATCTGCGACCCTCTCCTTCCGCTCGACGGGTCACGCCACAGAGTTGCTGTTTTCAGATCAGCGTCTGAGCTGCATGGGTTCCCTGTGATTTCTGTCTGTCTCTCATGCATGCCTACCCTCATCTTCCCTAAATTTCTTACATGTGTCTATCCTGCCGCTGTTTTCCATCTTCTTGTTGAACAATTAAATCTTGCTTTCTGTGGGCGGTCCTGGGACGTCATTCTCATACAGAAAGATCCCAGGTTCGCGTACACCGTGGGATACGTGTTGGTGAACACACACCTGTGTGTGCACGCCTCCGTCCAGGTGGGACCACATCCATGCCTCTGCGCCCCCCGCACACAGCCTGCTCTGCCCCCAGCGCCTCCCTGCGCTCCCCACAGCCCCGCACACGCAGCCACCTGCCACCACCCCCCAACTCTCCCCCCGCAGCCCACCTGCTCTCGTAGGGGCCTCCTGCCCGTGTGGAAGGTCACGTGACCGGGCCCGTGTGCTGTGTCGACTCTGGTCTCTGCTTTGTCCTGGGAACGCAGCTGCCGTGCACGTTTGTGCGCACGCGTGTGCGTTTCTCGGGGGTGGCCGGTGCCTCAGAGCCGAGTTGCTGGGTCCTCTGGCGACTGCATGCTGACTTCCCTACGAAGCTGCACAGAGGTGTCCTCCGGGCATCCGCCTGCCTCTGCAGCCGGCGTGCGGGGCGCCTGGGGCCTGTGCTCGGCCAGCACACGGTGTCAGCCCTTCTCCTCGGCCACGGGGTGTGTGGGGACTTGTGGTGGCTTTGTCGTCCGCGCCCCGGGTAGTGTGTGGGACACCGGCTCACATGGTCATTTTTCACCATGTCCTTTCTCCTTTGTTGGTCTGTTCCTTGAGGGCCGATCGACATGCGATAAACAGCACGTGTGTAACACATGCGGTTTACTGAGCTCTGACTCACGTGCATCTCATGAAACCACTGACACACTCGGGGGGACCAGCATTTCCAGCGTCCCCTGAACTGTGTGCCCCGCGCCTTCCCCAGCCGTCCCGCCCCTCCCTCAGGCTGCCCGCTTGGCTTTCTGTCTCTGTGGCTTAGTGGGAGCATTCTACAGGTTCACATCAACAGCCACACAGTAGGTCCTGTTTTTATTGTGGCAAAATTCTGTCAACATTTTAACCATTTAAAAATGTATAGTTTAGAAGCATTTATTACTTATACAGTGTTGCACAAGCATTACACTAGTTCCAGAACATCCCATCCCCCCAGGAGACGCATCCCCATGACAGTCACCCCCGTCCCTTCCCCCAGCCCCTGGCAGCACGCACCCACCTCTGTCTGTGGATGAGCCTCCTGGACGTTTCACATAAACGGGAGTCACACACTGGGTGGCCTTGTGTGTCCGGCTTCTGTTACTGAGCACCGTGTGTTCCGGGTCCCTCCACGTTGTCATCAGTGTCACAGCCTCCCACCTTTTCAGGGCCGAGTGATACTCTGCTGTGCAGACGGACCCCGCTCTGCTTTTCTGCTCATCCATAGACAGATGTTGGGGCTGTTCCTGCCTTTTGGCTGTTGTGACGAGTGCTGCCGTGAACATCTGAGTACAGGGGTTTGTTTGAGCCCCTCCCAGTTCTTGTCCGTGTAGGTGTGTGGGTGTGACAGTGTGAGAGTGTGTGTGAATATGTGTGTTAGTGTGTGTGAATCAGTGTGTCAGTGAGCGTGTGTGACTGAGAGCGTGTGACTGTATAAGTGAGTGTGTGACTGCGTGTGTGTGAATGTGTATGTGTTTGTATGTGTGCAACCGTGTCAGTGTGTGCCTGTGTGTGACTATACGTATGCGAGTATGTGTCAGTGTGTGCATGTGCGTGTGACTGTGAGTGAGTGTGTGCGTCTCACCGCCGGGTCGTGTGCTGAGCCCCTGTTTTAGGTCCAGCAGCCCCACGTCCTCAGCTCACCTGCTGTGCTCCCTCCTTACCTTCAGCCGTTGGTCTCAGCTCCAGGCTGCCACAAAGCTCCACACCCGGGACCTACGAATCAGGCCCCTGTCACTCCGTGTGGAGGCCGCACGCCTAGATCAGGTGCTGGCGGGTGGGTGAGGGCCGCCTCCTGCCTGCAGACGGCCGCTGCCTTCTCGCCGTGTCCTCACGTGTCAGGAGGCCTGGGGACGAGCTCTCTGCAGCCGTTACAAGGACATTGACCCTGTCGTGGGGGCCGCACCCTCCTGACCCGCTGGCCTCCCAAAGGCCCCCATTCTGACAGCATCTCGTTGGGGTTAGGCTTCAGCCTGAGAACCTGGGGGTGACAGCAAGACCCTGGCACCGTTTTCATGGGTGTGTAGAGATACCTCCCTTTTCTAATGAACTATCCAGCATCTTTTCATCTGCTCATTTGTGTGACTGCTTGGGCGTAACCAGCTATTGCATATTTTCCCTGACGTTGTCAGCAGCTCTTTTACTGCAGTTTCTGACGGTTGACGTTTGTACGTCGACTCTGTGGCCTCTGACCTCACCAGCTCGCCGGTCCGATTCCTTTCCTCAGAGGATGGAGTCTGGTGCAGACCCTGTAACCGCCCTGTTGGCCGTCTTGGGCCCTCTCCCGCCTCCCTGCACTGGCTGCTGCGGTGCCTGGGGATGGACAGAGCGCGCACACCCTCACCCTCACCCCTTCCCCGTCCCGGGAGCTGTCAGCCACCAGTGCGAGGCGGGGTGGCAGCTGTGGGTTTTTCATAGATGCCCTTGTGAGCGCCCTTCTATTTCGAGTTTGCTGAGTGCTCCTTTCCTTCTGAAAACCACGCCTGTGTGTTAAGAATTGTCCTGTGCTTGTCTGCACAAACGGAGGTGGCCGTGCGGTTGTTCCCGTGGACTCGCTGCACGGTGGACCCCATGCACGTGGCTTCGGCAGGGTCCCGTTGCCTCCCGTGTCTGTGTGTGTGGACTCTTATCCTCATGTCTCGTCAGGGCTTCAGGTTCACGAGACACGATGGTCTGTGGTTTTGTTGTCGTTTGGTGGTTTGGTGTCAGGGTCACCCGGCCTCACACAGTTAAGGGGAGGTCCCTTATCCTCTTTTCTGCAGACATTTGTTTAGAATCCGTGTCGTTTGTGCTTACACAGTTGGAACCAGCAGCCAGCCATCGAGCTGGGAGTTTTCCCTCCGGGAAGGGTTCTTAACTGCAGTTGGAGCTTCTTCTAACAGACACGCTGTTTCCATGCTGCTTACTGAGCCGTAACACGTTGTGCGTTTCAGAGCGTCTGCCCAGTTCTTCTAAGCTGGGGACTTAGTGGCAAATGTTGTTTGTCGGATTCCACTCTGCAGGATCTGCGCTGCTCTCTGCATGTCTGACGCTGGCATTTTGTGTCTTTTATGTCCTCTGTTTTCTTACACGAGTTTACCTTCCTGCCCTCAGCTTGTTGACGAGGCACTTGGCCATCCAGCCTTTCTCCTGAGCTCACGTAAGCGTTGACTGCGCTCGCTGCCTCCTGGGCACGGCGTACCAGCGCCCACTCGTCCGTGGGTCGGGCTTTCCATTCTCTCCAGTGCCGCCTACATTGTGATGTGTCCAGCGAGGTACTTAGAATGTTGTCGTTTCAGTTTTCAAAACACGCAGCTTCTCCTGACATCGTCTCGTTACTGACACGTGACGCGTGTGTGCCGGCAAGCACGCTCACTTCGGGCCTTTTCAGGGTACGTAGACGGGCTCCGTGGCCGGAAGCTGGTCTGCCTCGGTGAGCGCCCGTGAGCGCGTAGGCATGGGTCCTGCTCTCCAGTGTCAGTTCCCTGGTTGGTTCTGCAGTTTCTGCAGGTTTCGTGCTTGTTGGTCCATTACCGAGCGAGCGGGTGCTGAACTCACTGACAGAAGCTGCTTTTCCTCCTTTCAGGGCGTCCGTCGGCTCCCTGCACTGGGAGCCTGTGGGTGGGCGTGTCGTGTAGGGCCGCAGCTGTGTCCTCGCTGTGGGTCTGAGCGTCCGTCACGGCCTCCTTACCTCCGCTGAGCCCGCTGGCTGCAAAGCCGTCTGTCTGAGGCCGCAGGTGGACGGCGAAAACAAACAGTGTTGACTGGTGGAAGGGAAACTGTTTCCTTTGTCTGCACAGCAGACACTGGTGTTAGCAGATGGGGCCCAGACCCCAGCTGGGCCCCACCCTGCAGCTCAGTTCTTGAACTTTGTACCTGCAGACAGCGTCAGACCCCCACGGGACGGCCCCACTTCAGATACCAGTCTCAGGTCCCAGGCCGTCACCCGGGCTTCTCACCGACCAGCTATAAATTCAGGGGGTTCCCACAACCCTCCAGATTCTCTAATGGGCTAGGACAGTTCACAGGTCTCACGGAAGCGCCTACACTTACCGATTTCCTAAGGGATGTGCAGAGAATAGTTAACCAGTTTCCTAAGGGACATGCAGAGGACAGAGGGACAGTCCGGTGAAGAGGTTACACCGGGCGAGGGGGCAGGGTCCCAGGGCAGGGGCTCTGTCCCTGGGGAGCAGGGGTGCGTCACCCTCCTGGCACGTGTCCGTGTGCAAACCCGGATTCTCTGAACCTGGCACCTCAGAGATGTCTGTGGCGGCTTTGTCACGAGGACGCGACGGTCATCAGCTCAGCCCCCAGCCCCTGACCTTCCCAGAAAGTCACATGCGTCTAACTGTGGCTGGGCCTCCTGGTGACCGCCCACCCAGAGTCATGTCACTGGGACAACAGACACTCCTGACCCCCAGAAAATTCCAGGGACCTGAGGCCCCTGTGTCAGGAGCCGGGTCAGAGACCAGGTGTGCAGGTGTCACAGTGTCACACACAGGACATGTACACAGCTCTCAGGTGCATGATGCTGAGGGAGAGGAGCCAGACGTGGAGGCCTAGAGTACAGTCTTGTTGAGAGATGCGGTTTTCCTGTGGGGAGACAATTTCCCAAGGTTCAAGGTTGTACAGCGTTTCTTTGTATCCTCTGCATCTTTGAGAAAACGTTTTGCACTCTGGAGAACATTGTTACAGATGCATGGAAGGTGACTGAGGTAGCAGGGACCCTTCCCGCTGGCCTATGGTGCTGCATAAGTGTGGGGTGCCAGGCTGCTGAGTTTCGGGGCACCAGGCCGCGTAGGTTCAGGCGGCAGGCTGCATAGGCTCTGGGTGCCAGGCTCCCTGCTCCTTGTGGGGCCTGGTGACTGCAGCTGTCCCCCATGCGGGGAAGGGCACCCAGTGCCAGGTGAGGACAGCGCGGAGCCTCGAGGACCCCTCAGGCTATCCTAAGTGCAGCGAGTCCCCACACACCGCGTGACCACCAGCCATGCCACACGCCGGCTGTGCTGCTCCTCCCCACTCGTCTCCCTGTGCCCACTGCCGGGTCGTCCCCTCCAGGTGCCAGCAGTGTCTGCCGGCCTCATGCACATGGAGACAGCATGAGCGTACCTTCCCCTCTCACTGTCAGCTGCTGACAGCCACTCACGCCTGCTGTGGTGGGACAGCTGTCCTGCACACCCGGGCATGCTGTGCCCACGGCTAGGGCTGTGACCCCAACCCTCCCTCGTGCCACCTTCACGGTGACACCCCCGAAGTGCGTGAATCTTCCCCAGGTCACGGCTGCAGCCATCAGCGGCCCCTTGTGGGGCCGTAGGCAGGAAGCCACCAGGACCATCCTCCGCCATGCGGGGACATGTCCGTGAGCCCCAGCTGTGCGCGTTTACGCCTCGGAGCTCAGGTCCTGGCTGTGGGGTCTGTGGGGTCTGTGCGTGGGCGCGCTCAGTACACGCTGCCAGGCGACCGGCCGCTGCTACCCCTCCCCCGGCACCCTGACCCCGCAGTGCCCCATCCCCATGGTGTGCCTCCCCCAGCCCGTCCCCCGTGATATGCTCCCCCTCCCCCAGTGCCTCCCACCCCTGTCCTCCTGTGGTGTGCCCCCCTCCCCCTGCACTGTGCTCCCCCTTACCCCCGCACGTCCATAGCACTTTTAAAGTGAGCTTGTCCGTTTGTGCAAATAGAAAACCCGCTGCTGCTTGCTGATTGGCTCCCGGGACGTCAGGGCGTGTCGTTGTGGAGTGATTGACACTCCGCATCGCCAAGTCCCCGCCCCACAGCGAGATGGGAGGATGCTGGGCGTGTGCTCCGCAGAGACGTCTCTGGCGGGCCGTCCCGGGTGCGATTTATTCGTAGCTGGTTTTGTGTATGCGTTTGACAGGGGGCGCTGTTAGCAGTGCCCCTCTCGTTGCGGTTTGCCAGCACGCTGACACCAGGTGCGTCCTGTGCACTGTCGTTGGCTGCAGCGACGTGGCGGAGGCCACACTCCGTACCCCTGGGCCTTGCACGCCGCTGCGTCGCGCACTGAAACGCATTTGAACGCGAGCCGTTAGTGTCTTCCCTGGGCCCCGTGTCCCTGGGCTCCGCGGCCCGGCTGCCCTGCCCGCGTTTCCTGCGGCAGCCCCGGGCCGGAGCCGCCAGACCCCCGCTGGTGTGGAGGGAGCCCCCGGCTTCAGGGGACACCCGTGTCCCTTCTTAGCCTCCTGGTCTCTTGTGTTAATTGTGATTTTTCCTTCTTACTGAATTCAGCTTGCTGTAGGATTTTATGTGGGATTTTTGTGTCCGTGGTCATGAGCGATGGGTGGCTGTGGTTTTCCGCGTCCCCTTCACCAGTGTCGGCGTCTAGGATGTGCTGCCTCAAAACCGGACCCTGACAAAAGTGCATGCATGCATACCTGCATAGCCGTACACGCTCGTGCGTGAACGCATAAGTACATAATCATGCATACTCATACATGCGTGCGTACACACATGTACAGACATACTCATATACATGCATACTCGCACACACATACATGAATTACTTAAACAGGACCGTGGACGTGGCCCCCGGCTCGTTCTCGGGGGGACTCTGTGCGGTCACCGTGGCTGCTCCCCAAATGCTGGGAAGCTTTCGCTGGCGAAGCCTCTGGGCTGGAACTGTCTTTGTGGGAAAGTTTTGAGTTACGGATTCAGCTGTTTGAAGAAGGGTGGGCCCCTGTCAGGAGGGTTCCACAGTGAGCCCGCAGTCTGCCCCCTTCAGCTGCGCCCCACGTTCTTGGGCACAGGGTTACACGCAGTCCCGCGTCCCGCCTGTGTGACGGGGCCTGTGGGGGCTGCGGACGCTCGTAGGCCCCTTTCTGCCTGTCCTCGAAGGTCTGCTGAGGGGAACTCACTGTTCAAACCTTCTCAGAGAACTGATGTTTGTGGTGGTTCATGTTCTGTGTTGAAGAATTACTTTTTCTTTCGTGTCTTCTTTTTACTGTTTTCCTTCTGTTGCTTTGTTGACGTGGAGGCTGCGGCCTTCTCTCCGCGGTACGCGTGTAGCGCGGTCAGCATTGCCTTGGTCACGGCTGCATCTGTGAGATGGGATGTGTGACGTCATTATTGTCACATTCTCAACACTCGCTACTTTATACTGTCGTTGTCCCACTCGTGGGTCCTCAGAAGCTGCTGCTTCCACAGTGTGGATCTGCTAGGTGCCGGCTGTGTGTCCTGCTCAGGGAGGGGGTCTGTCCCAGCAGCCTTGAGTCCACCCCAGCAGCCCCTCCTGTGTCATTGTCCCCAGCGTGCGGGAGTGAATGTGGGCACTCTCCTCGGAGGTGCTGCTGGTTGTGAGGGTCGGCGCTCTTTTTTGCAGGGGTCTAGGGCCTTGGTTCCCTGCGGGAGCGCGCGGTGGGCGGGGCCATGTCCTCCCAGGGAAGTGCGGTGGGCGGGGCTCCATCTGCTGGAGGGTGGGGTGGCGCTCACCGCCCTCCCCCTGCAGGCCTGCGGCTGCCCGCTGTACTGGAAGGCACCTCTCTTCTGCGGGGCCGGGGGAGAGCGCACGGGCTCGGTGTCGGTGCACAAGTTCGTCGCCATGTGGAGAAAGTGAGTCCTGGGTCTGGGGGGCGTGGCCAGGGCGTGGCCGGGGGCAGGGCTGGGGCCTCCCTCCATCAAGGCTGGTCCACCTGGGGCAGCCAGGGAAGCTAGTGACCTCCGGGTCGGGGCCGCCGTGCTGTCCCTTCTGGGACCTGCTCTTCTCGGGCCCCGTCTGGGGCTGCAGCGGGCGGCGGTGTGGACACACGTGTGTGCAGACGCTCGACACCCCCTGTGCTGCAGGGTCCTGCAGAACTGCCACGACGACGCTGCCAGGTTCGTCCATCTGCTCATGAACCCTGGCTGCAACTACCTGGTGCAGGAGGACTTCATCCCCTTCCTGCAGGTAGGCCCTGGTCTGCACCTCACGCACCTCAGCCCTTCCGGCAGGTACATCCTCGTCTACACTGCACACGCCTCCACCTTCCTTGTAGGCAGGCCCTGGTCTACACCACACACACCTCACTTGTCCGCACGGCACACCCCACACCGCCTTCTCACAAGTACGTTTCTGTGTCTACACTGCACGTGTGCTGGGAGCCTGCCCTCAGGTCCTAACGGCAGGACGGTGCAGACGTTTCCTGCTCTGTGAACCTTTAGGACGTGGAGTCCCTGAGACGGAGGGCAGAGCACCAAGGGGCGTGTCCTTGTCCCCAAAATGGGTCACGGAGCCGGTTCTGCACAGGCCGGTCTCATTCCTTTGGAAGCGTTAGTTCAACACTGGGGGAGGCAATTCCAGATGGTCCCTACTGAGCGTTACTGGCTGTTCACTTAAGTATCACAAGTAACTGAAACGTCCCAAGCCGCTCGAGAAGGGACAGAGGGCTGCCGTGACTGTACGTCTTCGTCAAATGACGGTATCAGAAAATTACATGTGGCTCACGCGGCGGTGTTTGTGTGTTCACACGTGTCGCGGGAACTTGGTGAGAGGCGATTGACAGCTCCATGTTAACTGCCGTGCGCTGTCCTAGCTCGTGGACCAGCTGTTTTCACGTAGTCACGCGTCCGGCGTGGTGTTACGGAGCAGCTGTGTGCTGCACGTGTCGGTGTAGAAGGCCCCGTGTCTCTGACGCGCGTGCGCTGGTGCCACGGGCCACCCACACCTGTGTCTTGTCCCCGTGTGCAGGACGTGGTGAACACCCACCCCGGCCTGGCTTTCCTGAAGGAGGCGTCTGAGTTCCATTCCCGCTACATCACTACCGTGAGTATGGAGGCCGGCTGCCCGCGTGGCTTCCTGGGCGTCTCGGGACCGGGCCCGACTAAACGTGACTGAGGCCCTCTCAGACCCCACTTCCTCACCCAGGGATAAGATGGTGGTGGCTCCTACGAGGGGCGGTTGTCTCGGACGGGAGCACGAGCTCTCCAGAGCCCGGCGGTCCTGGCCGCGTGTCCAGCAGTCAGGGCAGCACAGTCAGGTGGAAGTGGAGCTGCTCCACTGTCCCACCCGGGCAGGAAAGGTCGGCCTGGGGCCACGCGGCCTGGGGGGGACTCCTAGTCTTCAGGGAGCTCTTTCCTGCTCTTTGGAGCACTGTGTGCCGGGCGCTGCTCTGCCCCGGGGACGTCGCCCACGGCCCAGCCCTGCCCCCCGGACCCCTGCACTACCCAGAGCGCAGCCTGGGAAGGCGGGTGTGCCCTCTCCATGGGCGTCGTGTCCACCCCAGCCCTGCACGGGGCGTGAGTGGCCCTGGGCTGCCCGGCGCCTGCTGCGGGCTCTGCGTGGAGCACACGTCCCGTAATACACAAAGCACACGCGAGGAGCCCCGTGTGCCGTGGGCCCACAGACGGGGCATGCTTCCCTGTCGCCGTCACTAGGGGTCGTCACCGTACTGAGAACATCCAGTGTGGGGCCTAAACAAGGCTTCGTATCGATACATGGGGCACTCCATGGGCACGTTGGGTCCTTACTGCACAGGGACAGCTCAGGGGACATTCTGGGCGAGGACAGCTAAGGGGACGTCCTGGGCGAGGACAGGTGAGGGGACGTCCTGAGGTGGAGACAGGTGAGGGGACGTCCTGAGGTGGAGACAGGTGAGGGGACCCCCTTCTGAGACCGTTGCTGAGCCCCGTACGCTTGGGGGCCTGTTGAACAGGGAGGTCTCACTGTACCCCGAAATCCTTGCTTTTCACCCAGCGGTGACGTAAGCGTCTGTGGAAGTGCTCACAGCGTCTGTTTTTACCCAAACCTGTGTGAGGACGACCCCCAGACCCTCAGGCCTCCTGCCCACGACCCCCTCCCAGCTCAGGCGTGCCCGTGTGCCCCTCAGGCCCCGAGTGCAGCTGACAGGCAGCCCCGCCTGCCTCCTGTGCCTCCGTGTCGCCTGGTGTGTGACCTCAGCCCTGGCCCGGCGGAGTCAGGCGTGGGGGGTGGGCGCCCTCTGCTGGCGACCAGCGGTCCCGCCACCCGCATTCCCGGCGCTCAGCTGACAGCCGCCCCCCGCAGGTCATCCAGAGGATCTTCTACACGGTGAACAGGTCCTGGTCCGGCCGGATCACCTGTGCCGAGCTCCGCAGAAGCTCATTCCTGCAGGTGGGCGGCCGGTGGTGGGCACAGGGCTCCGCGCATCTGTGCATCTGTCTGTCCATGCTTCGTCCACCCACCCACCCACACCCGACTGTCCCTCCACCCATCTGTGTGTCCACCCACCCTCCCCCCGTCCAGGAGGCGGGGCCGAGGTAGCCGGGCAGCGAGGCCTCCCGCACAGGGGTCCGTGCACGGTGGGTGTTAACGGCACGGGTCCCGACCTGCCCCCGCCGGGGAGGGACCACGCTGGACGTGCTGCCCCGTCACCCGCGCGTGGCCGTGACCGGGGCCGTGCTCCCGACCCTGGAGCAGGCCTGCCCAGCCCCGTGCCCTCCGCCCTCATGTGTGGGACCCTGGGTTGCCCCCCAGGAGGCCCGTGTCCCCAGTAACCGCGGTGGCTCTCGCGTTTGTGTGTCAGAACGTGGCGCTGCTGGAGGAGGAGGCCGACATCAACCAGCTGACGGAGTTCTTCTCCTACGAGCACTTCTATGTCATCTACTGCAAGTTCTGGGAGCTGGACACGGACCACGACCTCCTCATCGACCCGCAGGACCTGGCCCGCCACAACGACCACGGTGAGGACGCTCCCAAGCTCTGGGGACACGGGGGACGGGCACACAGTGAGGACGGGTCTGGGGGACACGGGACTAGCCCCGGGTGCTGGGCGCGCTGTGAGGACGCATCCTGGGCGCTGGGGACACACGGGCCAGGGCAGGTGTTACCGTTTCTCCCTCAGCTCTGAGGCCTGACGCCTCACAGCGCCCTCTGCGTCCTGTACTGCGCCCTCCAGGAGTGGCCTGTGTTTGAGGGACACACAGGAGACAAGGGGACTCAAGACACAGGGACACGTCTGTCCGGCAGCGGGAGGCCCTGGCTGAGTAGCACGTGCCGCCGGTGGTCACGGCTGCCCCCAAGGGCCGCGCCAGCCCACGCCTGTCACCCCGGGGCTCCTGGTTTGTCCCTGGTGCTGGGACTGCCCTGCCCACCACTTGCACCGGGTCTGTCTGTGCAGGAGCCCTAACCCGGCAGGGCCCTGGTGGCCACGACGCAGCCCTTCCCCCGCGCCGCTCCCCAAGCCTGACGGGCTCCTGCACGGGCAGGGGCGTCGACCGCCCTCGTGTCTGGAAGGGACCAGGCGGACGGGGGGTCAGAGCGCCCCGTCCTGTGCAGCCACGCAGGGGTCCTGCCTTAGAATTGTGTTTGCACCTGACCTAGTGCCTTGGGGCGGCCGTGACAGAGGCCACGACGGGGACCCAAACCAACAGGAAGGTATCCTCTCCCAGGTCTGGAGGCCGAAAGTCCGAACTCCCGGAGATGACGAGGGGCCTCGTCCAGGGCGGGGGAGGGGGTGGGGGGTGCGGAAGCAGGGGGCACACGCCAGGGGCTGCCAGGGCGTCCTCCCCCGTGCTGCACACCAGGAGCCTGAGGTCAGGTGCCCCAGGACGCGCTCCCGTCTGTGCCTCCGTCTCCGTGGGGCGTCCCCTCTGTGTCTGTGTCCCTCCTCTTCGGTCCCTGATAAGGACACTGTGGATCTCGGACTCCAGCCTCCAGGACTGGGAGGGAAAAATAAACGTCTGTGGTTTAAGCTGCCCCGTTTGGGGTCCTCTGTGACGGTGGCCCCAGCAAAGTGACACGGTGCTTCTCACTTTCACTGTCGCAGTCAGATCGTAGTTAGTGCACTTGCACTCTCGTCACCGCCGAGGTGCGGGCGTGAAGGGGGCCCTTGGCGGGACCGCAGCGTGCTCTCCCGTCCGCTCTGTCACGGGCCCTGGCTCAGCCGCTCAGTCCTCTGGCTCTGATTTGGGCTCAGCGCCCCGGGGAGGGCGTGTGCCGGAGGCCGGGGTCCCCAGGCTTCCGCCCCGAGCAGGCCCGGCCTCGGCACCCACACACGACCCCGCCCGGCTCTGAGGGCGCGACGTCGAGCGGTGGCTCACGGCCTGTTCTTGTGTCACAGCCATCTCCACCAAGATGATCGACAGGATCTTCTCGGGAGCTGTGACGCGGTACGTGTCCCTCGGGCTTCTGTCGCGGGATGACTGAGCGGTGTGCTGTGTGTGAGTCCACTTCTGTCTCATTCGCGTGGTGGACAGCAGCTGTCGTGTTCTGAGAGCGTGTCATTGTCACGTGAGGTCACATGTGGGGGGGCCCACGTGCTTCTGTCACACGAGGTCGTAAATAAGGGGACACACCTTTGTCACACGCGGTCATTAGTTAGGGGGACGCAGGCCCTGTGTCTGTGGTCGTGTCCGGTCCTGGGCACCTGAGGGCTGTGACCAAGCCCGTGGCAGCTGCTCGCGCCCCAGCTGGCCCCAGGGCCACCTCCAGTCACAGGACGGCTCCGGGAGCCTCCCCAGCAGGACCGCGTGTGACCCTGGGCCAAACGCAGGGTTCCTTGTGCCCGGTGGGCGCGGGCAGGGCCTCGGGCCGCACGCTGCGTCCTGATGGTGTCGTGTCACTTTCGGCCCCCGTCCAGAGGCAGGAAAGTCCAGAAGGAGGGGAGGATCAGCTACGCCGACTTTGTCTGGTTCCTCATCTCCGAGGAAGACAAGAGAACCCCGACCAGGTAGCTGCGTGGCAGCTGTGCGGGGCTCCTGCTCGGGCACTGGGAGGCAGCCCGCCGGCCGTCCCCCGAGCAGGGGTGTCCCCGTGTCCATCCCCGGAGGCCCGTCCCAGGCGGAGTCCTTCCCAGGCGGGGTTCTTGCTGGGTGGCCTTGGTCCCGGCGGGCAGCTGGGCGGGGCCCGTCGTGGCCGGGTGCTGACCGGCCGCCCGTCCTGCGCGCAGCATCGAGTACTGGTTCCGCTGCATGGACCTGGACGGGGACGGGGCGCTGTCCATGTTCGAGCTGGAGTACTTCTACGAGGAGCAGTGCCGCCGGCTGGACAGCATGGCCATCGAGGCGCTGCCCTTCGAGGACTGCCTGTGCCAGATGCTGGACCTGGTGAAGCCCCAGAGCGAGGGTGGGTCGTGAGGGGACCCCCGTGAGCTGGGACACCCCCCCGGGGAGGGGGTGGGGGCGTACCAAGCACACGTCGCCGTGCCTGGGACGGCAGCAGCCTTGTTGGGGGCGGTCACTAAGCTGTGACACAGGTCCTTCCAGGCCCCCTCAGCCCTCCCGCGATGGGGTCCCGTCCTGCTGAGTAAGCACACATGCGTCCCCAGGGTCAGGACGGCGGATGTCCCCAACCCACGTCCGTGTCCCTCTGCCCGCGCTCCTCGATTTCCCATCTCAGGAGACCTGGCCCAGGACCCTTGGTGTGGGCGGTGCCGTGTGCCAGTTGGTTGTCCCCCTGGTCCCCAAGCAGCTGCGGTCCCAGCCCTGCGCCCCTCCGGGTGCCGGGACCCAGGTCAGCCCAGCCGGGGGTGTCCTGACGGTCGTCACCTGACAAGGCTCCCTCGGGGGGGCCCACAGTGGCGCACAGC
>NW_017732320.1:840081-857192 GCF_001890085.2 Hipposideros armiger
CGTGTGCACCATCCCCGGGCCACGTGTGCAGCGCCCGGGGTGACGTGTGCGCCGCCCACACTCCTCAGGGAAGATCACGCTGCACGACCTGAAGAGATGCAAGATGGCCAACGTCTTCTTCGACACCTTCTTCAACATCGAGAAGTACCTGGAGCATGAGCAGAAGGAGCAGGCGTCCCTGCTGAGGGTGAGGGGACCGGGATGGGGTGCGGGGCGGAGGTGCAGGGGTGTCCCTGCCGTGGGTGAGGCGGGGAGCGTGGGCCGCGCCCCGTGACACACGTGTGACGCAGGAGAGCGAGACCGAGGGCCCCGAGCTGTCGGACTGGGAGAAGTACGCCGCGGAGGAGTACGACATCCTGGTGGCCGAGGAGGCTGCGGGCGAGCCCTGGGAGGACGGGTGAGTGGGGACGCGGGGACGCGGGGACGTGGGGACGCAGGGCCAGCGAGCTCCTTGTGTGTCCCCGCTGAGCAGCGCCCCGTGCTGCGGGGACGTCTCTCACCCACCAGGCCGCGTGCCGGTGGCTTGGCTGCAGGTTTGGGGCACGTTTCTGAGAGTGAAGCCACTGTGCTGGTTTCACAAGGGGCGTCCTCACCCGTCTGGGCCCCGTTCGTAGGGGACAGTGAGCCACATGGTAGCTGTGGGGCGGCCCCCTCAGCAGCTGCCCGGGGCACGTGCACCACGCTGCGTCCCCGCAGTGCTGGCGTTCGGGGTCTCACGCCCTGTGGCAGGTCCTTGTGGGCCCCGTGCATCTGTCTGGGTGACGTGTCACCCGTCCTCACTCTGCGTTTTCTGTTACTGGGTCCTAAGGGTGGGTCCCCATGTCCTTGAGCACAGTCCTTGGTCAGACGCGGCCTCACTGTCCTGTCGTGTCACTGGTCACTGTCCTGCGCTGCCGAGTGGACACTCGTGCGGATGAAAGGCCCGGGCTGCCGGCCTTCCCGGCTGAGCCGCCGTCCCCGCAGAACTCGCGGCCTCACAGGGCGCGGGGCTTCCAGGACTCACTGACCTGCGCTGGGGTCTCGCTGTGCGATGGCTGGGGAGCCTCCCGTGGGCGCAGGGTGGGCCCGGCCCTGTCACCTCTGGTGTCCGGCTGGCCCGGCACCGACCGTGTCACGCCCCCCTCGGAGCTGGCCCGGCGCCCTCCCCGAGGACCGGCCGTGGGTGCTCTGTGCCTGAGCTTGCCCCGTCCTGTCCGCCTGTCTGCACGACACCGTCCGGGGTGGATCCCTCCCGGCGAGCACCGCAGCCCCGGAGTGGCCGTGCCGAGCGCGTGGTCTCGCCTGCTGCCTGCCTGTCCCTGAACGGCGGGTGGCGGTGCGGTCAGCCGTAGCCGTAGAAAGTCCCGCAGGGACGGGGACGTTGATTGGGCCGTGCAGTGTTTGCATGGTGACACCATGACCAGGCCGGCTCATCTCTGAGGGCCGATTCGGGGACACTGTCCCAGCGCCTGTGTGACTGCCCGTTCCCCGACCAACGTCTCCTCCCTGGAGCCGCATGGTGACCCGGCCGTCCTGCGGTGACAGCCACGGCACGTGCCCTGTTCTCATTCCTGAGAACACGCTGCTGAGTGGGGTGTCACGTTGGTGCTGATGGTCCGTGTGGGGGCAGGTGGCGCCCTAGCATGCTGGCCTTCCTGGTCCACGCACCCCACCTGCACTCGGTCCCCACCTGAGTCTTCCGCAGGGACTTGGCTCCTCCGGTGGGGGCCTCACGGGTTCTCGTGGGACGTGGACTTCGGAACTTGGGTCCTTTGAGTTCGCATGTGTGTCCCGGTGTCGCCGCTGGGACCTGGAGACACGGCCTCCCTGAGCTGCAGCTGGTGGTCCGCTCACTTTGTCCCGGGGTCTTGGGGTTCTGGCCGTGCACACGGCTGTGTCACCCGGGCAGCGAGACGGCGTCCTGAGCTCTGCACGGTCCGTCCTTCCTTCCTGCTGTGTCATGTCGGGGCCAGCGCCCTGCTGTCCCCGTCCCAGGCACACGGGACGCACCGTCCACGGTGACGTGTGGCAGATGGTGCCATTTCTTAACGTCCTTTATCGGCTGGGGACCCTCTCCCCCAGCTTCCAGAGATGGGAACAGTTTGCAGGTGCTCTGGGCCAAACGGGCTCCCTCTGTGGGCTGGTGTGGCCGTGACTTAGAGTGGCGTCCGATGGCTGCCCGCCTTGCGCCCCCAGATACCCCCACTTGGCCGTGACGTGTCTTCCTTACGTCACACGTGCGTCTGTACTCACACCTCCTGTTTGCAGACCCCGCCCTTGCCCTGGGACAGTGTGTCGTTGGGGGGCGGGATGCTGGCCTCCTGGGACGCGACGGGGAGTGTCCCCTCCTCCTGTTCTCCGGCTGTCATTGCGGGGGACAGGGACGTCTCCCGGTGCGTGGGGGTGGGACTCACCACGGATGGGCCCAGAGTTAGCGGCCGCCCGAGGCTCACCTGTCAGGTCGTGTGGGAGTGCCACCTGCCGGTCTGGGTGCCGCACGGCGCTCCCCTGCTCTGCGCTGCTGTTCCCCGGCCCCTCATGTCCCCACTGGGCCCCTGTTCTCCCACCGTGTCCCCTAGTGTGTCCCCACCAGGCCCCTCCTGTGTCCCCGCGAGGCCCTCCCGCGCCCTCACCGCGCCCTCACCGTGCCCCCTGCAGGTACGAGGCCGAGCTGAGCCCCGTGGACCAGAAGCTGAGCGCGCTGCGGTCCCCGCTGGCCCAGAGGCCCTTCTTCGAGGCGCCGTCCGCGCTGGGCCCCGTCGACCTGTACGAGTACGAGAGTGGGGACGACCTGCAGCCCTCGTGACCCGCGGCCCCTGGGGACTGTCTGTGGCAGCCAGCCGGTGCAGCGGCTTCTGCAAAACAAACAGCTGTGTGATGGTTGAGCTCTTTTACGGAAAATGAAGTGCGTTTGTACGGAATGATACGTTTTATTTATTCAGCACGGGAGCTGGTCAGAGCTGGTCCTGGGAGCGTGTCCCCACCCGTCCTGCGGAGCCCGGCGCGTGTCCTCAAAGCCGGGCCTGGCGGGAAAGGACACGGGCGGCCCTGCTGCGCGGCCCTCGAGCCGAGGCGACGGGAGACGTGCCGCGTCCCGGGCGCCGCTCCACGCCGGAGGGGAACCGGTTTCTGCTCCGCGAGGATCCGCCTCAGCCGTGGGACCTGCTCGGGCTTCGGGGCGTCGGCGGCTGTGTTCTCGTCCAGCCGCGAGTCAGAAGCTTCCGGGAGCCGCACGTCCGCCGGCACGGGCCCCGCGCCGGGCCCTTCGCGGCCACAGCCCCACGCAGGGGGAGGGCGCGACCCCGATTATCCGACCGTCTCCCCCTCAATGTACAAAGTATGTAAAGTTAGCTTTTATTTGCTGTGTAGAGCAGTTTAAAATGTTTTACGAGATCACGTTTGTATTTTCAAATAAATAATTTAAGGATTTTCAGCCGCTGGCTCTGCTCCCTCAGCCAGCAGCCCACAGCCCGCGGCACGGAGACTACCGTTCACAGAGGGGACACTGCCACCAGAACACAGCGTCACCGGGGTGGGCACAGCTTTCGGGGGCTGGAAGCCCACTGGTGCAGGTCACAGGACCTGAGGCCCGAGTGTCCCCAGCAGTGGGACCCTCCAGGCGGTGCTGCTGGCCCTGCAGCCACCGTGGTCCTGGCGCCCCTGTCCCAGGCCTTCACTCCCCAGGGGGAGGAGAGGGGAGACTCTGGGACACACACGCTGCCCTCAGGCAGCGACCCCCCGAGCCCGGGCGGCAGGGAGGGAGGGACCTGCAGAAGTCAGCCTCGCGTGGGGACAGGGATGTCACGGGGTCCCAGGTTCCCAGGCCAAGGTCCCTGCAGGGATGTGCTTGCTTGCCTCCCGCCTCAGCTCTCATCTGCACAAGTGGGGTTGGGGGCCTACAAACACGAAAGGGGAGACCCCCAACATCGCTCCCTGGTCCCCACGGGGCTGGCTATACAGGCCGGCCCCTCCGGTGTCCTGCAGGGCTCTGGTTTGGCCCCAGCACAAGAGCGACGAGGCAGGAGCACCCCCTTATCCAAAGGGAGGGCAGTAACGGGGGTCCCCCTGCCGGGGCTACGGCTCCTCCCGGGTCCCCCTCCGTCCTGTTCCGCACACCGCGGCCCCACCGCCGGCACCCGTGGAGGACGACACGGAACACTGAAGCCCCCACAGCCCCCCCAGGCAGCTCCTCCCTGACAGTTGACCCAGGGACACGGGATACTCCAGCCTTTCCGGGCCCCGGACTCCCTCAGCCTCCAGGGGGGCCCCTCCCCCCTGGGCACCAGGGACAGCAGCCAGGATGGCACCTGAAGATGTGTCCCTGACGGCCCAACGCTGGACCCATCCACCTTTCTGGCAGCCTGAGGGCGGAGCACATGTGGCCTGGAGCCCCCAGGAGCTGGACGGGGCAGGAGGGACCGTCCCCTGGGGCCTCCGGAGGGAGCGCGGCCCTGGGACACCTTGGTGGCAGCCTCCTGGCCTCCAGGACGGGCGCAGGTCAGTTCCTGTGGTGGTGAGCCCCAGGTTTGTGGTTGTCAGTGATGCCACCACAGGGGACCACGCAGCCCAGGACACAGACCACGTCTGCCTCAGGAAGGCGTATCCACACGGCCTCCCGCATGGAGGACGCCGTGGGCCTCAGGTGCAGAGGGTCCCAGACAGCCCGTGAAGAGCGGTGGCCGCCTGGGCGAGCTGTGCTGGCTAATTCCAGCCCTTCCACCAGGACAGGAAACACGGTGCCCCGACGGCCGCGTTTGTGAGCGCTGAACTCCAGGGCAAAAGGAAAAGGACAAGCCAGAGGAGGAAGTGGGGGGTCGGGTGGGGGGGCGGCTTGGGGAGAGCGGCTGGACGCCCTCCCTGTGCTCCCGTTCGCCCCACTGTGTGCCATTTAAATGACCAGAGACAAACGCACTTGTCTGTGTGAGGGCGCGGAGAAGGCCGCACAGCGCAGGGCCCGGGGGACGGTCTGGTGCCTGGGGCCAGGCCCTGGGTCACTGGCAGAGGCCTTCCCTCCGTGCTTCCCTCTGTCCGTCCGTGCCCGGTCCCAGAAGCCTGACCGTCCGTCTCTCCACACGGGGGCATACGAGGGTGTCCATCATTGTCCACCGGTCAACACCTGGATGAGACAATCTGTCCATCCACCGGGGCAGGTGAGGGAGGCTGCCCGCCCCTCAGAGAGGAAGGGTCCTGCCACGTCAGCTCTGGCTGCTGGAGTGTGGGGAGGGGCAGTTGGTCGGAAGGGTCAGTTTGGGGGGACCCTTGAACTCCCCTGAGTGTCGATTACAGTGTGAGAGGAACCCCTAGACCAAGTGCAGACATTCGCACTGTTACGTCCTGGGCCCCCTGGTGGGACCCACATTGAAAGACGTCCCTGGACATTCATCCACATGTCCTTCCTGTCCCCACCCTGTGACGTTACAGTGGGAAACGGTGCAGATGGCGGCAGCAGTGTTGGGGGTCAGTCTGTGAAGCACGTCTGCTTCTCCGTGGTGACCCCCTCGCCCCAGGCTGAACCAGGGATGCCCCCATGAAAGGGCCCTGGGTGGTCCGTGGGGCCAAGAGGACGCCCGCCAGGCGGCAGGGTGTGTGTCCTCCTCTGGCCGAGCACGGAGGGACCCGCCAGCGACCCTGCCCTCCCCGGGGGCGCGGGCCTCCATCGCGCCAGCGGATACCGACTCCCTCCCAGCTCCCACGTCCACGAATGAAACGCCGGCACCTGGCTCACCCCACGGACGCCCACACGCAGGCCTGAGCCCTCCACGTACACAGCCCCAGGCGCACACCACCCTGTCAGCTGTGCCCTGCAGGGTGACCAGAGGGGACAGGCAGCCGGAGGGTGGCTGACCCAGCCCGTCGTCCCCAAACCCCCCAGGTTCTGTACCCGACCCTGAGGCCACACAGAGCCCTGAGGGGACTGTGGCTGAAAAGCCGCAACGCGCCCACCTTAAATTTACAGAAGGGAGGGCCCAATGTCACAGCTGCCTTCCTGCTCACACCCCGGTGAGCCAGCCGGTGACCTCCGCCGGGGACAGGACACACCCCGGTGAGCAGCCCGAGGGCCAGGAGAGCCCCAGTCCTGCATCACCCTCCGTCTTGCACCTGCTTGTCCCACCGAGTCACTCACTGGTCCTCCCCTCCGACCCGAAAGCCTTAAAGGATGAGCTGTGGGCTGTTGGCAGGGTCTTCCCTCCACACGTGTCCCCACGCTCCGTCCCCTCGGCTCTCGGCCTCTGTCCCCCACGCAGCACCCTGAGGACCCCGTGGGCATGGACGCGGCCCCTCAGGACACGACAAATGCCAGCAAGTCACCTCAGCCAGCAGCCCATTCCCTCGGTGTGTGTGTGGGGGTGTCACCAGGCAGTACGAGGACCCCACGCGGGCCAGGCGGGCGGCTGTCCCCAGAACAAAGGGCGGGGCCGCGCAGGGAGTGCCCTCGCAGACCAGTGTCTCGGGGCCTCGGGGCTCCAGGGCCACCCCACGCCGTCCAGAGCGGGCCCTCGGGTCCCCCCGCACCATCGGTGTCGCGATGCGGGCTGCAAGCGCCTGTCAGGCCCGAGCCTGGGTCCCCTTCCCCCGGGTGACACCCGGCTCGTCCGCGGTCCCTCGGCCGCTGAAGCTCCACCCCCCCCACCCCCGCCCGAGGGGCCGGCAGGCGGCACCCGCGCTGAGCGACCACGAGGGGGCGCCAAGTCACCACGGAAGGTCGCGCGGCACACGCTGTCCCCACGCTGTCCCCGGGGGCGGGCGTCCCTGCCAGAGGGGGGGGGGGCCCACGCGGCCTCAGGGTCGGGTCCCGCCGCGGCACCGGGCGCCGTCCCCGCGCAGGCAGGCGCCTCCTCCGGCCGCAGAGCCGGCCGAGCTGCAGAACCCAAAGGCTGCGTCTGCGAAACGACGAGGCGCCGGGCCTGCGGGGCTCCACCCGCGGGGCTCCCCACTCACGGCCTGCGGGGCTCCACCCGCGGGGCTCCCCACTCACGGCCTGCGTGGCTCCACCCGCGGGGGTCCCCACTCACGGCCTGCGGGGCTCCACCCGCGGGGGTCCCCACTCACGGGGTGCGGGGCTCTACCCGCGGGGGTCCCCAGAGCCGCCCATAGGCAGAGCGAAGACAGAGCGGGCGGTGGAGGCTCCGTGGGGGTGGGAGCTGAGCCAACCCCGCGCGTGGACCGGGGGGCGCGGACGCTGCGCGTGCACAGGGCGGACCCGGCGCCGGCACGTTCCGCGCGTTACGGTCCAGCACGAGCGATGCGTGTTTTCACACGCTGGGTAGCGCTCTGTACTTCTCTGCACTTTGTAGCAAATCCCTTTTTACTGAGCTTAACTTACAATAAACTTTAAAAAATTACATTAAAAAAAAAATCAAGGCCCTGTATGTGAAAATCTTTTTTGACTCGGTTTCAGATAAACGTTGAGCGCCCCCTTGTGATCGACCCCGTTGGGTGTCAGCTTCACCGTGCGCGTCCCGGCCGACGCCGGAGGCGGGACAAGGACGCGGGCGGCAGCTTTTCCTCCAGCCCGAGCTCCCCCCCCCGCCGCCCGTCCCCCCAACCCAAAGCCAGCGGTCTGTCCCCTCCCTCGCTGCTCCCGAGGACACGACGGAAACGGGACTCCGTGTGGCGGCAGCAGGCTGAGGTCGGCAGGCGGCCGGGCCCGTCCGCACTTGCTTTTCCCGGAAAAGAAACACTAACATACGCGGTGGCTTTGCCGTTGTCCCGTTTTCTACGGGAAGCCGGAGTAACGCTGCGGTCCGACGTGGGCTGCGCTCGGTCGCGGGTAACACTTGGCCCAGGAAACACACGCCACGATCCCATGTCAGTGATTTCAGGGTCACAATCACAGCGACCCCAAAGAACCAACCAACGATCTTCCTCTGGACTTCCAGGCGCGGGGGGCGCTTCGGAGGAGGAGAGCCGGAGCCCTGAAGCTGCCCGGGGAGACGCCAGGGGCTGTGGGGGCGCCGCTGCCGTGGCTTTATTCCAAATATCTTCCCCGCCTGCCTGGCACTACGAAAGGGCTGCGACCGAGCTATCGGAGCCAGCCGATATGTCGAACAGTCCTGAGGGGGGGGTGGGGGCGCTAGGATTTAAACAAGAGACAGAAGAGAGAGTTACCGGGAGGACTCCAGTACATACTGAAGCCCCTAGTTTATTTTACAAAGCATATGTAAGGGAGACACTACGTGCGTGCAAAGCATAAGACCATGCAATTAACATTATCACCCTCTGTCCCTGCTAGATAAGCAACACCTCCTGCTCGTTAGGCAGTTATACTAAGTATACTTGTCTCAAGGCTGTAACTGCACCTGGTTCCTTGTTCTCAAGGTCTTGCTGTTTTTACCAGAGACTATCAGGATCTGCACAGACATTTGCTTAGGCTGCAGAAAGTATCAAGTAGCAAGCAGCTCTCATGGCTCCCAACACCGAGCAGCGCTGGAAACCCTCCGGGTAAGCGCACACGGCCTTCACGGCCAGCCCCGCGCGTCCTGCGCCACGGTGCATGGCACGCCTTCTGCACCGCGAGCGTCAGTGACATGAGCCCGGCTTTCAACGCAAGTCCCATCCGACCTTAAGTCAAAGCATGTGCGACCGCAGACCTTTAAATAAGGGAGTTTAGAGAACGCGAGGAAAAGCTGAAAACCAGGCACTACCAACAAATTCCAGGAGCCACGCAGACTGTGCGCCACCGGGAAGGCAAGGGAGGAGAGAAAGCGAGGGAGTGAAGGGGGGGGGGCAGACAGAGAAAGGGAGAGAAATACATTTTTTTTTTTTTTTTAGCTGAGCCATCCTGCCACCTGTTGGCAGCTCAGCTCGGGCCTGGAATCAAACCGCTGTTGCTCAGGGCTCACACTCTTCAGCAAGCTCTTAACCAACAGAGCCACTCGGCTATCCCAAGAAATACATTTTTAAAATGACGTCTTGCTAATTGAGATTCCAATTTGACTCCCCTTTGTCACCAATAAGCGAGGCCCCTTGTGCTGTCCCACAGACAGCTGTGAGGACCAGCTCCCCGCCTGGGGGGCCGTCACCCATACCCTTGGGCTGTGCATTGGGGACCATCCTTTGGGGGGGCTGGTCAGTGCTGTCTGAGCTACTTCCAGGGGGGACCTGGGACAGCGGTTACCCCAATAAGAGCAGGAGTTATTGATCCTCAGCAGCACACAGACCCCCCCACCCCCACCCCGTAACGGTCCCTGTCCCCATATCAATAGGACAAGACCTAAGAAAGGAGAAATGGTACCACGGGGTGCTTCAGAGCAACACCCTGATATTCACATCCTGGAGCAATCAGAAAGAGAGGCAGACACTGCAGGGTCTATCCCAGACGTGACACTGAACCAGAAAAATGTGGTGACAGCGATATGGCCCCACAAACCCTGAACCTAGGGTCACACATCCACACTCCCCAGGGTGCCCACCTCCCAGACCCTGCACCTGGGGTCACATATCCACTCTCACCAGGTGACCTCGCCTCCCAGACCCTGCCCTTGGGGTCACATGTCCTCACTCGCCAGGTGTCCCCACCTTCCAGACTCTGCACCTGGGGTCACATCCCCCTGGTCAGGACAGTGGCTGTGCTGGGTGGGCCCCAGCTGCTGGGATGAGCTCTGGGACCTCAGGAACCCTCAGCTCACCCCGCTCTGGGCCCAACTCGGGCCGCACTGTCCACGTGGAGGACTTGGAACGAGGGTCCTGCCTGAGTCTCCCACCAGGCGGCGTGACTGGGCCACACGCAGCATGCTCCCCAGCTGATGGTGAACAGTCCTCTGCCTGCAGAGTTCCGGGGTCCCCGCCAGCCCTGCATGCACCCCAGCACCTCAGAGCACGACGAGCCATCCCCAGCCCCGCCCAAAGGACACAGGACCTTGTGGTTTTCCCACGGACCCATTCATCCCCGTTCCTGTCCATCTGGCTCTCTCCAGCCGTCACGATAGAGCGGCAGGGGGGCCAGCCACAGAAACACGGCCACCAGAACTCACACATCCGTGACGTCATTATCCCAAGTTGTAGGTCAGTGTCTCATGCTGTCAGCAGGGAAATAGCCCAGGAATGACAGCCCGCCTAGGGCGTCACTGGCCACGTGGGGTCAAGATTCTAAGAATCCACCGCTTCCTTTAAGGTAATGATGTAAATCGCTAATCTGCACAGCCTGGTCACGTGCGTATTGACAGGCGCTGCGAACAACGCACCATCTCAAACGTTGCCTTCAACCCCCACAACCACTCCTGAGGCAACCGCGTTTCCGCGCCTTTGGGCTACATCTGTGTCCAGTCCTCTGCCATGTCCCTCCTTCTGTTACAAGGACGTGGTCACATCGTCTCCTGAAATATCACAAAGGCCGCGGCTGTCTGCAGACACTTAAAAACGAACGTTGGAATTAAATCTGCTCTCCAGTAAACACAAGCCCCCTCCCGCCAGACACATGCACACACGTGCACACACTCAGTGACAGCTGGGACCCTGTGAGCCCCTCTCACACCCGCGTCTCGGACGCCGCCTGGAGGATGCAACGGACGCCTCTGAGTAGCAGGGACGCCGTTTGGAAGCCAGCCCGCCTCTCCCTCTGCGGGACCCAGTGCGCTCGGCTGTGACTCCCCAACACACACGGACCAGCTGAACCTGCACCGAGGCAGAGCCTGCGACAACCAACCAGCGCAGACTTCGGAACCCCCAAGCACCGCTCCGGACCCCTGAGGATGGCACCAGGGACCCCAAGCAGGGTCTGCGGTTCTGGAGGATGGGACCCCCCCAAGGCAGGGTCTGGGGTTCCGGAGGATGGGACCCCCCCAGGCAGGGTCTGGGGACCCCAGGGCTGGACCTGATAGGTCCCCAGCAGTTGGGACGCTCCCCTGCCGGACTCCAGAGCCCAGCAGAGTTGGGGACCCTGGGGACAGGCTCGGACCCCCAAGGAAAACCTCGGACCCCTGAGACTGCGTTCGGTCCCGCAAGGCGGAGGTCGGGACCCCCGCGGGGACCGGACCCCCGACACCGCCCGCGGCGCCACCTGGAGCGGGACCCGCCGCCCGCACGGAAAAACAACGCTAACCCCGCCCTGCATCCGGCCCTGCCTCCCGCGACCCTGCACCAATCAGGCGCCGGCGAGCACGTGACGCCGAGCGACCAATGAGAAGCCCGCACCGGAGCTCGTCCCCCGAGGCCCCGCCCAATCGCGTTCCGGGGACGCAGGATGTGGGCCCTGCGGGCCGCCGTCCGCCCGCGCGCCTGGCTCTCTCGCGTGGTTCGCAAATGCCCGGCTCTGAGGGCCGCGCCGCCGCTGCCGCCCTGCCCCCTGCGCGCGCTCGCCGCCCTCGGCCCCGGGGACCTGCAGGGGAGAGGGGGCGGAGGCCGCGGCCCACGTGCGGATGGCCGGAGAAGCCGAGCGGGAGCCGAGGAGGAGGAGGAGGAGGAGCCAGAGGATGCGGAGGAGGAGGAGGAGGAGCTGCTGCGGAGCGAGCCTGTGCTGCCGGCGGGGGCCCAGCGCGTGTGCTTGGTTCACCCTGAGGTCAAGTGGGGACCCGGGAAGCCGCAGCTGACGCGAGGTAACCGGGGGCGGGGCTCCAGGGCTGGACCTGATAGGGCGGGGAGCTGAGGGGGCGGGACTGCAGGGCTGGCGGGGCTCCAGGGCTGGACTTGATAGGGCAGGGGCCTGAGGGGGCGGGACTGCATGACTGGCGGGAGCGGGGGCGGGGCTCAGAGGGCGGGGCCTGAGGGGCGGGGCTCCAGGGCTGGACCTGATAGGGCGGGGCTTCTGAGTGTCGGAGCTGATGGGGCGGAGACGCTGAGGGGCGGGCTTCTGGGGGGCTGGACTTGGCGTGAACTCGTAGGATGGGGCTTTCTGGGGGCGCTGCTGTCGGGGCAGACCTGAGCCTCCCTCCCAGCCCGCCGGTGGTCCCACTAGAAGCACCCGCACCCAGGACGCACCTCTCCCCGTAGCTGAGTGGCAGGTGGCAGAGGCAGAGGCGCTGGTCCGCACGCTGGACGGCTGGTCGGTGGTGGAGACCATGGTGGTGCCCACCAAGACGCCCGACAGGAAGCTCATCTTTGGCAAAGGGACCTTGGAACATCTGACGGGTGGGTCCAGCGCTCGCGCCCCTGTCCTTCCTCTCCCACTCCCAGGAGGACCAGCACAAGCACAGGCTGCCGCTCTGCGGGGCTGAGGTGGCCTCGGGAAACTGGAGCCGATGCGGGAAAAGCCCGACATCCCCATGGAACTCAGGCGAGGCCCCAGAGGTGGGCAGTTTGGAGTCGGGTGCAGGCCGGCCCCATGGCCCGCAGCCCAGCTCTCCGTCCGGGCCGCCTGACAGCCACTCTGAGTGCCCAGGCGTGGGTCCTGCCTGTGGACCCGCTCTCCTACGGCCCCCGCCACACACTGTCGTCCGGCTCACAGTTCAGAGCAGCGAGCCCAGCAGGTGTGCAAGGCAGCTCACTGCCTGCCTGTTGCCCCAAGTCTTAGATGCATTCAGTCCCCATGGGGTCATGTGACCTCTGTGTGACCCCTCGACCCTGACCCACACCCCAGATGTCCCCAACACCGTGCTCAGAGAGTCCGGTGACACAGCCAAGCAGAGTGCAGGGTCGTCCTGCGACAGTCATCCTAACGGGACCCTGTCTCCCTTAGAAAGAATTCGAGGCTTGGCGGGACTCACAGCGGTCTTCCTGAACGTGGAGAGGATGTCCACGCCCACCAAGGTACTGGGGGCCGTGCTGTGCTGTCCACCCTCTGCCGAGGCCTTGGTCAGCCTCCCCACGAGGGACACAGGACGCAGGGTCTCGGGAGAGTGTCCCGTGCCCCTCGCCTGAGGTCCCGCGGTAGGCCTGGGCGCCAGTGCGCACCCCGTCACGTGTTCTCCTTTCCTAGAAAGAGCTGGAGGCTGCCTGGGGCGTGCGGGTGTTCGACCGCTTCACCGTGGTGCTGCACATTTTCCGCTGCAACGCGCGGACCAGGGAGGCGCGGCTCCAGGTGGCGTTGGCGGAGCTCCCCCTGCTGAGGTAGTGGCACGACGCGGACTTGCGGCCCACAGCGGCACCCCTGTCGTTCAGTGTAGTAAGGATGGACCCGTCCGCACTGTGAGGACGTCACCCAGTGTGGGAGGGATCCTCTGTGCCTCTGACGCAGGCCCTCGCAGGAGGGGGAACCCCAGTGCACGCGTGCTCCGTGCAGAGTCCCCACCCAAAGTTCTGTCCTCGCCCTCACATGTGACGTGCCCGCTCCATTCTCACTGCATGGGCCTGTGTGTCTTCTCCCTGTTGCCACACCAGGTCCAACCTGAAAAACGACGTTGCCCGCCTGGACGGCCGAGGAGGGGGCTCTCGCTATATCATGGGGTCAGGTAACGTGTCCGAGGTCTTGTCATCTGATGCAGTAAACGGGGGATGTCACAGCGGCCACCTCTAGGAAGGGGACAGCATCCCTGAGAGACCCTGATGGGGCCACGGCTGCACATGGGGCTCGTCTGCAGTCAGTCAAACAAGCTAGGCATCCAGGTGGTCTCCTGGGGCGGCTGTGACAGGGCCACAAACCCAGGGCTTAAAACACCAGAAATGCGTCCTCCTCTCCACTCCTCTGCTCCCCACGCCCCTGCAGAGACCACGAGTCTGTCATCAAGGTGTCCCAGGGCCACGCTCCCTCCGGAGGCCCCAGGGGACGGTCCCTCCTGCCCCGTCCAGCTCCTGGGGGCTCCAGGCATCCCTGGGCGGGTGGCCACCTCCCTCCCATCTCTGCCTCCGTCTCCACGTGGCGTCCCCTCTGTATGTCCCTCCTCTTCTGTCCCTGATAAGGACGCTGTCGTTGGAGTCAGGGCCCCTCTGATCCACGACGCCCTCCTCTCAGACCCCTCACTCAGTCCCATCTGCAAAAACCCCATTTTCAGATACGGTCCCGTTCCCAGGCTCTGGGGTTCAGGACGTGGACACATCTTTGGGTCACCACTCAGTCTACTGTGGATATTGGGGGGCTGTGCTTCAGGGGCTCTTCCTGCTGAGTAAAGGAGAGCCCAAGTGACCTCAGAGGCCAGAAGTTGGGGGTGGCTGCCTAGAGGCCTTGAGCGCTGCTGCCTGCCCCCCGCTTGCTCTTGCCGCTGTCCACGGGGGTGCGCACCGACTCACCCCCTTGGCTGTTTCCAGGCGAGTCTTTCATGCAGGTTCAGCAGCGTCTCTTGAAGGAGAAGGAAGTGAAGATCCGAAAGGCTCTGGACAGACTCAGGAGGAAAAGGCAGCTCCTGGGAAGACAGCGCAGGCGGCGGGAGTTCCCGGTGGTCTCCGTTGTGGGGTACACCAACTGTGGTGAGCGTGGCAGGAGTGAGACGGGGGGGACACACAGACCGGTGAGCGCGCAGGAGTGACAAGTGGGGGCCGCCTGCTCCTGTGCTGCTGGTGTATTTGAGGTGAATCCCCTTGCAAACACGGCAGGGCTGCAGGACTCACCGAGGGCTTGCAGACAGTGAGAACGGACTGGAACGGGTGACCCTGGTGCCCGGAGCTTCTCGGGGCCACGACACCCCACCCAGTCAAGTCACTAGTGTGTTTATTCAGTGCCCAGCAGTGGACCGGACGCCCTCACTGACGGACGGCTTCCAAACTCTCAGCGCTAGAAAAAACTGGACGTTTTGAAGTCCATTCACAGTAGACACGCTCTTAGAAATAACACCAGTTCAGATTGTGTGAGGTTTGTCTGAACACTCACGTTAAGCGACATCTCGTGTACGAGACGGAAGTCTGAGCTGCTTCTGGAGGCTCAGCTCCATGTCACAGGCACCCCCAGTAACGGGAAAGGCACCACGTTCACGTGCTCGGCTCCAGTATTCACCCAGCAAGCATTTGCTGAGCTCCGAGCGGTCCAGCCCTCTGTGCTCTCAAAAAGCGATGTGACGTGGCCAGCACCCCGTCCTCAGGGACCTTGTAGTCTGCGTCCTAAATGGGGTAACTTCCCACAAAACGCAGACCAAAAACCTCTGGGTAGTACGTGTAGCTTACAGAAGCCCTGAGTGTGTGCACACGTGCACGATCACACCTGCCAGGAAGTGCGAATGCGTGTGTGTGCCTGTCTGCCAGACAGCTGGGGCCGCGTCACCGACACTCTTTTTCTGAGGTTGCCACTCGGTGTCCGGCTGATCCCGGGTGCTCACCCCACCCAGGGCCCGGTGTCCTACCTCCGAAGAGCATGTCGACTGTAAATGGATGGGTGGTGGACACGCCACATGCGTCCGGGCTGCGCTGTCCTACCTGGTCACTCCACGTCACAAGTCCCCTCTCAGTGACCTCTGGGGCAGCATGAAGCCACCAAGAGGTCTCTGTCCGCTAGTCCATTACTGGGGTGGCCCTGAACACGAGTCAGGTTCACAGAGGTCTGCTTTCTCCGGAGAGGCTGAGTGAGGGGCCGTCCTCTGGGGACCACCTCAGGCACACACGGCCCTGTCTGTCTGTACCGTCACCCCAATCTGCACCATCACCCTCTGTGTACACCATAAACCTCGTCTGCAGCATCCCCCCATCTAGACTGTCTCCCCGTCTACACCGTCCCCTTCCTGTCTACACTGTCCCCCCACACCATTCCCCCTCGTCTATACTAACACCCCCATCTACACCATCACCTTTGTCTGCACAGACACCCCGCCCACCTCACACAGCACACACCCAGACTCCGTCATCACTCCTCATGTACACCGTGGTCTTCAGGGCCCGTGTGGCCCAGGACCCTGGACAGCCGATGCTGGGACTCCCCGTGGTCTGACACTGCGTCCCGAGGGCCCTGCGGAGACGTAGGAGCTCAGAGACCTCACAGACACTCAGGCCACCTCTGCTGGAGGTGTGAGGGTCAGACGTGGCGCTGTCCTGGGTCCGGCGTGAGGTCAGATGTGGTGCCGCCCCAGGTCCAGCAGCACACATGGGACACATGAGGCGATTTTCATGCAGCCTGAGTCCCTGTACCCCACTTCCAGGAAAAACCACGCTGATCAGGGCTCTGACAGGAGACGCTGCCATCCAGCCGCGGGATCAGCTGTTTGCCACGCTGGACGTCACGGCCCACGCGGGGTCACTGCCCTCCCGTATGACTGTCATCTACATGGACACCATCGGCTTCCTCTCCCAGCTGCCCCACAGCCTGATCGAGGCGTTCTCCGCCACCCTGGAGGACGTGGCCCACTCGGTGAGTGGGGGTGTCGGGGCCGGGTCGTCAGTCCCCTGTAACGGGGCTGGGTCCCCTGAAACAACACAGCAGGGGGCCGGGTGCCCTCACAGATGACATGGCACGTCCTGGATGGCGTCCCCAGACAGCGAGGCTCATGAAGGAAAGGCTGGTGACATCTGAACGAGGCCGGGGTTGAGTTAGGACATTGTACCCGTGTTGGCCCCTTGGTGGCGATAAGCGCCCCTGTAATGTTTAAGGTGACAACACAGCAGGGTGGGTGACAGCTACGTGCCAACTGTCGCACTGCCTGTGCAAGTTCTCTGAAAATCTAAAACTTGTCTGAAATAAAACCTTTTTTAAAAAACTTATGTTTTTCCCAAAAAGAGAGCCTAGAAGTGAACACCCCAAAACATAAAGGGCGCCTTTTCCCAGTGACCGAATTACATGTGGCTTGTTTTCTCCTTTTGTGCCTTTTCCACATTTTGCATAAGGAACGTACCTGTAAAATGCTTAAAATTACGTGAAAAAGCAATCTTTAAAATGTGAAATAGCGGCCACTTCTAGGATTCACAGAAGGGGGAACAGCCCAAAGCTTTGAATGAGGCACCCGCTGGGTGGGTGGGTGCCCGGCGCGTGTGCGGTGGGACACGGTGGAGACGCTGAGCGGCCACTCCGCCCGGCAGGACCAGGAGGGGCCGCGTCACCCCGCCCTCCGGTGCCAGCCACCCCCACCGGGCCCGGGGCCTCAGCCGTCCGGCTCCTGCGTGGTCTCCCGTGTGCAGCGGGGCTGGTGGCCCCACACGTCCCGGCCACATGTCCCGCCTGGTCCCCAGGACCTGATTGTGCATGTGAGGGACGTGAGCCACCCCGAGAGCGAGCTGCAGAAGGCCAGCGTCCTGTCGGCCCTGCGCGGCCTGCGGCTGCCCGCACCGCTGCTGGACTCCGTGCTGGAAGTGCACAACAAGGCGGACCTGCTGCCCGGGTGAGTGGCCCCGCCTGCGCCCCCCCC
>NW_017732320.1:857292-875339 GCF_001890085.2 Hipposideros armiger
CCCCCGCGCCCCTCACGCAGCCGTCCTGCGCGCGGGAAGGACCGGCCAGAGCGCCCCCCTCCAGTGCTGTCTGTAGGCGCCGGTTCCTCAGAGCGCGGGCCCGGGGGGCGCGCTCTGAACCCCCGCACCCCAGCACCCCGTGTGTCACGCCGTCGCGTGCTTGACCACTTTTCCCTTCGTCTGACCGTCCGACGGGATCGTGTGCCCACCTGGGACGGGCTGAAGCAGCCCCAGCGGGGGCCCCGTGGGCAGGGCGACCCGTGGGGACCCGCGCCTGGCCGTCCCACGCTGAGCGGGTCTGCGGGCCACCCCCACACAGGTACAGCCCCGCGGGGCCGCGTGCCCTCGCCGTGTCCGCCCTCCTGGGGCTCGGGCTGGAGGAGCTTAAAGCCGAGCTGGAAGACGCTGTTTTGAGGGCGACGGGGAGACGGGTCCTCACGCTCCGTGTCAGGCTGGCGGGGCCGCAGCTGAGGTGTGTGCTGCTGCCCGGTGGGCGGGGCGGTGACACATTGCTGCCCGGTGGGCGGGGCGGTGGCCCATGTGGCTGATTGGTGGGCGGGGCGGGGGCGGGGCGGTGACCCACGTGGCTGGTCAGTGGGCGGGGCTGTGTCCCTGAGCAGCTGTCAGGCCCTTAGCGGGTGCAGGCTGCCCACACGAGCTGTGTCTCTGAGTTACCCTGCAGCCCCCCAGGTGACTGACACCTCGGGGCCATTGGCAGTATCTCCCAACAGTAACGAGGGTGCCACTGTGGTTCGGGGCTGCGACCGGGGTCAGCACCCCATGAACAGGGTCCTCACCTGTTTCCTCAGCTGGCTGCATAAGGAGGCGACGGTGCAGCAGGTGGACGTGGTCCCCGAGGCCGGGGTGGCTGACGTCACGGTCATCATCAGCGGCTCTGCTTATGGCAAGTTCCGGAAGCTGTTTCCAGAATGACAGGCGGCCTGTGGCCTGGGGACCGTCGTTTCAGCTGCAGAGGGAGGCAGGCGGGCGCCACCTGACCCAGGTCAGCATGGAGGTTGGTCTGTCAGTCGGACGGGCGCACTCGGGGATTCCAGCTCAGTGGTCAGCGCTGTGTGGGCTGACTTGCCTTCCAGATGTTTCTGCTACGAGACATTAAGGCCTAGTTCCTGCATTTTTAAACCCGCCTGTCTGGCTCTTCCCCGCGCTGGCCGCCCACACGACGTCTGCCCACAGCGGCCACTGAAGGAGGCGGGTGCAGTGTCTTCGTCCTGTGTGTTTCACAGTCGCAGCCGCCCGGCCTGGTCTCCCAAAGCCTGGCGTCGGAGGAATCGTCACCGATGGGTCCCCCCACAAAGGCAGAGGACAAAGAACACGTGCCGTCACGGAAGCCACAGAAACCGAGTGGGACGAGCGTCCCAGGAGCCACTAAGAGATGGCACAATGGGAAGATGCCTCGCAGAGCCGTCTGTCACGCGCGTTACTTGCCAACCACAAGAAAAGTAAAGCTGGGGCGTCTTCTCGACCAGCAGGAGGCTCCGTCCCGGAGCTGAGCTCGCACACACGGGGGGCAGGACCCCGCTGCTGAGGCTCCGAATGCAGACAGGCTCCAGGACAACCTCCGGTGCAAAACGGCCGGAGGGCCTGGGCGCTCAGACACTGACAAGCCCCCAGGGAGATGGGCAGCCGTCCGGCTGCAAGTCTGTCAGGAAATCCTGCAGCGAGGGGTTCTCTCGCCCCCGGCACCCAGGAAGTTTGCTGTGTAATTGCGTCCCTTAGACTTGCATTCAGCCTCACAGGGCTGTTCCTTGACTTGTCCCAGAACGTTGGCGTTGGGATGACAAAGAGGGCACGTCGGCCCTCTGCTGAGCACGCCGAAGGCTGGTGTGCGCAGCCCTTGTCTGGTAAGACTCCTGACACACGTGGCCCTGCGGCCCCACTGCACTCCCACCAGTGCTCAGGTCTCCCACGCCTGGCTTCCACACTCGGCCACCCTGTGGACACGCAGTCTGGGAGGTGTGGGCAGAAGGAGGGCACTGAGACGTCCCCGTGTGGTGGACAGAATAGTGTCCCCAAAGACGTCCCGCCCTAATGCTCAGAACCTGTGATGTGTTACCTTAGTGGGCAAAAGGCCGTTGCAGATTCGATCAAGTGAAGCCCCCTGAAGTGGGGGATGGCCCTGCGTGACCCGGGCGGGCCCTACATGGCGTCACAAGGGTCCTTACATGAGCGAGGCAGGAGGCTCAGAGTCGGAGGTGTGAGGAACCAGCCAGAAGTGAGACAAAACATCGAGAAAGCCACGGTGGAGGACGGGGCCCGAGCCGAGCAGGGCCTAGGAAAGGTTTTCAGAGCCGAGATCACCCTTGTGAGCAGCGGGGCCCCCAGAACCAGTCCTGCCCACACCTGAGCTCACCTGCGAGACTCACGTCAGACTCCTGACCTCCAGAACTGTGAGGGAATAAATGTGTTGCTTGAAGTGACCGTTGTGGCCATCTGTGACAGCAGCCCCAGGACACACACACACGTGGGACCTGGGGTGCAGGACAAGGGCTCCCGAGAGCCGGCCGCGTGTGAGCGGCCTTACCCAGCCTCCCCGAGGACCTGGGCTCCCGGGACCCCACAGGCTGTGTGCGGAGCTGGGACGAGGTCCTGGCAGCACCGTCTGGTCCCTACGGGGTGCAGGGAGCTCTGCAGGCTGCCCAGGTGTGGCCTCGTGGGGCGGGACAGCCGCCTCCAGGACGGATGACCAGGCCAGGCCAGCGAGCCTGGGCCTGAGGTCTTCCTCCCAGCCCTGGGGATTGGCTCCTACGGGGTCGCCGAGCTCGAGGGGCTCTGAGGAGACCCTGGCAGGTGGGGGAGCACCCTGCTCGAGCCGTGCCCCCCAGCTCCCAGAGTCCAGTCCAGTCCGCCAGCCTGTGGCCACCCTGGGTGACCACCCTACTGCTCCCTTGCAGGCACCGCTGCGGCCTGTCATGTTATGTGGGGGAACGCCTGCTTCCTCCCAGGTGCAGCCCCCAGGCATTGTCTGCCCCACCCCCAGGGCCTCCTGGCTGGGAGATGCAAGCGAAGGCTGTCGGGGCTCTGGTCTCTGGTCTCCCCTGGTCCCACCACTGCCCTGTCCCCTCCACATCCGAGGCCCCGCCCCAAGGACTTAGGGGCGGAGAGAGCTCAGTCCCAGGGTTGCATCAGACACAGCCTGCTCACTGCAGGGTCCGGACACCACTGTGGGAGCTCAGCAAAGGGGGGGGGGGCTCAGGGGGCCCGGAGAGAGAGGGCCAGGGGTCTCAGGGTACCCCTAGACGGCTGGGGGGTCTCGGGCCAACAGAAGGCTGGGGATTTCAGGGGGCCCAGAGAAAGGGCTTTGGCCTCGGGGCCCCAGAGGAAGGGCTGGGGTTCAGGCCCCAGAGAGGAACCGTCAGGCTTCCCATGGGGGGAACAGGTACAAGACCGCTCCCCACCCACCAGCACACAGTCTCCTAAGACCCCTCTTTCTGCAGACAGTCTTCTCTCCTCACAGTTCCGGGGTCCACTGTGCCCAGAGGAGCCCAGGCCCTGAAAACGACCCCGTGTGGGTGGCAGGGAGGCCGCCGTCAGAGGCAGGGTCTGGGCTGGGCAGAGCCCCGGGTGCCCCCCCCCGTGTCTCTGACGAGGGACGGTCCAGAGATGGTTTGCAGACAGCCAAGATCGCCGTCGTGGCTAGTGGTTCATCCACAATCATTACTCAGCGGCTGCTGAGCCACGCTGGGCATTGTGAGGACGTGACGTGAGCAAGACCGGGCCTTGTCCACGGCGGGCCGTCCCCATGTGTGCAGCCCGGAAGCTGCCCCACCGGGATCACGTGCCTCTCATACAGGTCTCGAAAAGTCATTGTTAAATTAACCAGGGTCTTTGCTTAATGTCCCCACAGAGACACTAAACACTGCAAACCTCAAAGCATTGATTCTAGTCCTTGCATTCATGCAGCACAGAAAGACAGGAGGAAGGAGGCAGGATTTGATTGTTTAATAACGCTCCTGAGAAATGCTCAATCAAGCTCACGTTTCTAAAGATGCTGTGTATTACCAACAAAATTTTGGGTGTTTGGTCACAAAAATCCGTAATCAGATCTGATGTCAATGTCTTCTAACTGTTCTCTAGAATTAAACAATTCCCGTTGAGCGGTTCCTGACCGAAATCCGAGGTCCTTGTAGGATCAGAGTGAGAGCACGTTTGGGATGTCAGACACTTTCCCTGAGGTGTGTTCCCTCTTCTCGACATCCTGAGCTCCGAGCCCCGTGGGGAGAGGCAGCCAGCGGGATGGTCCCCCGCTCTGTGTGTCTGGATTTCAGGGGCATGCGTTCAACGGTGGCATCCCGGCAGCAAACGCATACGCAGATTTTCTTCTGGAAAAAGTAATTCAATCCCAAAGACAACACATTCCAGCACACATTAAAGAATCATGTTGAAGACTGACCTAAGAAAACCTAACATTGGGTGCCCTTCTGTTTAGGAGGAATGTACACAGGGATTCCCAGGAACCCTCCTAAGAGGGACGTGAGAGAAAGGGTGGCTGGGACCCATCCTGTGCCTGAGAACGTGAGCCACCAGCTCTGGAAAGCCACGTGTACAAAATGAAGCATCTCTGTGACCGTCGAGTCTTTGAAACCCGGACTGCTGGCCTTGGGAAGAAGTGCAGAGGCCTCTCAGGTGTTGCCGAGCCTCCCAGAGGACTGGGGACACCACGGGGGGTGTCGTTTGTGCCCTTGGGGGCAGCACGGGGGAGCGTCACTTTTATCTGTAGGCTTTTAACCAATGGGGGTGCCTGAGCCAGCCAGAGGGGCCAAGCCACTGGAAAACAACAAATTACTTCCGCTTCCCAGAAGAAGGGGACGTGCACAGGGCCGCGTTTGGGGCAGGAGGCAGAAAGCATGAGGCCACAGTGTGCCCCTGGGGAAGGTGGGGGACAGAGAGAACAGGGTGGCATGGGCTAATCTGAAGGGTTCCGGCAGATTCTGGGTGACACAGGTGGCCTCCGGTCACCTGGCAGCTGCCCCGGGTGACTGGGGCAGGGGGAATGCTGCCTTGGTGAGTGGTTAGATGACGGGGTGGTTGGCTTGCACGTGACAGGCGTGCTCCCAAGGAAATGGTTTTCATCTTAGCAGCCAGCCGGCCCTGGGAGGGGCTGCCTCTCCGGGGTGTGGAAGGTGCCCAGACGCCCAGGAAATGAGAAGATAGGGTCAACGTGATTGGCACTGTGATGGCGGCTGGACGCCTACGACACAAGGACGGCGGCGTCTAGGAAACCCCAGGACGAGGGGAGGTGACACGTGGCCAACAGCCACTGCGGCCTGGGGACAAAGGGAAGACTCGCAGGGGTGGCAGAGCGGCCACAGGCAGGACCACGCCCACGGCGGCTCCATTTCACACCTGCGTGCGTGGCAGGCGGCCCCACTCCTGGTGGAGTAAGGAGGGGCCCGGGTACCTCATTCACAGAGGCCGTAGGACTGAGCAGACGCTGCACAGCAGGGACGCTGTGAGGACGAGGGTGAACAGCAGCACACCAGCACGGACACGCCACACCTGTGTGGTACCACTCACACCTGTGCCCGGCACCTGCGTGAAGACGGCGTCCCAGGAGCCTCTGGGAATGGGGGGGAGCGTGTGCCCAATTCCATTGCCGCCCATCTTTGTCAACAACTTCCAAACAGAAGCAGCAGGACAACCAGCGAGTCCCCAGGAGGCCTGCCGGCCCCGGGGAAGGGAACAGCCTTCACTTTACCAGAATTAGTAAGAGGTCGTTGCGTTATCTGAAAAAGTAGGTTTCTACCCGTCGGTCCTAGCCAAGGATGCGATATTATGAAAGGCTTTAAGCAGCGCCCTGGAGCTGACAGGGTGTCACTGCGCTGCTTTCGGAAGCCCCCAGCTGAGGGGACGCCTCTGAGTCTGTCACAGGTGACAAGAGCACAGCCAGGTAATTCCAGGGGAGTCTTCCCTAGATGACGCAATCGCTTCGCCACCTTTAATCGTCAGCAGTCATGGAATCAGTCCCCCCCAGAGACACCGAGAACAGTGAGGCCAGGGGGGCCCCAATGGGGCGCACCCATCAGGGAGGAGACTGGGGGACCCTGCCCGGGGCTGCCCGGACCCCGTTCTCGCCCATGTTTGGCCAAAAGAATGGCGGCCGAGAGCTCAAGGAGGGGCCCGGGCGCCGCCGGCATGTGGAGCCAGAGAAGAACACACTCAGCACCCAAGCAGCTTCTCGTTGAGTCTGATGGCATCGTTGACAAAGGTGTCGGCGCCGACAAAGTCGCCCGCGATTATGTTGGTGCACTGCCTGCCGGGCCCCGGGCTCTGCTCCCGGACCCACGTGCTCAGGTACGGCAGGTTGGGGAGCGTCAGCTTCTTGAGGGACTGGGACGGGTGTGCCAGGATGTACTCCAGGTTCTCCGTCAGGTTGATGCCGGCCACAAACAGCCCGCCTGCAACAGGAGGGGGAGAGACGGTGTGTCCGCTGCCCGCCAACGCCATGTCACCACCCGCCCTCTGCCCCTGCCGCCGTCAGACCGCACGGTGGCGTCACATTCCTCGTACTGTGACAGAGGACGGTGGGCGAGAATGTCCCCAGACACGCCCACATCCTGATCCCCGTGTGGTGACAGCATGGAGGCCCCCAAAGGTGTCTGTGTCCACCTGTGTCTCTGGGACCTTACGCGTCAATTGGACTTTGAGATGGGATAAAACTGAGGATCCTGAGATCGGGGGGTCACCCTTGATGCTGTGGGTAAACCCTACATGTAGTGACAAGGGTCCTTTTATAAGAGGGAGTCAGGAGGGACACCAGACGACGGAGCCAGAAAGTGCAGCGGTGATGGAATGGGACGGGGGACTGGGTGACGTGATGTGGGGCCAGGAGCCCAGGAACACGGGAGCCTCTGGAGGCTGGAAAAGGCAGGGACGCAGGTTGTCCCCAAGAGCGTCCCGAAGGAGCCATGCCTGAGGACCCTTCGCTTTAGCCCCGTGGGACGGCGCATGTCTGACTTCTGCCCTCGGGACTGTGGGAGAATACAGCTCTCGCTTTAGCCACCAGGTTTGTGGTATTTGTCACGAAAGGCGACTCATCCACAGACGTTGTCAGCCAGTGGTTTTCAAGTGGAGTCCCCAGAGCCCTCAGAAGACCTGCTGAGGAAGCATCTCCGAGGGAGGGGCTCGGCCGCCCGTTCCAGGAAGCCCCCCAGGTGAAGGCCTGAGCGCCCTGTGGTGGCCTGAACCCACAGAGAAGCGTGCGCCCTGCCAGTGTCCCCAGATGGTTTCGTCGCCTCAGCCCTAACGTCTCAGCCTGTCCTTCGGACACGTCAGGGGCCGGACGCCAGATCACAGACAGCCTGCTGCCCGGGCTGTGCTGAGCGGGGTCTTCCCAGAGGACACAGCTCTGGAGGCGGCACAGATGCTGTTTCGCAGCAGCTCAGAGCCTGGCAGGCACCTGCAGAGCCGCAGTGAGGGGGCTCAGCTGGAGCCTGGCCCCCAGTCGCGTGGGAGACCCCGGTTTCCGCCTGAGAGGACAGAGACCGCCAGCGGTTCTCAGACCTGCCTGCGTGTGACAAGCCTGGGTGTTTATAAAACCTGGAGGTGGAACTCACCATTTTAAAGTGAAAAACTCAGGCACTTAGCACATTCACAGCGTTGTGCAACCACCACCAATAACTCGTTCCACAACTTTCCATCACCCCAAAGGGGGACCGGTCCCGATGGCCAGTCACCCCCGTCCCCTCCCCCAGCTCCTGGGGACAGGCACCCACTTCCTGTCAGTGGACGGGCCTGTTCTGGACGTGTCACGTAATTGGAGTGACACACACGGTGGCCGTGGGTATCTGGCTCCTGTGAACCTGTTAAAGGTTCGTCCACATTGTGACATGTGTCAGACTCACGCTTCTGCCGGGACAGCCCCCTTGTCTCCCGTTCATCCGACAACAGACTTTGGGGTTGTGCCCACCTGGATGCTTTCAAACGCCCTGGACCCCCCACGAGGTGGGACCCGGGAACTCCAAGGTGCGGCAGGTTTCAGCCAGGACACTGCGTCCCATGTCCCGCCCTGTGAGGTTCTGCCCAGCCCTCAGGACAGCAGGGTCCCAGACTGCAGCCCCGGGAGCAAATGCACCAGCCACAGGTCAGCGCGCGACCCGGATGAAGGCGGAGCTGCCCCCTTGGCCGGACGTGCGGCTGGGAAGCCAGCCACGGACGCTTCCCCTGAGGCCGCACGGCTGGACTTCTGCCAGCGTGCCGGCAGGGACCGGTCAGCACGCACCACTGACTTCACTGTTTCAAACACAGTCACAGGGCGGCTCAGAGACAACAGCCAGTGAACTGCCACACATGTGACACACAGCAGCACTCACTGCCAGCTGCGGAGGGGAGACAGGACCCACAGGTCCACCCACGCAGCCGCGCACCCTGGACCATAGAAGTGAAATGCTTAAACCATGGGGTCTGTGAACAGTAACACACACGGAGCCCCTTTCACACAGAGACGGAGCTGCCGTCCCCGAGGACCGGCCTGGCCCGTCTGATGCCTCCAACCTGTGGCTGTCACAACAGTCACCTTAGGATGGGGCCTCAGTAACACTGTGTCCCAAAGAGCTGTTTGCAGAGACAACAAGAAAGCAGATGCCAGGACTCCAGGACGGATGACTCTGGGCTGAAAATTAGAAACACTGTTTAGAGTCAGTGTCCCTGTGTCACGTTATCTGCACCAATAGCAACGTCTTCCTTTTGTGATGTCATTGTCCCCATTCCTTTTGTCATAAACACCCCTGGCCTTTGTGGCCTCATCGGAACACGCCTGAATCCGGGCTTCCCAAGTAGCTACTGTCACAGATCCCCAGTAAGTGCTGGTGGCCTCACACTTGGAAAGGCCTCTCATGTTAGGTGACCAGCTCCATAATCCAGAAAAGTTCCCTTTCTTCAAGCCAACACTCACATTAGAGCAATAACACCACCAGCTATCACAGCAATAAGCGGGGAGACTCACTTGCAGCATGTTTGCCAGGAAAGGACTGATTTCCTTGGGAAACTAACAAACCAGGACGACTCACAAGGAGAACCGAACGGGAAGCACGCAAAGCTGTGGGCACCGTCAGTCACACACATACACATGTTGGTACGTGTGGATGTGTATACACGTGCACACATTTATACACGCGTGGGCACATGCAGAGCCATATACTGCTTCTAAATCTCTAAATCGCTCGCTTCACGCCCAAAGCGAGCGTGGGGCCCGACAGCCGTGTGGGACCCCCATCTCGTGCAGGAACCGCACCCACCTGGGCGGCCGCAGCTCTCCATGCGCTCCAGGTAGTGGACCAGCTTCTCCGGCTTCACCTGGTCCCCCCACCAGTAGGGGATTGCGGGCCACAGCTCCCTGTGCCGGTTCATCGTGCTCTCGTCATCGTAGGACAGGATGACCTGCTGGCCCCGCGCCCACAGCTGGCGCAGCGTCGGCACCTCCTGCAAGGGAAGTGGCTGTTGGGGTGCATGTGAGAGGACAGTGACAGGCGGAGGCACTGGGGTGTCTGAGAGGACAGTGACGGGAGCAGGGCGGCCTGTGTGTCACCGTCATGGTGTCTGGATTCTCACAAGCACAGGGTCGCACCCTGACCTCAGGGTCCCACGGTTGGCGATTGGGACAAAGGCACTTGGTGTCTGTCCTGCGTTACACGGGGAAGGACCGGCATGGCTCCGTCTCAGGCTGGAAGTTAAGGTTCCCCACCGCCCTCCCCCTCCCCACTGTCACGTCCCCAGTGACACGCGCGCAATGGCTGGTGCCCCCCATCCCGGGCGGCCCCTCCCCCATGTGTCCTGTTGAGACCCGAGTGACTGGGTGCCCCCAGGCTGACGGCAGCACTGTCACCTCTATTTTAGCCCCAACCTCTGAGGTACCAGGTGTCTCCTGACCTCACAGGATGTCACTGGAGAAATCCAAACAGAAGGGTTGAAATGATTTGATGTAAACTCAGCCTAGATAGTCATGGCTTTACCTCCTCCGGCTCCCTGGAGACTAAGGCAGGGCACGTGCCAGCCACTACCAGCAAACGGGGACAAGCGCCTCCTTGATTCAGCCACAGGTTGGCTTACAGCCTGAATTGTGTCCCCCAAAATTCACATGTTGGAGCCCTGACTCCCCGGGACCTCAGAATGTGACTGTATCTAGAGGTGGGTTTTCAAGGAGGTAATTAAGGTGACATGAGGTCACCAGGGTGGGCGCTGATCCAACAGGCCTGTGTCCTTATAAGAAGAGGAGGTGAGGACACAGACACACACAGGGGGCAGTCAGGTGAACTTAGGGCGTCAGATTCTGTGGCAACTTCTAAACAGGAGCCAAGTGTGACCCAACGTCAAGAGAAACGTCTGGAAGACCCCGTTAATGGCCCCGGAGTTGTGTCAGCATCACGCATGGCGGCCCCAAGTGAGCAGATGGAGCCGGTGGTACAACCCCACCCGCCCGCCCCCGCTGGGGAGAGGTATGGGGGAGGCCGGGCCCTGACTCACCCCCCGGGGACACAGCATGTCCCCAAAGATGTTCTGGACGCAGGTGACCAGGTACTCGTGCAGGTCCTCTGTCATCCCCTCGAAGTTCCTGCACGCCAAGATGACCACCTCCTGGGGGTGCGTCTCCAGCCACTCAGAGATCTCGGTGAGCGTGTCCTGGGCAGGGGACAGGAAGACCGGCCAGGGACCCGCTTTCACAAACGTCCAGGCGGCCCCACAGGAGCCGGGGTGAGGTGCAGGCTCAGAGACACAGGAGGGTCAGGAAGCCCAAATCACTGACTGCCCCAGGTCGGCCACGGTCGCCCACCCCCCATTATAAGACTTCGCGTCCCACCAGTAACGGCCGTGGGTACCCGGTCACCCCTTAGGAGATGGCACGTCCCACCAGTAACGGCCGTGGGTGTCCGCCCCACCTCTTAGCAGATGCCACGCCCTCCCGGGAACGCTGTGGTGCCCACCGCTGCCCGAGGCCTTGCCGGCTGCCCCCTCCCCGTGCCCACCTCCACCAGCGCGCTCGTGTACAGCATGTGGACGAAGTGCAGGTTCTTCTCGGAGCCCTGCAGCATGTGCGCGATCCGCAGGTCCAGGTACCGCACCCCGGCGTCCAGCTGCTCCGTGACGCTCAGCTCCTGCGGGCACAGGACGGTCATCTCTGCAGGGAAGGCGGGCAGCCCCCACCTCATCTCGCTGCCGCCCGTCGGGGGCCAGGAGGTCGGTGGGGTGCCCGCCGTGGGCTGTGCCGTGTGATGTCAGCTCAGCAGCGGCTGGCGCGTGCCGGGGTCGGGCAGCCACTCGGCCTTGCATTTGGGACGGGCTGTCCAGGGGACACTGGCCAGTGGAATTCCCGATCGGACCTGCGGGGACCCTGTCCTGGGAAGCAGCTAGGCCGGCCCCATCCTGGCAGCCAATGCCCCCTCAGCCCTGACACTGGACTTGGGACATCCCTGCAGGGTCCCGCCTCGCCCTCGTCTCTGGCAGTCACCGGGTCACCCCTCTGGGTCTCAGCAGGTGTAGGCCAGGCTCCGGGACACCCCACCTGCACCACGGAGGTCAGGGTGTGCCGAGGAGGCTCAGGCACAGCGGGCACTGTGCACCCCACAAGCAGTGCTAGGAAAGGCGACACGGGACGCAGAGACAGGGAAGGGAGGATGAAAGGAAGAAAAAGCCCTACTGTGCACACAGTGACGGCGCAGAGAGCAAAGCTCCTGTAACAGACGCGAGAGAAAGTGATGTGGCCCTCACACAGAGCGATGGTGTAAAGGGAGAAAAGTAATATAAAGATTGGGAAACAAAATGCCACTTTCCTTCCCAAATAATCGAAAAAGCAAAAAGTAATATTAACATTAAAAAGTAAAAGACTATGGCACTATGCTCCCTATCCAAAATAATAATCGAAAAAGAACATAAAAGCAAAATAAAGTAAAAAAATATGGTATTGCACCCTGTACACAAAATAATGGAGAAAGCAAACAATAATATAATAATGAAGGAAAAGAACACGGTACTGTGTCCTGTACATAAAATAATAGAAAAGGTAAAAAGTAACGTCAACATTAAAAAGTTAAAAAAAAGGTGCTGTGCTCTCTGCACAAAAAAATGATGGGAAAACCAGGAATGTGGAAAAAAATCATTTTTCCACCCTGCGTGCCCTGCAGGGAGCTCAGGCTGCTGCTCCTCTGTTGATAGTGGAGAAAAGAAGCCCACTGTGTGCACGGCGGGCCCACTGTGTGTGCGGAGGGGCCTTGGGAGGCCCAGCCCTTGGCCAGTGACCCTAAGTCCCAGAGACACGGAAGCCTTGTGAGGACAACTCTGGCTGCACCTCGGCCGGATGTCCCTGCGATCTAAAAAGCAGTGACATGTGCACACGAGGCTGTGTCTCAGGCTGGGCCTGCTTGACCGGGACGAGGCCCGCAGCCGCCAGCCAGACAATCCCTAAGAGGCAGGATGGCGTTCGCACCACTTTCCTCAGGTGCTTTTGTGACAAAGCTAAGGACGCCCTGCTGTTCCTGTGCCGTCTTCCTGCGCCTGTTACATATTAAGCACCTTTTTAGGACACCGGATATTTCACAGAAAAACCACTTTCAGCGTCCGCATATCTTGCCCATTTGTGGACGCACCATGAGGGACTGCGTGGGACGTCTAAGTACAAAGCCAGGGTTATCCCTCCGCTGATTCTGTGGGGCTTCCAGCCTCTTCTGCACCTGCCCCCCCCACGCACCCTCCCCCCCACACACACACACAGCCCAGACGCCCTCGTTGTCCCTGCTCTGCGGGACCCAGCACCCCCCACCCTTCCTGCCGGCGCGTCCCTCGCAGGCAGCTAACAGGAGTCAGGAATGTGGTTTCCCAACGTTCCAGACCTCGCTGTCCGTCCCTGCCAGGCGGCCACGCACCTGGGGTGACGGGTGACCTGGGGTGACGGTGACGGAGACTCAGAGCAGAGCAATTACAAGGGGCGGAGCCGGGACGCGCAGAAAACCCTGCAGAGTGGCCCCCAGCGGAGGCTGAGGGAACAGCTTGGGGCTCAGCGGCTCCCAGGAGGCAGAGGGGGGCGGCCCTGCTCCCAGGTGGGCCCCGCGTGGGTGCCACCACGGGGCCCCAGGCCCCGTGCTGGACCACAGCCAGCGGAGGCCCCACCCCAGCATGGGACGTCCTGAGCGACTCCGGGAGGCCCCTCGCCTACACGTCCCCAAGGATCACCCCTCCCGGCTGCTCCCAGGCCCTAAAACCATCTGCGGCTCGCAACGGAGGGACTGTGGGTCAGGGGTGCAGGGAACCCAAAGGATTAAGGCGAGACTCGATTCCCCCCGGCCGGCCGGCAGGAAAATACCGGAGGAGACACCGCCCTCGCCCCCTCAGAGCCTGGACCTGAGGAAAAGTGCAAGTGGGGGCGCTTTCTGCCTTTTCCAAATGCGCCTGAGTCCTTCTAACCAGCCTCCGCCCACTCCCACTCTCAGGGGTGTTTCCTGCAGGTCTGGGGGCGTCTGGAACCTGACAGAGGATGGAAACGCCTGGCACCGTCTCCAGAGAGGACAGGGCCTGACTCCAAGTCCGAGGGTGACCCTCTTCCCATCTCTGTGACCTCTGAGCAGCTGCCTGTCACACGTGCTGTCATTCCGATTTGAAAATGAGCCGTGTTGTTTCTCGCCTCCCTCCGTGGGCTGGGAGGAGGTTTGCTTTCAGCTCTATGTCCCCAAAGGGATGAGGGCGCCACCTGCCAGGCGGCTGGCGCTGGTGGGGAAGTGGCTCCGGGCCCACAGCCCCTTCCTTACCTGGGTGACGGACCACCTGAGCACGATGGGCTGCGTGATGCACGGCAGGGCCTTGGCCAGGACCTGCAGCAGCCGGGACTCCTTGTGGGAGATGGGGGACTTCTTGTTCAGGCAGTACGTCATCGTGTCGTGGCTCCCTGCAAGCAAACCGAGGGCACGGCCCTCCGTCAGTCCTCCTTCCACTGTGCGCTGCGGGCTGCACACCGAGGACCCACGGAGGGCACGCAGAGAGCACGCAGAGAACATGGAGAACACGCAGAGAACACGCATAGCGCCGGGGCCAAAGGTGGCCTTGAGCTACACGTCACCCAGAACCTGCTGACGGGGTCTGTGCGGATGGGACTGAGTGAAGGATCGGGGATGAGGGCGTCCTGGATCAGGGGGGCCCTGACCCCAATGACAGTGTCCTTATCAGGCACAGAAGAGGAGAGACACAGACACAGAGGGGACGCCACGTGGAGACGGAGGCAGAGACGGGAGGGAGGCGGCCACCCGCCCGGGGACGCCTGGAGCCCCCAGGAGCTGGACGGGGCAGGAGGGACCGTCCCCTGGGGCCTCCGGAGGGAGCGTGGCCCTGTGACAGAGTGGTGGCAGCCTCCTGGCCTCCAGCCCTGGAGTGGGGGTGCGGGGAGGATGGGTCCCTGTTTTGTAAGACATTTCATTGTGGTAGTGAGTTACAGCGGCCACAGGAAACTCATAGAACTAATGCATGTTAATTGCAGAAAAATAAAAATATATAGGTAGGTAAAAAAAATTTTTTTCACCTTCATATATTTATATTTATTTTAAATTTATGTTTGTAACTATATATATATTTATGTGTATTTTATATTTGTATGTTTTATGTATAATATAATAGATGTGGACCCATTTCTATATGGGGATAGCCATTTACATCTACGTATTTTAAACAAACAACAGGATCAAACTATGGAATTTTTTGTCTGCTATGTTGCGAGCATCATGTCAGCGTTTTCTGTGGCGGGAAACAGGGGGCCCCGCACTGTTTTCAAGACCGTGCACTCTGCGATGTCTGCACGTAGCTGACCGCTGACACTGGACATGGAGACCCTCGTCCCGCCCATCACGGGCGACATCACCCCAAACATCTGGTGTGAGAGTGTGAGTATGAGCGTGTCGCACGCCCAGCAATCACTGTCTCAGGTGAAACACTGGGACTGGACTCCGACCAGGCCGTGGGGGGCCCCACTTCACAGCCCACCGCCCTCGGCCAGCGCGCCTCCCACCTCCACCTCAGGGGACGCTCGCCACAGCCCGTCCAGCCCGTCCAGGAGAGATGGTACAGTGTGTCTCCTGCACACTCTTTCACAGCGGGGGGCTGGGCGTTAGTCATGCTGCATGGGTCACTGGGGTTCCTCCTTTGGGAACCCCTGTCTGGGCCTGAGCCGTTTCCTGCCGGGGTCCACGTCCCTTGTGGATTTCCAGGTCCTCTGTGCCGACAGCGACCGTCAGCGTGTGCTTTTCAGGTTCGTCCTGGGCCTGGCTTCCTGGGCTGAGGTTAGCATTCCGGGCGTCCCTGGGGGGCTGCTGTGGGCGAGGAGGAGGGACGAAGGGCAGAGGGACACCCCGTCTGGGCTTGGTCCCCTGAGTGGCCCGGTGGGTGCAGACAGCCTCTGGGAGGGTGCGGTGAGGAGGCCCCAAGGCTAAGCAGCTCTGGGCAGGGGCTCCGCTGTGAACGGGGCCTGAGGAGAAAGACCCGGGTCTTCATGGCGTCTCCTGGGTGGCTGTGCGAGTGTGCTGGGGCTGCCGTGGCAAAGTGCCACAAACGGAAGCGTCGCCTGACGTCCCGGAGGCCACAAGTCTGACCTGGCTCCGAACTCTAAGTGCCCGGGGCCGGTTCCCTGTGGGGGCTCCAGGGACTAGGACGCCCCCCGCTGCGCCTTTCCAGCTTCTGGGGACGCCCGCATTCCTGGAGTGGGGTGTGTGGACCCACGTCCTGGGTGGGGAGAATCCAGGGTCCTTCTGTATGTGCGGGGCGACTGGGCACCTGGAACTTTGCATCCTGCGGTGTTCCCAGCAGCGTCTCCACAGCGGGGGCACCGGGCAGACACAGAGCGTGCACACGTGACGCTGACCCTGTGAGGGCCTTTGGGGCAGGTCCTGGGTCTCCATCGCACCCACGAAGGGGCAGGCGGGCACCAGAGCTGTTGCCTCTCGTGGAGGGTGAGGCCGGCGGCACAAAGCCCCACAGTTGCCAAGGAAGTGAGCCAAACCCGAGACGCTGCGTAAAGCAAACATCCCACTGAAAGCAGGGCTTCCTGTTGTTCCGAAGGGTCCGTGAAAGAGAGATGGGCTGACGGCTGGTGGCAGCGCAGGCCGTCACGATGGCCAATGAAATGCTGGCGTCACAGCTGAAGTGACATCACCCAGAGACATCGCCTCCAGAAGCTTCGCGGTGGCTGCTGGCGGCAGGGGACCCAGCGCACACCCCGCAGTAGCCGGGCTGCCATATCTCCAATGTCTTGGGCACCGATGCCCCTCCCTGGAAATGCCCACCTGCTCCGGTCACCAGGTGTCCCATCCGCACTGAGACATCTGTTCAGGGCGAACCCCAGCAGCATTTTTGCAATAAAATGGGCTTGAGTCCATGATACTTCATTCACAGTGTGTGTGACTGTGAGCGTGTGTGTGACATGTATGCGTGTGTGTGCAGCGTGAGCGTGAGTGTATGTGTAAGTGTATGAGCGCGTGTGTGTGTGCACGCTTGTATGTGTGTTCACGTGTGTACACGCGTGTGCATCTTGGCTTCCCCCACTCCCAGGACCTCTCTGCAGCCCACATCCCTGCTGGGGACGCGCAGGCCTCACCTGGGATGGAGAGGTGGTGGAGGGGCACGTCCCAGAGCCGGGGGCACAGCGCCGACATCCAGTCTGCGTTTGCGTTCCTGCTGCCGGACAGGCGTGGGAGTCGGCCTGCCTCGCTCACCTGCGTGCCCATCATAGGCGAACCCACGGACCTGCAGGGGGAGTGAGGCCGTGGGGAACTCACACAGGGGTGCACGGAACGCGTGCTCCTGGCGGCACAGGGCTCGTGGCTCTGAGGACATAGAACCCCAGGCTTCCTTCTGGGGGGTGATGGGTGGTTGGGAGTGTGGGGGACAGTGGGGGTGATGGAGACAGAGACACAGAGGAACAGAATGAGGCAGAGACAGAGATAGAGGTGGGGGGGAGAGGCAGACAGACAGAGAGACCCAGACACCCAGGACCCCAAAGCTGCTTTCGCACGGTAGCTGCAGCACATGTGCCGCCCCCAGAGTCCCCTCACCCTCGGGTCACACACTAACCCCCCAGGACTGTGGGATGGGGCTCAGAGGTGAGCCTGCGGTGTCTGGGGTGTGGGGTCTTTCATCCTGGGGTGGTGGCACCCTAGGACCCCAAGTCAGCACCAATCGCCCCTACGTAGTTTGGAGCTGGGCCCCCTGTGGGGGTGTCTGCTCTGTGGCAGGACCTCTGCCTAGGAACGGCTCCTGGCCGCCCACGGACAGGTTCCCTCAGATGAACTGGCTGTCAGGGCAGAGGCGTCCGAAGCCGGGTCCCACGCCCCTGAGTTAGGGCTGCACTGCGGCCTCCCGCTGCGAGTGCAGGGCAGGTAGAGACCCGTCTAGTCTCAGCAGAAGCAGGCAGGGGGTGCGAGCTGCTGCCCGGGGCCTCCGGGACAGGAGGTGACAGACGGAGGCGCCCACGGAGGCCTGTGGGGCAGCGGGCAGGGCCTGATCCCCACCCCCAGGTCTGTCGGATACTAACGTCCGTCTGTCATCGTCAGGGTGACACTCGGGGCAGCACCTGGGGAGGCGCCGACATGACGCAGCCGGGCTGTCGGATGAGTCCTGCCTCCCAGGCCCACGGAGCTGCCCTGGCCGGTGAGACACGGCAGCCTCCACCTGTGAGTCCCCTTCCGTCCCGCCCGGCACGCGCCGCTGGTGAATGGCGCATAGCAGGCACTCAGGACATAGTTCTCAGCTGAATAAACGGACGGACGGACGGACGGAGCTCACAGCTGGCAAGGCCGCGGGTCCTGCCCGGGTCCTCCCAGCTCCCCAAACACTCACCCGCCGGGGCGTCCACAGGCGCAGCCCAGCCGCGTGAGGACCAGGACTGCGGTCGGTGACCAGGTCCTTCCCTGCCCGGCCCGGCCCGGCCGAGGTCAGCGGCCTTGGGGCCCCGCCAGGCTGCTCGCAGCCCAGGGAACAGGCTGGCCCGGGAGTTCCCAGCCCCGAGCCTCCTGCCAGCGGCCGGGGACACGGGTCCCTGTGCCCCTCGGGGCTGCTGGCTGGGG
>NW_017732320.1:876654-877878 GCF_001890085.2 Hipposideros armiger
TCTCCCCTCCGGGTCCTGACCCCACTGTACGCATCGTCCCATCTGCCCCACCGCTTCCAACCTGCACCCCCCAGCGGCCCCCGCCTCAGCACCCAGCCCTGTCCCCACGGTCCTGCTTCACCGCCTGTGTCTGACCTGCCTCTCATTCCGAAAGCCGGGAACGGCCCCCTCGGGCCTCCCACCCCTGCCGCCCGACCTGGGCAAGGCCCCTGCCCTTTTTCGCTGCAGTTCCCGTGGGGAAGTCAGGGCTGTCACGCGCTTCTCCACCGTCTTCCCCACATCAGCAGCCCGGGGCCGAAGACTCGGGTTCCCATGGCACGACCCACTGCTGACCACAGCCTCGTCTGTCCCTCATCTGTGGTCTGGGCAGCGGGGTGTCCCACCGGCCCTTGTGGGGTGCACACCAGGTGCTGCTGAGGGGCCACTGGCACGGTTACCGGGCAGCCCCTATCGTGTGCAAAGCACAAGGCTTACGAGAGGTACTTGAGTTCGGCAAAGTTTGCTCAGATCTCTGTGGGCAGCTCTGCACAGGATGTTTCAAACCCTCCAAAGCTGGCGAAAGAAAGGACCAGTGCTTGGTCCACAGCTTCTGGCCTCGAGGGCTCTCCTGCCCGGTTCAGAGAGTTCTCACCACAGTGAAGAGCCCTCAGGGCTGCTGGCTGCGGGGTGGGGGTGGGGGGGGTGTCCCCTCTCTCCCCCGTCCCCCGGAAGCCCAGGCTGACCTCTTGCTGTTGTGGGGGCATTTCTGGGGTTTCACAGGCTGAGCCCTGTCTCGATGCCCTCCTGCCCGCCTAGGACATCCAGAAGCAGCAGTCTGCCCTCGACGTTCTCAGAAAAGTGTTCAGGGGTTCCTGTCGCAAAAAGTGCACAGTCAGCTCACCTGCACCCCCACACACTTACAGACGTCCTTTGTGGGAAACACTCTCTCCAGCCGTCCTTGACCCCTGCTCCCTGACACTGCGTGTCCCTCCCTTGCAGGGGCACAGGCTCCGACGTGAGATTCGGGGCCTGGGTGCTCGGCCAGACGTGGCCCCACAGGGCCCACCGGTGTTGCGCGCTGTCCAGAGCCCACTTGGCAGACAGGCGTTCTGACAGCTGGTTTCGCCTGCAGAAAGGCACGGGTGGGGCGGCCTCAGCGAGCCCCCTGCATTGCTCCCGAGCTGCCAGTTCTCTGCCTCCCCTTCCCCACAGGCAGCCCCCCCCAGGGCACCGCAGGACGTCGCC
>NW_017732320.1:878030-887346 GCF_001890085.2 Hipposideros armiger
CGGACCCACCCAGTGTGTCGCCTCCGTGGGTGGAAGTGCATTTCCCTCGCATGTCCCCTGTATCGGAACTGCTTAGCCCTGCTGCGGACCCGGCCGCAGTGCTGGTGGCCTGGGGGCCAGCCCTTGTTTCATGGGGACACCAGTCTTTCCTCCGTCTGTGCAACTCGGGCCCCATCTGCCGCCTCCTGGGCCCTTCCCGCTGTTGACACTCCCTTCCCAGCCTGAAGCCCCTCACTGGCCTCCTGCTGCCTTGTCTGCTCCCTCTCCACGCCCAGGGCCCAGGTGCAGCCAGTGACACTGGGCCTAGGACCTTCACAGCTCCCGGGGCTCCCCATGCCTGCAGGACACCCCCTCCCCGCTCCCCTGCCTGGCAGGGCTTCCTGACATCTGCCTTCACTCACCTTCCCCAGGGAAGGTCTTCTCCACGCCAGCGAGACCCACCTTGGACGGGTGGCCTCTGCGATTGTGAGAGCGTGAACCTGTGCTGTATTGTAGCCACCACGCTTGTGGGCACTCTCCCCTCCGGGTCCTGACCCCACTGTAGGCATCGTCCCATCTGCCCCACCTCTTCCAACCTGCACCCCCCAGCGGCCCCCGCCTCAGCACCCAGCCCTGTCCCCACGGTCCTGCTTCACTGCCTGTGTCTGACCTGCCTCTCATTCCGAAAGCCGGGAACGGCCCCCTCGGGCCTCCCACCCCTGCCGCCCGACCTGGGCAAGGCCCCTGCTTCTTTTCGCTGCAGTTCCCGTGGGGAAGTCGGGGCTGTCACGCGCTTCTCCACCGTCCTCCCCACATCAGCAGCCCGGGGCCGAAGACTCGGGTTCCCATGGCATGACCCACTGCTGACCACAGCCTAGTCTGTCCCTCATCTGTGGTCTGGGCAGCGGGGTGTCCCACCGGCCCTTGTGGGGTGCACATCAGGTGCTGCTGAGGGGCCACTGGCACGGTTACCGGGCAGCCCCTGTAGTGTGCAAAGCACAAGGCTTACGAGAGGTACTTGAGTTCGGCAAAGTTTGCTCAGATCTCTGTGGGGAGCTCTGCACAGGATGTTTCAAACCCTCCAAAGCTGTCGAAAGAAAGGACCAGTGCTTGGTCCACAGCTTCTGGCATCGAGGGCTCTCCTGCCCGGTTCAGAGAGTTCTCATGACAGTGAAGAGCCCTCAGGGCTGCTGGCTGCGGGGGGAGGGTCCCCTCTCTTCCCCGTCCCCCACAAGCCCAGCCCTGAGCGCTTGCTGTTATGGGGGCATTTCTGAGGTGTCGCAGGCTGAGCCCTGTCTCGATGCCCTCCTGCCCGCCTAGGACATCCAGAAGCAGCAGTCTGCCCGTTGGGGAGGCCAGGCTCCCAGGCTGTGTGTGGGACGAGCTTCCAGTCCGTTCCGCTCGCCCCCAGCCAGAATCTGGTGGATGATCACCTATTTATACCTGCCTGATAGGGCGCCCAGGGAGACCCTGCAGAGGGAGGGAATACACCCCAGGCCGTAACCCACAGAAATCCTCGAACTGGAAGTGGCCTCAGGAAGCCGCGAGGGGAGCAGTTCCCAACTTCTGTCCCCTCCGTGACAAGGACTCTGCTCTCTCTCCCACTCTGGGCCCAGATTTTGAAACAGTGACTATCCTAGTGAACTTAGTAAAGTTATGTTAAATGAAGGCTTCCATGTTCGTTAATAAAAAATGTACAGTGTTAACCTGGCCTTTAAATTAATCAATTTCTAAAGGTAGTAAAAAACCACATAATACAAAACGACTTTTAAGTGTCCAGTTCTGGGGTGTCAACTATATTCCTTTGTTGTGTAACAGGTCTGTAGTGCTTTTTCATTTTGCAAAACTGAAACTCTGTCCCCATTAAACAAAGATTCTCCATTCCCCCCTTCCCAGTCCCTGGCAACCAACCACCTTCTCCTTTCCTGTTCCCATCATGATTCCTCCTATAAGTGGAATTATTCAGTACGCGTCCTTTTCTGACTGGCTTACTGCACCGAGCATAATGTCCTCAAGGGCCCTCCAGGTTGTAACACGTGGCAGGATTTCTTTTCTTTTTAGACTGAATACTGTCCCACTGGATGCACGTAGCACATGTGTTGTATCCACTCATCTGTCAACGGACACTTGTGTGGCTTCCACATTTTGGCTACTGTAAAAAATGCTGCCGTGAACATGGGATGCAAATATCTCTTCAAGATCCTACTTTCAATAATTTTTTGGATAAATACCCAGAAGTGGGATCACTGGGTCATAAGGTACTTGTCCTCATAATTTTTTGAGGAACCTCCCCCCACGCGAGAAGATGCTCAACGCTTCTACTCTTTAGCGACACGCAAATGAAAACCACCGAGAGGTACAACCTCCTACCCCCAGGACGGCCACTGTCAGGAAGCAGAAAGCAACAAGTGTGGGCGGGGACGTGGAGAAAAGGGAACCCTTGTGCACTGCTGGTGGGCTTGCAAGTGGGTGCGGACGCTGTGCATGTCTCCTTATGAAGTATAAGCATAACTTGTGCTGAGGATTTTTGTTAACATGTATTTTGACATAATTACAGACTTTCAGAGGCAACTCCTACGTATCGTCCACTCACAGTCCCCAAATGCCAACACATTGTGTTTGCTTTACCCATCATCAGAGCAAAAAGAAAAGTGTCATTTTTGTGGGCATTTTTGTGAGCTGCAGGGTTGTGGTTGGGAGCGGGGGTCACAGGAGGAAGGATGGGTGAGCTGCAGGAAAACTCTTTACCACCAGCACAGCCTCCAACTGAAAGGACTCAGGCTAAACCCGGCGGTGGTTTGGGATCTGGCAGCCCTGTGTGTTTCCGGCCCTGTAAGTTTATGAGAAAAAAAGTTTATTTTTTTCTCATTCTAAATGCAACAAACAAAAAAGTACTGCCCATGATACAGTACTTTTTTGTTTGTTGCATTTAGAATGAGAAAAAAATAAACTTTGAAAATCCGTGGGCACAGCCCTTAAGGGTTGGAAACAGTCTTCTCTGCTGCCACCTGCTGTGCATCATGGGAATTACACCTGAGTGGAGGGGACCAGGAAAATCTCTCCAAAAGTTACAGAGCCACTGAGGCACGTGTCAGACCCAGGGCTGTGCCCCAGGTGTTGTCATCTGTGCCCTGGAAGCTGCCCGCTGGAATGTGGAGTCCTGGAGGTGAAACCCGGCACAGGGCTTGGCACACGTGAATTAACTGCCTCTCGCCTGGCTCTTACCTGTGCTGCCTTATGCCACCCTCCCCTCCTGCCTCCCTACTTTCCCCAGGGCAGTTTTTGTACTAACAGTGTGCTTAGAGGACCTCTGTGACTCACCACATCTGGGGGGCAGTGGGGTGCAAACCAAAGACTTATTTTACATGTAAAAGAGGCAGCCCAGGATGATCAGCCCAAAAGGAACCCAGGTCTGAGAGCTGAAAGCTTAGGTGTGGAAAGAGACCAGGGAAGCCTGCAGGGGCCAGCCTGCAGTCTCCAGGGAGAGCTGGGGTGCAGACTGTGGTGGGATCCCTGGTTCTGGCCTGGGCGCTGGGGCCGAAGGGGCCTTGGGGACTCCACTCCAGGTGCAGCATTTGCAGGGGGAGCTCAACACCAGGCTCCTCAGGCAGCTTTGCTGGAACAGCCTCCACCCTGCACAGCTGGACCCATCTGGAGGTTTGGGGTAGAGTCCCTCACTCAGCTTTACCCTGGCAGAAGGGGTCTCACCCAAGGCTGGGGCCACCCTCAGGTCCAGAGGGCTGTTCTGGTGTGGAAACTTCAGTCCTGGGGGGCCAAACGGCGTATACGGCAGACCTGGGAAAACAGTGACGATTCAGCCCAGGACACCCCAAGAGACCCCAAACCCATAGGCCACGCACAGTCAGCAACCCTGGGCTGGCAGCAGCTCAGCACCCCATACCCCACATTCTGCTGTCTGACCTTTACCTTCAGTCTGTCAACATCCGTCTTCGAGTAGTGTTGATGGAAAAGGGGCCACAGGTTAAACCTGACAAGCTCAGGAGACTGAAAATAACCAGAGGATGGTGTGAACATAAAAATTTTTAACTAAGTTGGCCATGATGTGAAGTCACATCTTCAGCTTCCTCGTTGTTACTCTGTGCCTTTTCAGTGGGCCTGTTCTTTGTCTTTCTGTACTTAAAATAACATCTGTAATCCTTTTTCCAGGCCAGAGCTGGAAACTGCAAAATTCCTCATTATTATGCTTATGTCCTGATTAACATCTCTATGTGCTGTAAAGAGCGAACTGTTAGCTATCCTGCACCCACCGGTTGTGGGAGGAGGACCTGTCTCTCCAATTTCCTTTCGTCCAATCCCAAAGATTTCCCCACTTTACTTTCTCTCACCCGCTTAATCTATCGCCAATGGATTTCATGTAACCTTCCTCCTTTGATTTTAGGTGTAAACTGCAAACCGCCATTTTGCGGAGCATTTTCTCAATCACTTGAGATTTTGCTTCCCGGCAATTGTCGACAATTTGGCTCAGAAAAACTCTTACAAGTTTTCTTTTAGGATGGATATTTTTCGTCAACATTACTTGACGTAGTCGAATAGGATTCCAGAGAAGCCCACCGAAGAACACCCTGCGGACCCAGATTCGGTGCTCAGTAGCAGCAGGGGCCCGTGTGCCCCACCGGCTCCCTGCTTCGCATGGGGTGAACTTGAGTGAGTTTTTGTTGGCATTCCGGACCTCCTGTGTTCAGGTAGGAGGCCCTGACTTTATTTGAGCCGTTTTAACATCCTCGACCCGGCAGGGTTGAGATAAGCCAGGTGAAGGACAGGAGTTAAGGCAACTCCTGGAGGGGAGAAATGACACGGGTGGCTGGTTTTAAATTGGCTTTTCAATTAGAATTGCTGTCTGCGAGTCTGAACAAAAACTGTCGCCAGATAAATGAGACTCTGAACCTGTTAAGCTCCAAAGAGAAGGGGCATCTACTCCCTCCATCCCGAGTTTCGGGTGTTCTCAGGTGACTGAGAACGTTTGTGGAGGTGTTTGAGGGTACCCCTCGAAACGTGCAGTGGCCCCATAGGGACTTCCAGCACACGTGTAATTAAATATTGGACTCGTCCGGGGACGCGCACGTAAAGGCTGGTTACCTAGCGCTCCGAGTCCTCACGGCTGTTTTAGACGCCGCTGAGAGAAACCGGGACACGTAGGCGTGAGGGGGTTGAGGCGACTCGGGAGCTGACAGCCCCTTGGAGCTCACCCCCTAAGCAGCACACTTCAACCCACTACATGATACCCCTAGATATTTGTTCAGACTCTGCGGACCTCAAAAGAAACCTAACCATTAACGTGGGCCATCGTGCCTCCCAGGCCCACAAGCACCCAAGCCCCCGAGCCGTTCTTCTCCTGCGGGCCGATGTAGAGTTCCTAGGAGTTCTGCAAGTCCTTTCAGACGTGGAGCGATGTACCTAGAGGTGCTATCAGCTTAAGATGGCCAGAATGGAGCTCTTTTAACATCTAAATATTTCTGTGCACCGTTAGAGAAAGCCGGCTTAAAGATCAAACTAAACGGAATGGGAGGCTTCCCTCAATGGACCAATATGAGCCTCTGAAATGGTGCCGAGAGATGTTCTTCTCCCCAGGAAATTAGTAAGAAAATTTTTAGAGACTGTCTCTGAAGTAAAAATTTCTGAAGCTGCTAACTGCCAACAGCCTAGTCTTTGTCTCTTCGACTGTCCCAATATGTGCTTCACCTGTCTTGAGCTGGTCTCCTTTGTTTTTCTCTGTGTCTCTCTTGTGCACCTCTGTTGCAGCTCACTTTTGAGAGAGGATCTGGTTTTGGGTGGAGGGGAATCCGTGGTTGTATGCCGGCAGAAGTGAGAAAAGGAAAGATTTCCCCAACCCTTTCGAAAGGACCCCGATGAGTTCGCAAAGAAATTTAAATTTAGTGTTGTTAGAACACATAATCCTGGCTTTTCTGATTTATTCCTACTGGTTTCTGAGAGCAAAGCAACAGAACTAATTAAGGTTTGCTAGGGAAACTCCTGTAGTTGAATTATACTTTTGTTGGAAAACCAGGTCACCTTAAGGATTGTGGAAAACTAAAGTAGGATTTAGAAAAAAAACCACGAAATAGAAGCAAGCATAGGACTGACTGCTCCAAGGGCTGTGAGGACACTGAGGCTACTTTATTGGTTAACAACACCCGGCTAAGGTGCCGACCCCCTTGGAGTAAAGCTTCTGCACAAATGGTATAGGGACATCTAATCTACCGATGTCTGTTTTTAAATCAGAGCCTGTTCCCTTCCAACTAGAAAGTGCTATTGGGCAGCATATATCTTTATTGCGCAAATCTGCCCCAACTAACCTGATAGTGTGAGACTTTCTAATCAATGATGTTCACATATCCTCCCAGAAGGGTGAAATGTATTTAGGACTAAATGAACTAGATTGGGGAAAGAATGATTTTCAATGAGAGAAACTAAGGAACTGGGAAAGTTATAGAAAGGTTGTGAGGGAACATCTTGAAAGAATTTTATGTACGGTTATGCTAAATGCGATTAACTAAGTAAATTTAAATATCAGGAGTAAGCTGATGCAAAATTAAGTTTTCCTTCTCTACTAAGGAAAACAAAATTTGTTAAGAGACTGTTGGTCTGCTACTGATATGGAAACGTTTTCTGCCTGAAAGGCAAAAATTATTTGTCATCAGAATATTTCTCTGGGTTTTATATTGTCTTAATTAGGTCTTTAGTTACTCAAGAGAACTAAATCTAAGAACTAAGTTTTCCTAATAGTTACGTAAACTTCTGTATTTTAGGATTGCTGGAGTTCATACTCCCTCCTAGCCGTTAACAGGCAGGCCAGATTTTAGACAGGGCAAGTCCAGTGCCACCTCAGAGTCACCCCACCAGCCCCAGAAGAGAACACTAGTGATACGGACAGAATGTTTGTTACAGGATGCTCTAAAGAATTTCAGGCTTTTTCCAGTACAGATATTGACTGGTAAGATTAAGTCAGCCACTCCTATTAAAATACCTATTGATAATACTTTGTCTCTACCTAATGTTTGCCAGTCTCCTTGGAGGCCTGATACACCAGCTTAAATTAACTCATTGTACAAGACTGCCTTTAAAAAAGGTGAGGGGCTTATAATTCCATGTATGGGCGCCTATAATTTTTCTATCCTTCCAGTAAAGAAACCCAATGGGAAAGGATGGAGATTTGCACAAAGTCTCAGCTATAAATAGATATCTTGTGGTTCCAAATCCACGTACCCTTTTATCAGCCAGTCCTGTGTGTATTGCCAATATTTTTTTTAGTGATAAATTCATGTAGTCCTGATTTCAGTATTCCTGTAAAAAGGACAGGAAATACCTCTTTGCTTCCCTCCTGGGAAGATCAGAGTTTACTTGGACAGTAATGCCCCAGGGGTATAAAGTCCCACCTATTTCTCTCAGATACTAAAGGCTGATTTGAATCATGTTGAATTCTCCCAAAATTGTATTCTAATCCAATGCGTGGATGATTTATTTTTATGCGATATGCAATAACTTTCATGGTAAGCTTAAATTGAAGTTTCTTCTTTACTTGAATAAGATCAGCCTGACAAGTTGAATTAATTGGTCTAACGAAAGCTTGTAAGTGAGGCAAAGGTCAAATTGCCAATATTTACACTGATAGTTGTTATACCTTTGGTGTAGCTCACACCTTGTGGAAGCAGTGAGGCTGTGCGTTGCTCCGAGCTTATCCATAACGATGCTATTGATTACGGATGCCTGGGGCACTCGCCCGTTCTGTACCACTTGTGTTGAGCCCCGTAGGCATTTCCCTGACCGGAACCAATGTTGTGGCTGGACCGGCCCTTGTCTTACTGTGATTGCAAGAAGCACCTCAGTAACAACCACCAGGGAACTTTGAGGGAAAAACAAGATTCATTACTCACAGGTCATGGAGGGTCCGTGGCATGCCCCAGGCCACGCCGTAAGGTCCTGGGTAGAGAGGGAGCACATGTGCGGACCTGCCTTCATAGGGGTAGGTGCTGGGAATACCGTGGGTTTCATAGGTTCAGTCTTTATTGAGTCACTCAAGCAAGCAGTCAATTAGGTCAACCTGGACTTTTTAAAAGGGGAAGCTCATGGCTGTCTCTGTGACTGTGTAGCTGGCCAAGAACATTGTATTTATTTATTTTAAAAATATTTTATTGGGGAATTGGGGGAAGGCAAAAGCGCTGGGGAATTGGGGAAGGGGAACAGACAAGTTGCTGTCCTTTTGTTCTTCAGTCTAGTTGTGGAGGACGTCACTTCACTGGCCCATGTTGGTATTATCATTGCACTCTTCCCGGGTGTGGCAGATCGTTCGCCGGCCTCTGTACGGCCGCTCACGGCGGCTCTTGGCAGCTCACACTGGTTGTCAGCCGCTCACGCTGACTGCTGGCCACACACGGTAGCTTACGGCAGCCCACTGCAGCGGGGGCTGCAGCCTACATCGTCACAGGCGACTCATGTCAGCCCAGGTCTAGGTCGAGCTGTTGTTCACCATCTTAGCTGTAGAGGGCAGTGTCACTGGCTCCCATGTGAGATCCGAACCGTGGCCCTGCTGCTCAGAGCTGGTGTGCCAAGCCAGCTCTTAACCAACGCACCACTCAGCTGGCCCAAGAACATTTGAGATGGATGTCTTCAAAGTGGATGCCTCAGCAATCAAAAGCTGAATGCCAAACAGTTACATTACAGTGAAACAAACAAAACCAAACTAATTTTCAGGCACTTATACCACGAAAGTTCATGTTTGTAATTAGTACTTTATCAGTACTTTATTGTTTTATGGCTGAAATATAGTTGAACACCTCCTTCGCCAGAGAAAACATACAAATGGTCAAAACACAGTCCAACAGATGTTACACATCAGTAGTCCTGTAAATGCCAATTAAAACCACAGTCTGCTACCTCTTTCACACACACTGCAATGGGTATGCCTTTGAAATTGGTGGAAAGGAAGTTATACCATATTTTCCCGTGTATAAGACGCTCCCATGTATAAGATACACCTTACTTTTGGGGTCTGAAATTTGAAAAAAAATGTATTACGTCAAGTTATTGAACTCAACTTTTATCATAAAAAAGGGAAATTTGAAAAAAGTGGGAAATGCGAGTAAAAAAAACCTACAACCACTGTATAAGACACACCCAGTGTTTAGACCCCAATTTCTTTAAAAAGGGTGCATCTTATACATGTGGTAGTACGGTAATTCTAAACAACCATGCCTCCCACACCAGAATCGGGAGGAAACATCCACGTGTGTTATAGAGGAGAAGCCGTGTGCAGCCCCAGTTCTCCCAAGGAGGTGAAGCTAATCGCCCTGGAGCATCTGCACGTTATTAGGAGGCACTG
>NW_017732321.1:0-10821 GCF_001890085.2 Hipposideros armiger
CCGGAGACTCACAGCAGCCCAGCTCCAGGTTGAGCTGTTGTTCAGCATCTTAGCTGTGGAGGGCAGTGTCACTGGCCCTCATATGTGGGATCTGAACCGTGGCCCTCCGGCATCCCAAGCCAGTGCTTAACCATCGCGCCACTTGGCCAGCCCCTATCCAATTCTTAAATGTAAGACGTGACCCTGCTTACCCCCAGCAGATGGAAAGAGCAATTTGATACTCCGGAAAGATAAAGTTTCTCCTTTGTTTCTCATATTGAGAGAAATTGAGACACTTGCGGATGTTTAGTGTGGGTTCCCAACAGTGTCTATGCTGAGAAATAACATTGCAGGGTGCTAGCTCCCACCCCCAGGCTCCACCATGAAGTTACCCCTCTCCCAGCTGTCAGTAGGTACTCAGGAAAAACCAGAGTCATTTGAGTCTTTGGTGAAGGCAGTTGTATTGGAGAATTACGGACACTAAGATTTCCTGCCTCGTGAGGTGAGCCTAGAAGAATAAGCAAAGACCCCAGACTATCATGGATTCAGCAAGATGTTTTCCTCAGGGGGCTCTAGGTATCTGACAGAAGCTAATAAGGATTCTTTGGACTGGCTGTGCTAACTCCGTACTATCTGGCCAGCTTGTGGCTGAGATGGTTGAAAGAGATTTGGAGGGATAGGCATGGGAGATGGTTAGCTTCCTTTTGCACAGTCCTGAATATTGTCTGGTCTGCTGAGAGGTCAATGCTAACCCTAATCTTAGAGCAGCCCAGCAAACAAATGGGTTTGAATGAGGCCTTATTCTTACTTTGGCTATTCACATGATCTAACCTTCAGCTGAAAAGCCCACAAGCTAATGTTCATAGCTTTAATCCCCCTCCCTTTTTCTCTCTGTCTCTCTCTCTCTCTCTCTCTCTGTCTCTCTCTCTGTCTCTCTCTCTCTCTCTCTCACACACACACACACACACACACAAACACACACACATAATATAGAGGGATATATATGTATAAAAGTAAAACTATATACGAATTATTTGAGTAGCCAGTCAGGACAGCTCATGTGTTAAAGTTTTATTCTGTGTTGTATTAAGAAATGGAATTTTATCAAGGCATTTTTTTGGTTTCTAGTTCTGCATTTAATTTGCAATGTAGTGATTGACAGAACAGATGGTCTCTCAGCACTTCAGTTCTCTTTTCCAGAGCAGAAAGTGATACAGGTCATTATTCTTCTAGAATCATAAAGAAGCTCAAAGCATGGCTAAGCACTGGTCTCTCTCTCTCTCTCTCTCTCTCTCTCTCTCTCTCTCTCTGTCTGTCTGTCTCTCTCTGTATCTATTTTGTTTTGTTTCATTATTTTGTGTAAAGCCTGCTAAGATTTCCTGAAGGTGCATTAGATTTTAAAACCATTAATTGGATATGCATGATCGTGTCTCATCCCAGACCCAAGGNCTTTCCTCTGATGAGCTCCAAACAAGGCGTTTGTTTTCCCACCTGTAAAGTGGAGCTGAAGAGAATGGAATGATCCTAGGATCCTATTCATTTCCAAAATTACCAAATAAAGACCCAATTCAATTCATGTTTTGAAATTGAGATACGATTCATATGCTATAAAATTCACCTTTTTAAAGTGTACAATTCAGTGTTTTTTAGTATATTCATTGAGCTGCGCAACCACTACCACTATCTAATTCTAGAACCTCTCATCACCCCAGAAGAAATCCTGTACCCATTAGCAGTCACTCCTCATCCCCCCTTCTTCCTCCTCCACTCCCTGGCAACCACTAATCTACTTTCTGTCTCTATGAACTTTTCATATAAAGGGAATCATACAGCATGTGGCCTTCTGTGTCTGGCTTCTTGCACTTAACATGTTTACTTTACAGATGGGAAATGAGATTCGTAGTGAGCTTTTCCTGGCTTTTACTCTCCATCTCCCATTTGCTCCATTTCCTCAGTAAAATGAGCTTGTGCTCCCCCTTTCTTTGTTACATGGTTCCCTTTCTCCTCTTTCAGTGCTGTTAGACACAAACCCCATCCTTCAAAGCCTACTGCTAGTTAGGGGATGTCCCCTAAAATGTATTCATTTCAGCAATTGAAGGAGAGATGAACTGCAGGATTTCATCTGTCCCCATTCTCGCTCCCGGTTGCAAACCTAGGCTTGTTCCAGTGCGGGAGAATGCGTAGTGGGCTGAGCCTGAGTTCCCTGCATTATTTTATAGGCAGGAGCGCAACAAACCTTCCTTACTAAACAGGTAAAGATGCACAGGAGCTGGTGGCAAAGCAGGACATAGAATAGAGTACCAGGGCTTTCCTCTATATGCTATACCAGGTCTTCTCAAACTCGAGGGGGCATCAGAATTACCTAGAGGGTATATTAAAACACAGATTGTCCAGTCTTGCCCCCAGCATTTCTGATTCAGTAGGTCTGAGAGGCACAAGTTTTTGTTTCTAACAGGTTGCCAGGTGACTCTGATGCTGCTGGTGCAGGAACCACACTGAGAGGCACTTTGCTAAACTATGTGGGTTCCAAAGCCACCAAATTAAATACAGAGCATCATCATGAGTGTTCTCATACTGAGTTGAAGAAATATAGTCCTTAAGGGAATATGTTCCTGTCCCTGTTCACAACCGCATTATTTCCCGTGTCTAGTATGTCTTTCCCATTTCTGCATATTGAAATACTATCCCATCCTGTATGGCACAGTTGTAATACTGTCCTCTTCATGAATCTTTCTGATGCCTGGATCAGTGAGGCAAGTAACAAAACTCTTCTAACAGTGGCTTAAACAATAAAGGTATTTATTGATTCACTTAAGGAGGAGAGTGGAGGTAAGTGGCTTCAGGGCTGGTTTAATGACTTGGTTGTCACAGAGGAATACTGTCNTCTATCCATCCATCCATCTGTCCAAAACAAATCTATCTGTGCTGGTTTATCTCTTTATTTTTCAATATATTCTTTTCCAAAGTATAGACAATTATGGAAGCATTGAGGGCATGGAGTCATGTAGATATAAATGCTCCACGGGAGCCTGTCATCTTACTTCATTAGCTTCTTTGGTTTCCTTTTTAGTGCCTGCACAGGGCAAAATGAAAACATCTCCAGGTTAACCACTACACCTATTCCAGAGAACACTGGAAATCATAGCAGCTTCACAAGCTTTGAGAACACTACGATATGGTTCCTGGGAACAATCAACTGTATCATTGTGGCTCTTATCTTCTCTAAAGGAAAACCATTTAGGCAGCCAACCTATAAAAACTGTGAGTAGAATTGTACCTGATCATAGGTGAGAGGATATTAGAGAGGAAGACAGTATTCCTGGGTCATTCAGGAAGCAGCTATAGACATGGCACTTACCTGGGGTTTCCTGATTTCCACCCCAGGTCTCTGTAGAACACATTGTGCAGCCTCATTTTATGGTCCTTTGCTCTTTCCCTCAAAGCTGCATTAAGTACTAAGGCTTCTTTATCCACCTCTTTACTTCACCAGAAGTTTGTCTCTAGGTGTCTTTTCATGGGGGTCACTCCAAATTGGGAGACTCATTTGTTTCTCTACTAGTCAGAATTCATCCTGGAGGGGATGGAGAGAAGGGTCACAGCACTCCATTGGAATTTGTCTCATGCCATGAAAACAGAGGTCAGGATGGCATTGTGTGGTTGGCAGGCTAGGAGTGGGTCCAACCTAGAGGAACCTGACTATAGATGGTTATGGAGGTTTTTGGTCAAAGCTCCTCTTAACTTCATACATTCTGGGCTGGGAGTGTGTGTATGTTAGAAGTGGGTGACCTGGTTTATCTTTGGAGCATTTATTTGGATACCATCACTACCCCTCTAATTGGGAAACATCAGGAGCACAAATTTAAAAATCAATATCCTCCTAAAAATTTGTTTGTTTGGAGAAAATTATTTTGCCCTTGTCCTCCTTGGGATGAGGAAGCAGTTCAATGCTGACCTCTACAATATTGCAGCTTAAACATTTGTTTATTTACAGCCCTCCTCTTTTTCCAGAAGAGGATTTGAGGTGGATGATTTGCATTAAAGAGACTCAGCTGGTTGGATGCCTTCAAGGCATTTATTTTGTAATAATAGAAATAATTCTTTGTAATACTATAAATGCATTTTGTCAACGTTACCCATTTTTATTAATTGGAACTTATAACATGGATGTGAAATTTTCCACTTGCCTCAAGGATATGAATAGAAATTGTAGAGGTGAGATCCATTGCATAGAAATGAGTACTTTCCATGTAGTATGCTGTATTTGGATGTGGAAATCAAGTAAATTTAATCAGCATTAATGGAGCATATGTCTTTCAATAGATGTGACACTACATTCTGATTTCTCTAAATGATAGCTTATGTTCTTATCTCCTCAGATATATTTGTCCTTGTGCTGGTCATACAGATGGCTGTGTGTCTATTCATTCTATTTGCTGATATTCCAGATTTATATAGGCGTTTTGATGTAAGTCTTATCTCTGGAATATGATGATGTTTAATAGTTATTTAACACCCTCCCTTCCAAAAGCAGGTCAAAATCGCAATTGACGTGGATTCTTGACACCAATTATTCTTTGGGGTAGTAGAGTTTTTTAAAAATGCAAGGCACTGGCATTTTTTTAAAAATGAAAATTTATGCATATTTTTTATTTAAATTGGTCAGGTCAGGAAATAAAATTCTGTCTAATCTTGATTTCAAGTGTTTCAAAGCATTGAACATTTTTCTTTTAAAAGAGCCTGTAAATATTGCAAAATTTATTTATACATTTCTTTTAAAAATGTGAGAGAATTTTCCCCTAAATGTTTCTGTTTTGAAGGTATTTAAAGCAGTTTTGCTTATAACACTTTTTCAGTTAATTCTTAAATCTATATTTACATCTTTTTTTTTTTTACTTCTTTAGAAATGTGTTTTTCTTGGTGTCTGCCACACACTGTGTGGGTCTGACCCCTATCAAGGAGAGAGGTGAGGAAAGGCAGCTAGATGAGTCGAGTTTCANCCTGAGCACTTGTTTTGACTTTTTGAGACTGAGTTACCCTTGCCTTGGTCCTAAGTGATTCCATCCTCAACAGTTCGCATGCAGCTGGCAGGGAACAAGGATGGAGGACTCTGGTGTCTCACCAGCCAAACATTCCTAAAACCTTTGCCAAAAGAGTTTCGTTCTGAAGACTGTACCTGAGACTAATTGTACATTAGAGGCAGTTAGTAAAGAGCAGGAAGTTCTTAATCTGGGAAAATGGGTCATCTGGAAATGTGAAAATTGTGTTTAAATCCTTGAGGAGTTGTCATGGGAAAGAAGGTTCTGACCTGAGCAGATGCCATGACCAGTACATAAGAGCACTGTGGGAATGGCTTCAAGCTGACACAAGACCACTGCCCCTTACAGCACTGACAGGAGTGGTAGCTGGTGACCTCATGAGGTGTGCCATGCACTTTGTGACACTGGAAGTGCGAGTGGATATTCTAACACCAATTACAGAAGGAAGTCAAGTATCAGGTGAAACTCAATTATCTGCATGATCCCTTTCAGGTTGGATACGCCTAGTTTCTCAGTCCTATGCAGGGATGTAAACCAATTCCTACTACTGCCCACATGGAATACAAGACTGACCCTCATGGGGAGATGGGCTGGAGAGAATGGGCTCCCAGCCCTGTGAGGTCCCATGGTGTGGACAAATAGGCTTGATTGCTCTGAACCTTGGAAGATGGCTTGTAATGGGGATAAGAGCCTAGAAAAGAGGTGAGAGAGCCTGGTTGTCAAATGGACAGCTGTGGAATTCTAATGTGTGCATTTTCTTAGAAAGAGGTGTTTGAGCATTTTGAGGAAAAGAACATGGAGGAATGCAGAGCTACCTGTGCTCAATATGCTTTTCTGACCAGGACTTGGAGGAGAAAAAGGCACAGTAACCTAGTCCAAATCCTTTCAGAGGGTCCCCTGTATGTACACTTCAAGGTAAACAGCTCTTTCCACAGAGAAGAACCCTGACTCTGGCCACTCTTCACTAAATATGTAATGATCTGAGAGTTGAAATAGGCCTGTGCCATCTGTGTCCTTATGTACTCACAGAAGTGAGCATGTACCCACTTGCAGATGTGATGACTGGAAAAGGTGATTATTTATTCAGAGCCATGTATTTAGTTTATGCTATAGTAAATTATTCTGTATAAAAGAGGCAAGTAAAAATCTATAATTCTGTTCTAAAATCAGTCTCTCTCTCTTTTTCTGTAGTGGAGTCTTTCATTCTGGCTAATAAAATGATGTGGTCTACTCCAATAATGTTGAATCAAATCAACGTCTTTACAAAGTTCTAGTCATTTCCTAACTCTGCAGATACTATTATTTCCTGCTTTGTACACAGAGTGTTACAGTGTACAACATGTTTTTATACTTGTTCTCTCATTTCAACCCCATAATGATTTTAGGGGGAAGGCAGGGCAAGGATTGCTATCCTCCCCTTTTTTATGAGGTACCAGACACTCCAAAAGGCTCAGTAACTTGCCTAAGGTCAGACAGTGGGTGAGTGGAGGAGCAGTAGCTGGATTCAGAGGTGGGGGAACCTCAGCCTGCGAGTTCCCTGCTGTGCCACTCGCCCTTGTTGTTTGCCTTGGATGAAATGTCTGTCACACTGAAAAACAAGACGGCAAGCAAGGCAACCATCCAATGGGTTGTCATCACAAGTATAATTTCCTCAAGAAAGAGTTTTTAGTTTTCATATGTGTTCTCTTGAACCTGACCTTCAGTCACAGAAGAAATCAACCCCCACAGCTGAGAGAGTAAAATCATAAAACCAGAGTCCTATGAGCCAATTTCATGTGGTCAAATAAAGCTCTGGTGTCTGACTTCAGTCTCCAGAAGCAGAAACCTATATCGCTGTTTGAACATTGCTCAGGCCCTGCTTTTTAGGGTCATATAGAGTCTCTCTTGGTTTGAGCTATGTTCACTTGTCTGTGCATAAAAAAACTCGAAAACTGTTGCCACACAATATTCTGTCTGCCCCTGGGTTTCCATTAGACTTTTGAAAATAACCCTCTAAACTTTATTAAAAAAATGACTTTCTTCAAAGTTGAACAAACAGGCAAATAACAACAACAAAACATATGTCTCCTGGACTTGTTGAGATAGCCTTGGCCTTCTTCAACACACAAAGCTTGTTTCTTCCTCGGGAAGACTGTATTTGTCATCTTTTCTGCCTTGAAGGCTCCCCCTGCACCACCATCCCCCGCCATCATGGCTGACTCCTCCTTCAGGTTTCAGCTCACTTGTCCCCTCTTCAAAGAAGCCTTCCTACTCTATCTAATGGTGTCATTGCCCCACTAGATGGCTTTATTTTCTACATAGTGCTTGGGCTATCCTTAACTGGTAGAGATTGAAAGAGCATTACTTGTTCAAGGTCACACACTTAGGAAGTGGGAGACCTGAGTCTAAAATCCAAGTCCACTGACTTCCAAATCAAAGCCCTTTATGCTTTTCATACCTGGCCAGATAGTGCTAATCGAATTAACTAATCCACTGGGGAAAAGAATGGAGGATGTTGTGCAGCAATGTCCAGTGTTGACTGAAGAGCCCTTCAAAGGGTGGTCCAGACACTCCTAGTTCTATGTCCTTGCTGTCTCCTCCCGATTCTCTTTCCTGAGTGTTTCAACTCCATGAAGGATCTGATGAAGCACTGGCTTGTGATAAAGGATGCAGACAGATTGACTATGGAAACTGTTGAATTTGAACTTGTGGATGAGGGTGATTATGCAGCTGGAAGTTCTCATATATGCTGCATGTGTTATGCACTGCACAACTCAAGGGGGCACCATTCACATTATGTTGTAAGCCAAAAATGGTGGCTCAAGAAGGCTTTGTGGGTAAGGACACTCACCTTGGTAACCACAAACACAGTTATGCAGTGAAGAGTCCCACCTGATACCCACCTCCAGTCAATTCGTAAGTCCCTGAACTCTCTTAGCCCTCCTTGAATTCTGCAGACCCTTTTCTTCTCCAGGACCTTTGGCCTCCACTTGCATGATTATAAGAGCCTGTTAACTGGGNATGGTCAACCTTTTTGACTCAACATGATCAAAATTAAAAATTAACATGATAACCTCTCACACACTCTGTATTGTAACTTATTAGTTGACTCTATCTGAGGCTCAGTCTAATTCCTGAAATAAAACGGCAGTGCAAAATGTTTCCAAAGAGAGATAACTTTTATAATCTTAAAAAAATGCATTGCAGTGAATATTGTACATGAATGTTAGAGGTATATGTGAACAGGCCCACAGTGCATAGCTATTTGTTAAATGAATAGTTCAGAAGGATAAAAAAGGGAGGCATCTATGCATGCCATGCCTTTTGTTATTAGGGGAGTTATACAATCCTTATGACACACCTAGAGGAAGGAATTATTATTTCTAGTCACTGGGGCTCACATAGGGTAACTAATTTACCATAGTAGGTGTCAGAGCTGGAACTTGAATCTAGATCTAGCTAACTCCAAAACTGTGGCCCATATTCCAATTTTACCGACCTCTGTTCATGACTATGCATTGATGTGCCAGGGTGCACCAAAGCCACATCATACACATGGCGCATCTTTCTATTGGGTCAATTCCATTTGGTGGTAAGTGATTTTAAATGTCATTTTATATTAAATCAAATATGAATGTGGTATGGAGTGGACTGCAGAATTTGAATGATTTTAATTTAATTTACATATGAGATTCAGAAGAAATTTCATCCCCGAAGCAGACTAACTCAAGCTAGGTTTCCAGATCCTTGAAACTATGTTCTTCTCTCTTCTCCCAGAAGAGTTCCTTCATTGGAAAAGTTGGAAGGACTAAGACCTAGCGGAAACCACCCTGGATTTGTTTGTTGAGGGCTGAAGTTCTTTGTCAAGCTGGATTTAAGCAGCCAAAGCAGTAGTACCTTATTAGGGTCTATGGAGGGCCATAACCTGGAAGCACTTGACCTCGGATTGTGAAGACTTAACTCTTTTATTTTGCAGGAGGCCATTATTGAAAACCGAGCCCTGTGGATGATAATCAAAAGGTGTTTTGGCTATCGATCAAAAAGCCAGTATCGGACATGGCAGAGGGCCTTGGCAAATGACCCCAGTTGGCCCCCACTAAACCAAATCTCCTACTCTGACCTGCCAGGGTGTGGCAGGGGAGTGTCTTACAGCAATCCAGTGTTTGAGAGCAATGAAGAACAACTTTGAAGGCAATGGGACGTCCAAGTTCATAAAACAGAAACAACGACAAAAGGACCAGTTTCAGTGATTTTTAAGCAACGAGACTCTCTTAAAATATCAGCCAGAGTTTTTGGAATAAAAAACCTATTCAATCATGGTGACAAATTAAAGTCTGTTTGATGAACAGCTTTCTGCAGAGCAGAATACTGCCCCAGGAAAGGGCTTTCCTCTTGGCTTCTGAAAGTATTAGAGGTGTTCAGTGAACCAAGAGTGGGCCAAGGATGGCGATGGGCCAAAAGACTGGAAGGCTAAAGGAGAAGATGTACTCTTTCTTCTTAAATAATATATTTTTTAAATGAGTTGAGGGAAGGTAGTATTAATGTATAGTCATAGAACTGTAACATTAAAGATCATTTTTGAATTCTTATTTCATTAATAGAAAATGAATGTGTAGGAACCATCACACCAATCCTCACTGTCTAGTTTCCTTTCCTTTGTAGTACTTTTAAGATTGGAGACATTTCCTTCTACATCTGGCCTTCCCTTCTGTATTAGTAAGGATAGGCTAAGCCAATGCTGCAATAACAAACAGCACCCATATCTCAGTGGCTTAACACACAAGAACTTTCTTGGCCCAGGTGACTCTTTAGAATAGCTCTCCTCAGAGTGGGGACTGCTTCAATCTGATAGCTCTGCCCACTCAACAGAAGAACTCCGTGTTTACTGTGATAGAGGAAGGAGGAGAGATCACACAAGGCTCTTCAGTGCTTCATCTCAAAAATGGCACACTTCTCTTCCACCACTTCCAGCTCATTTACCAGGGATTGGTGAAGGAACTGGAGAGTACAGTCTCCTGTATTTAGGGCTGGTTTCATGGGCACAGGACCTGTGCAGTCACACGGGACCCATGCTTCAAAGCTCCCCACACTCGGTTTAATGCTTTGCTGTTGCCATCCTGAAATTCTTAATTTTTGAATAAAGGTTCCTACATTTTCATTTTGCACTGGGTCCTACAAATTATGTAGTTGGTTCAGCTTGCAGTCCTGTAGAGTTTACTATCCACTAAACTCTACATCTCCTGACCTATGAACTTCTCCTGTGTTTTAAGAGCCCCTCATCTCACATGCCAATTCCAGGAATTTTTACTTCTCTGTTATTTTTGATAAAAGTTACTTATGCTACTACATAATTTGTTATCATTAACATATGTCCTTGTACAACCTACACATTTCTTAAGTTTTAGGCTTCAGTTTTCAGAAAACAAAAATTTTCTTCATTTCATCACTATTATAGTTCAGTTATATTGGATTCATTCAGCTTAGAAAATGCCCATGTTTCTGTCAGTTCAGCATACACCACTGAATTATAAGAGAACATCCACAAATACTATTCCAAAGCAAAGCCAAAATTTTCATTATGAACATCGAACCCTAGGTGAATGTTCTGGGCAGGGGTGAGTGTCCTTGACTGGGACAAGTGGCTGGATTGGCTTTTTTATCAATAGCATCTGCAATCAGCCCCTTCCCTGGCTGAACTCCTGAGCGCGGTCGGTGGCTCTGTGACTGTGGATAATTCTGGGAACATGATGTTTGCCACCACGAAGGTACCTTGTTGCTTCTGCTTTTAAAATAGGATGTGAAGAATCATTGTCTTCCTTGGTACAGA
>NW_017732321.1:14501-16438 GCF_001890085.2 Hipposideros armiger
CATATGGTAGTTAAGAGTATAAGTTTAGGAGTCAGACAGGTTTGAGCTCTAATCCAGTCTTCTCTGAATTGTGGTTTTGAGCAAATTGGTCACTATATCTATTAATACATCTTGGTTCCCTTGGTTATTGGCATGAGAATATTGTTTATTGCCTCATGCCCAACTGCAAAAATCAAAGAAAATTATATGTGGCACATACTTTCTTACATTTTTCAAGCTTTAAGGAGGATTCTTAAGTCTTGGCCTTGCACATAGCACAGTGTTTTAATGAGTTGTGTGAATCAATAAAGGACTAAATAAAAGAATGCATAAGTGAAGAATGAATGAACTCATGAACACACTACACTTCTAGGAACTGAATAAATATAATTCTATTTTAATTAAAATGTAATTATCTATCATCTGCTAATTGTTTAAAATTACTTTCTTTAGTTAATCTACTTATTCTTATTTATTTAAAACAAGATAGAGTGACCTACCTCCAGCCTTTGTTTGCAGAATCAGTTACTTACCGCTTTAAGAGTCAACTTTCTTTTTAGACTTCATTTTACAGCCCTTCTCATCTCATCATATGCCTATCTTGAAGAATTGCTTCATAAATTGGCCTTTCTTGAATGATTTCCAAGTCTCCATGATCTCCCATGAGTTGCAAAGACCTGTACAAATAGTCCAGATTCAGACATGTTCATAGGTAGTGTCTGGTGGGTCTTTTTGCTGTCCCTTCACATTAGCCCTCTCTCTGGGGAATAGCTCACAACACTTGATAGGCTTATTTTTGGGACAAGGTTCACCAATTTGACCCATCACGAAAATCCCCAAGGAGCTCATTAGAAAGAAATCTGGAGTCCAACCTCAGACGATCAGAATCTCCAGGGTGTGTCCTGGTGAGCTGTACCTTTATCCAGCTCTCCAGGCAATTCTGATGATGAACTAGGTTTAGGAACTGTAATCCTAAAAAAAAAGCTTAAATTATTTCTCTAAATGGGCTATCTTGCGCTTGTTCCTATAAAGACTCACCTACAATTTTTCCTGCCAACTTTTTCAATGTTGACAGAACATTTTGTGGTATACAATGCTTTTCTTTTGGAAATGCTATATCTGTTCCTGTGCCTTCTCTACTCCATATTATAAAAGCTGTCCCTGCTGATGGACTTCTCTCTCTTGAGGAGAGCCCATTTATCCCTGCTCTTCTTTTGTGCTCTAAGTCCTGTATTCTTGACAAAACAATCACCTGCTGGCTCTGTTCAATGGGGAAAACATTGCCACCAGCCAAAGACAAAAACATAGAATGGTGTTTAATATCTTGTATTCTTGAAACTAGTTGAAAATGTATGCAAAAAACACCACTCCTTATGATATTCAATCTAGTCCACCCTTCAGATAAGGGAAAAAAGAATAACTGATCCTGGACCATGGACAAGTCTGAATATCTTAAAGGAATGCTCATCTTTCCAACCAGGTTAGATCACCTGGAATTGATTAGTAAGAAATCAGATAACTTCAGGACATAAGTTTAGAGGTTTTATTCTTCTTAGGATGAATCTTGGGATCCAGCTTACTCTGGAATACCTAAATCCATTCCCCCCATCTTTGTAGTTATCCCAGCCAGCTCTTTTTTCCCTGTGGGGAAGCCTCTTAAATTGACAAATGTAACTGAATCTCTGTTCTTTGAGCAGAGGCAACAACCAATTTCTGAAATGCTTTTCCCCTTCTGTTCAGCATTCTTCATTGGGCTCGGCGATCATCAGTGTTTTCAGTAGTAGCAGTGAGAGGAGCAGAGATGTGAGTTTAGTGTTCACCAAGGTATTGATCTGACAGCGCTGGGGCATTATTTTTGGCCACTAGTCAAACTTCAGTTGGTGACTACCTGAAACATATAGTTAACCCTTGACTCATTCTCATTGGCACTTACTGTGCCCAGCTCACAAGCCATACAA
>NW_017732321.1:19043-19983 GCF_001890085.2 Hipposideros armiger
AAAGCCTCTTCAATAAATGCTGTTTGGAAAATTAGAAAGCCATGTGCAGAAGAATGAAACTAGACTGTTATCTGTCACCCTACACCAAAATTAACTCCAAATAGATCAAAGACCTAAATATAAGACCTGAAACAATAAATTGCATAAAAGAAAGCATAGGTACTAAATTTATGGACCTTGGATTCAGAGAGGGTTTTATGAATTTGACCTCAAAAGCAAGGGAAGTAAAAGCAAAACTAAATGAATGGGACTATATCAAACTAAAAAGCTTCTGCGCAACAAAAGATCAATACCTCCAATAAGGGGCTAATATCCAAAATATATAAAGAACTCATACAACTCATCAAACTGAAAAACAATCTAATTAAAAAATGGGCAGAGGGCTTGAACAGACACTTCTCCCTAGAAGACATAAAAATAGCCAATAGGTGTAGGAAAAATATTCAACTTCACTAGTTATTAGAGAAATGCAAATTGAAACCACAATGAGATATCACCTCACACCTGTTAGAATGGCTTTCATAAACTAGACAAATAATAAAAAGTGTTGGAGAGATTGTGGAGGAAAAGGAACCTTCATGCACTGTTGGTGGGAATGTAAACTGATGCAGCCACTATGGAAAACAGTATGGAGGTTCCTCAAAAAATTAAGAACACAATTATCATATGATCCAGCAATCCCTCTCCTGGGTTTCTACCCCCAAAATCTGAAAACATTTATTTGTAAAGCTATATGTACCTCTATGTTCACTGCAGCTTTATATATGGTGGCCAAAACATGGAAACAACTGGTGTCCTTTGATAGATGATTGGATAAAGAAGATATGCATATATATAATGGAATATTACTCTGCCATAAGAAAAGATGAATTACTGATATTTGCAAAAACATGGATAGATATTGAGATTATCATGCTAGGTGAAGTAAGTCAGACAGAAA
>NW_017732321.1:21802-22613 GCF_001890085.2 Hipposideros armiger
GTCATTGGCTCAGGGCTGCTTGGGTAGTATGGGGATAGGGAGGGAACTCCAGGCACTTTTGAGTCTTTGTTAGGATGGGCAAAGGGTCTCAAGGGCAATTCTCTGCAGAGTCGCAAGGGTAGGTCATTAGAAGAAAACACACAAATGCCCGGGGAACCATCAAAGGCATCCAAAGGGATTTGAACAGACCACAGACAATATCTGCTATAGTTCTATTTTCTACTCTGCCACTGACGATTCTAAAGGAAAAATTCTGTAAACATCCACTTAATCTGAAAAATGGAATATTGCAAAGCAGACTCCCTATGTAGGGATAGTGACTTATTCACTTACAAATTATATATTGAGCACCTCCCATATCTGCCAGTCCCTGAACTAAATGCTTGAATTTGAAGATGAATAGTTCTTTCCCTTGAAAGTGATGAGCAATTTTTCACTTATGTACAACGTAGTATGGGGATAGTCACCAAAGCAAAGCTGGTGGACCCATAGGGCAATGAGAGCCTCCAAGCCTGGGGCACATAAAGCATTAGGAAAATAGAATTGCCTCCATAACAGAGTAAAACAATTAATACTTATTTGATGACTAAAGAGAAAATGTTTTTAAAATTCCAAACAGAAGCAATTAAATAAAACAACAACAACATTTTTTTCAATGGTTCACACCAAATGACAGTATCTGCAGAGACTAAAGCTAATTTATAATGAAGACCAAGTAGCACCTAGGATTTCATCCAAGTCCTGACATGTGATGGAAGAGCTAGCTCAACTACCTAACTTGCGCCTCTGCCCTTATGAAGAGCAGTTGGAG
>NW_017732321.1:27328-47195 GCF_001890085.2 Hipposideros armiger
GCCTCTGAACCACTCCTTGGAGGAGAAACCCCTGCCTCTTGTCAAACATACTCAAAAAGAATCAAGAGGCTTTGGCTAGAAATAGACAATGAAGATTTATTCAAGGGTCTTAGGTTTGCCAACCAGAAACACAACCAGGCAATACCTAGTTTTCTGAAGGAGAAAGAAAAGTTTGAGATTTTTATTATAAAAAATACATTCTTGAGAAGAATCAGTTCTGCATTCTCAGCACCCAGATTGGTCCAAGGTGTATTCATCAGATATCTGGTGGTATTTATTAGACGTCCGGTGGTCTAGACAATGGAACATTTTTTTATGTCATTCAGATGACTAATAGGGGATTTGATTATGTCCAGGCATTAACACACAACACACTGATGTACACCCAGGGATTGACATAAGACTAGAAAGCTCAAGAGTTTAAGTTCCCTGTATCAGTGAAAACAAGGATACTCATTGCCTTATGTCTCAGCCCACCTGAAGTTAATAATTTAGCATCTTGGCCACAATGATTCCACTTTATTTTTCACTCTGTTCCTCACCCTCCTCCACTGTTCTATCAAAACCCTCCCACCACCCCTAACTTAGACCAACACTTCTACTATGTTAAACCACTGAAAATTGTTATTGTTTATTTGTTAGTAGAACAGTCAGCTTATCTTAACTAAACATCTTGCCCATGTAGACATTCAACAATATTTGTGAAATGGAAATCTCCAGTAGGCTCAGTGGTCAGTAGACAAAACAGTGAGAAAGTATTGATATCTAGATAGACATCCAAATCGGGAGTATGTCATGGGGAAGTGGAGAAAGGGCAGCTTGTCCCTGCCAAGCAGGCAGGTGAGGCATGGTTTGAATGCACTCCCCCACGTCTCTTGCCTCTTCATTTATAAGCCTCATGGACTAGAGGTGGAGACACGCTCCACTCTCCTAATCTATATAATCCCCTATGTTCTTCACCTCTCCAGAATCAGAACAAAGTTCTAGAGAAATTATAACAGGGAAGGGGGTAGGTAGCATTTCCTGTTCGAAATTAACTGAACTAGAGACAAGAGACCAGACTCTGTCTTGGACCTGCTATTATTTTGTTATGTAGCTTTGAGCAGACTTCTTTTCTGTCTCTGTGCTTCCTTTTTGTTTCCTGAAAATTGTGTTTTGAGTCAGGGATTGTTGGGGGAGATGAGATGCTCTCAGTCATTTACTTCCTCTCATTTCACTCAGGATGGGAAAGCCCTTTCAAGTTCTAAGACTTGGCTTCCGTAGGGATCATTGGTTCTTCAGGATCCTGGTTGGGGTGACCCGGGTTAGGACTGAAGGAGGGCATGAATCAGACACTAATCCTGGCCTTAGTGAGCTCACAGCTTGGAGAAAGCGACTCCCACCAAACCCCTGAGGCTGCTTCTCCCACAAGACAGACATAAACATAATAGGTGACTCTTGCACTTGGACATTTAAGGGACTGGCTAAGGCAGATAGGTGCGACTGGCTCTATCTTGCTTATGGGCATCTGACAGTAGATCCTTTAAGATTTAGTATCTGTTGCAGATCCTCCCAGAGGTGGAGTGTAAAGCCGATGTGATTATTTTCTTTGCAAACCATGTCCCCTGGTGGCTAAAGCAAGTGCTCAGTACTTGTAGACCCTCAAGATTATTAACACAAAGTTTGAACTGATGACTTAAGTATTTGTTTGATGAATAGGCCAAATGTCAGTATGCACACCCCTGGGGCCGGGAAGCCCATGACCTCCAAGGCATTTGTGAACAGTTATGATTATTAGAAGACTTTATGTTGAACTGAAAGAACATTTGTTCATCAGTAGAAGGGAGCTGAGGTCTCAGGTCTTGGCTAGTAGAGAGTCCTTTTGCCACATGCAAAGCCAATATGTATATCACTCCAAGAATGGATCGATAAGTTTGACTTGGTTTACAAGGTCTTTGTGGCTTAGCACATCTCTGTTTACATTCCTACTCATGGCGCAACACTCCTCTTTCCTCCGTCCTCCACTCTTACTTTGATTTCTCTCGATGCTCTAAATATGCCTATATTTTCTCATCTATCTTGAACCCTTTCACACATTCTGTTTTTCTGTCCTCTGGCCTAGAGTATGCTTACTACCCACCACTATCTCCCATTCCTTCCACCTGGTTACCTTCTCCTTATTGTTGAGAAGTCAGGATAGATGCCACTTCCTTCAGGAAGCTGTTCGTATCTGATTAAGTCTGAGTTCAATGTCCTTCCTACTTAAGAGGCTGTTGACTAGTCTGTCTTTCCCATGTAACTGTAAACTCCCTCGGGAGTGACACCTTTTCACCACTGAATCCCAAGGGCCTGGCATAATGTCTGGAACATGTGTTGTTCAGCACTAAATTGCTGAGTAGAAGTTCAACAAAGATGCTGTGAGTGTTATATTTTGCATGTTTGGACTGTATGTAAAAGAAACTGCAAACAACAGTACTTTATTAAGAACATTTAACTATATATTTAACAAGGTGTGTAGAGCTAGGTAGTCCCAGGCTTCCTTCCATGGTTCAGTAATATCAGAATCTAAGCTCTTTTGTCTCCATCCACTACCATTAACATGGCGATTTTCATCCTCTTCATGATCTAAAGATGGCTGTCTTGCTCCAAGCGTTGCATCCTCACACAGCACTTTTGAAGAAAGGAAGAAAGTAAAGGATAGAAGAGGTTCTCTCTTTCATCAATCAGATAATCTATCCCAGTAGACCCCTGCCCCAGCTGTCTTTCCTTTGTATTTTATTGTTGAGATTGGAGGCACATGCCCACCCTTACATAAATCATAACTCATCATTGGTGCTGTATCTGAAGCTATTCTGCCCAGACAAAGTAGGTGTTCTTTTAGCAAAAATATGAGTGAATAGCTGATTGGTAAGAAGTGAATGATGACTTTCTCTAAAGCCTTTAATTAGGTTTTACTAAAATCTGGGACTCTTGCCCTCAAATCTAAGCTCTGCTTTATATTGGTGCTACTTAAAATGTAACATTTGTGGTGGCATATTTTTCTTTCATTATGGGCACCTCAGTAGCCTTTCTGGCATGGAAAGCTGTAATGGTTTGTTTATTCTCATCAGCCATTTGCTTCTAGGCCAGAGAATACATTGAGCTCTCCTGAACATCAAGGCTGGCACTGGTTCCCCATCAAGGCAACGAATGACTATGCCAAAGAGTCAAGCATCACCCTCTAGTCGTCTTAATTCCTAGTTAATTTTCTTCCATGGTCAAAGTGGCAAGGATTTTGTTCAGTGGACTGAATGCCATAAGAAGGCAATAAATGATAAAATTTTTTATTGTAAACAAGTTAACCAACTCCTGAATGGATCACAGTATACCTATTTTTTAATGAAAATATCTAATTTAAAATATAATGGTGGAAATTTAGATGACACCCCCAATATTCACCCTTCTTAGCTCCTATGCTTTGCTTATCCCCTCCTTATACTTTACTTATCTGAAAACTTTTTGTAAACTAAAGAGGGAAAGTGAAAGGAATCAAAGTATTATTTTAGTTTACTATTTAAAAGCTTGCCTCTGCTTGATTACTGTTATGATTTTTGTGATAATGATGATTATTTATCCCTTATTGCGTGTGAAGGGAGGTATAGTTGGCCTTTTACAAAGATCGTCTTAGATCTTCATATCAACTCTGTAATTATTACTATTGACATTTAACAAAGAAACCTAAAGTTCAGGTTTTAAGTTATTTGTCCAGGGTCTTCAGTAGAGCAGGGATTAGCATTCTGATTCCAAAATGATTCTTGGATTCCCAGTCAGGAGTCAACCTCTGTCTTCCTTCAGTTCTCATTGTCACTCCCAATGTGCCCACTACTTTTTCAAAGTCTATGGTGTTTTTATTCATCTCTCCCTGGTTAATAAGCCTGTTGTCTCAGGTTTTCAGCAAACTCATTCCCATTCATTGGCTGAGACATTTACGAACAGCATAGGAAATTATTTATCTTTCTAACTCAACAATTAAGCCTAGAAGAGCTCACATTTAACTCAGCAAATAAATATTAGGAGGAAAAGAAAACATGCAACAAGCAGATAGATTAACAGACCGATTCTGTGGTTGAGGAAAGTATTTCCTTTCTTTCCTTTGTTAGCATAATAGGCGAGGTATGTGCCGAGAGGTTTTAAGCACCTGAGAACAGCAATAACAAGCAGTGATTGTTCTGAGTTCACATAAGCCTGGTGATTTTGACATTTTCCCCCAGGAGTTAGCCAGGCGGTCTGGTTTAGATGGGGGAAAAAAGCAAGAAGGACCACTGGGCTTTGCTCAACCAAGGAGAGGAGAATGAACTGGTGAGTTTGCCCTTCTTTTTATTACAGTCTTCTCAGAGTACCAGAGGCTTTGGGCAGGGGCTACTGAGGTGGTGCTGGCTTGCAGGCTTGGAGAGGCTTCAGCCTGGTGAGGCTCTTTGAGAGCCCAGGGCACAGTTTTATCGTGAGAGAACCTGCAGGGGCTGAGAAAGTGTGTCTTCTAGATCAGGGGTCGGCAAACTGCAGCTCGCAAGCCACATGCGACTCTTTGGGTATGTACATGTGGCTCTGAAGTAAAATTAAAAATGAAAATAAAAGTATTAGAGTTTCATTTATAAAATTTTGAAAGGATTTACAAATTTTCCTTATTTGTAAAAATATATTTATGGCTCTTGAATAACTTTTAAATTGTTGTGAGGGACAGGATTGGCACTTCCATCTCAAAAATTTGCCGGCTCCTGTTCTAGATGATGGAGTCTTGCCATCCTCATATACATCAGATTGTGAGGCTTCCTCCTCAGACATTTTTCAGAGTAATCAGGTACACTCCAATATTGAGGTGTTCCTCCCCTTATTGTCTGGATCTCCATGTAATTGGACAAACTCAAGCAAAACCTAAAGATTTTTTTTATTTTTATTTTTTTATTCTTATGTTTTTGGTATGTCTGTATAACTTAGGCTCAGTGTGCTTTGGGCTGAAGTCATACTAGGAGCATAGAGAGGTTTTCAGCACCAAGTACTGAAGAGGGAATAGAGTGTGGCCTGGAATTTAGCACATAGTAAAAAAAAAAAGTTCTTCTAATTCTTTTTTCCCCCACTGCCTCTTCCACCAAACATATATAAATCTTGAAAAATAATCATTGAAATCTTGCAAGCGTCTACAGTGTCTATTTGGTGCAGACGAGTTTACCTTTATTATTTTATTTGGTCTTTGGAACTCAGTGAAGGAATTAATCCTATTTCATAGAAAAGAAATCTGAGCCCAAGGAGGTTAAGTAACTTGCCCAAGGTCATCAGCCTGTAAGGGACAGGTTGAGAATCCAGCCAATTGCTTCTGCCATTACTCTACAAGCTGTTCACACTGCAAGTGTCTCTAGTTAGGCAATGAGAAAAGGAGACAAGGAGAGAGGGGGATGGGACAGAGAATGTGCCTGAGGGTTGGATGGGCAGAAAGAAACTCAGAGGATAGGATTTCTATATCAGAAGGGTGTCAGTTTCCTGTGTGGCCTCCCCAGTTCCCTGTGGGTTCTATGGGAAATACATACACACCCTCTTTCCACCTACCCTTGTTTATTAACCTAAGGAAAATAATTGATTTCATCTACACCTGCATTGTCCAATATGGCAGTCCTGTCCACATGTGGGTTTTGAGCAGTAGAAACGTAGCTAGTTTGAAATGAAATACAGTATAGTGCAAAATACACACAGGATTTTGAAGACTTAGTAAAAAAGTGTAAACTATCTTATTAATAATTTTTATATTGATTACAGATTGAAATGACAATGTTTTGGATTTGTTAGATTAAATAAAATATATTATGAAAATTAACTTCACTTGCTTTTTTTTTTTACTTCTTTAATGTGGCTGCTGGGAAGTTTAAATTACAAACATGGCTCACATCAGTGGCTCGCATTATTGTACCACACTGATCTTGACAATGGTAGGGTGCACTAAAACCTTCAGACGGACAGGATTCAATGAATGAAAACCTACTCACCTGTGTACTCATCGCCAAACAACTCTGTGCCAGTTTTGATGTTTTTTTCAACGTGTAGATGGAATATTCATAAAAATCTTGGGTTGTTTTTATTTTTCTCTGACTAGGTGCTGTATTTGTCAAATTTATAGCCTACTATTGGGTCGACGGGAAAGTCATGACGCATTTTTGCATTGAAAAACATAGAGGGTCGGCCGAGCGGCACATTGGTTAAGAGCTGGCTTGGGACGCCAGAGGGCCCTGGTTCGGATCCCACATATAAGGGCCAGTGACACTGCCCTTCACAGCTAAGATGCTGAACAACAGCTCAACCTGGAGCTGGGCTGCCATGAGTTGCTGGCGATGGCATAGGCTGCGGTCTCCTGCTGCAGTGGGTTGCCATGGGCTACCGTGTGTAGCCAGCAGTCAGCATGAGCGGCCCTCAAGCCACCATGAGCAGCTGTCCAGAAGCCAGTGACTGACCTGCCTTGCCCAGGAAGAGCGTAATGATGGTGCCAACTTGGGCCAGTGAAGCAACGTCCTCCACAAGTAGACTGAAGAACAAAAAGCCAGCAACTTGTCTGTTCCTCTTCCCCCAATTCCCCAATAAAAGTCTTTAAGAAAAAAAATAGAAAAACAGAAAAATATGTCATGACTTTCCCGACGACCCAATATTTTAATTCTTTTAATCACAGAGGGGGCAGGGGTATCAAAGCATTAAAAAACAGGCCAGGCACCACAGTTTCCTTTTTCGTTGAGGATCAAACACTTCTAGAGACATCCACCACAGAACTTGATTAGAATCCCTCTATGCTTACATTATGCTGTCAGGGCATGCTGGGGAAGGAGAGGGGGCTATAAATTTCTCCTTCATAAATCATGTGAGCTTGGGCAGGGAGCACAGATACAAATCCTGTTCAGGGGGATCGGAATGTTTGGTGACTTGGGTAGGCCTGGAGGGAACCGCGTCACCTAGGAGCACAAGCTAAATGTAAGCTTCTACTTACTTCTAGGCAACTGCTGTCCTACAAGTCAACAGGCCCAGTGTTCTCAAATCTTTATGGTTTGAAAGGAAGCCAGAAATCTGTATGCTTCTGTGAATTATAAATGCTAATTATACATTTTAAAAACTTAAAAAAAAAAATAACCAGTAGGCCAAACTAAACATGGGCATGGTCTAATCCCAGCTTTTGGGGGCTATCAGTCTGTGACTGTCACAACCTCTCTCCACATGTTCTTACTTTCCCAAAGGTTTCCCATGGCCCAATTTGACTTCTATTTGCATTCATCATCTCAAGTGGACAATCACTTGTGATTGTGTGAGAAAACTTCAGGTGAAGGCTACACACTGTTTGGGCAAATAATAAATTCCCGCCATCAAATGCCCACAAAGAACCTATGAGGGTGGGGAGGGCCTGTGAGATGATTCAGATGCAGTCCTGGGTCATTTTGCTGAGCTCAGCATGGATAAGGCATTGAACTGGCCTCCAGAGTTGAACCTTCTTGTCACTCTTCTTGTCTCCTGTTCTCTGGCCCTAACTCTTCCAGGAGGGGAAACAGCTAATCCTTGTGCTGGGCCTGGTGCTAGGCACTTGACAGCGTTTCATGTCACATGCCCTTATCGTTCTTCCCAACACCCTCCCTCCCACTCTCTACCCTCCTCACTACTACCTGGCTCCAAGAGCCTGTTTTTCCTTCACCAGTCTTTTTCCTAAAAATTTGCCCTGCCCAGATATTTCATAAGCCACTCCAATCATAGTCAGCTTTTCTTATCCTTCCTTGAGGTCTCAGGACCCACACCTTCACTAGTAGCTCTCAGGATCCTTTGCAACACCAGACCTTAAATGAGCATGGAGCCTTCAGGTTGTGTAGCTCAGTGCCTAATGGGACAGGATTTGGTCTCAGGCCGACTTGGGTGCTGGCCCTATTAGGCAAGTTATTTAACCTTTCTGAGTCACTTGTGAAATGCAGGTAGTAATACCTACTATTCAGAATTGTGGAGAGGGTTAAATGAGATAATACAATCTTTCCAAAAATACCTTCTGCAGAATAATATTGTTAATAGGTATTATATTAAAAGCCTCCTTTTTCTCCCTATCAATTACGCTTGAGAAATACTAGGTGAAACAGATAGGCAGATAATAGCAGGGCCTCTTAGAGCCTTGAACAGAGCGTTAGGGTTCTTTCTGAATCTCTAAGAGGGGCATTACAGTGTGCTTCTCTCATGTAGGCATGGAAGTCTCCATGTGTGCGCACGTGCACAGGTTCTCTCATCACGACTGTCCCATGGAACCACCATGTGAAAGGGTGGGATGCTCTCAGTGTTCTCAATGAATGCAAGTCACTGTTTTATCATTATTACCCTTCTGGGAGAAAAAAAAGTCATTATATCGCTCCTTAGCCAGGCACATTTGGAGGCGCACTATGTAAACATCAGCCTCTGTTTCAGGGTCCTCTCTGAATGCACTTGCTGCATTTACTCTCTGGAAATGGTCTCGATCCTGCCCCCTGAAACTGAAGTGCTACTTTGCTCATATCAGTTGCAAAGCTCAGCCATTCCCTTGGAGCTCCCCCTCTGTGCAGACACCCACTGACTGTCAACATTACAAGAAGGAGCAGCCCCAGAGGCAAAATAGCCACTTAGTGTAGAGGACACAGGGTTGATAAGAGTGTATCTCACTTCATGATAACTTTTTCTCTGAGAAAGAGTGGAGGAGCCCTGCACTCTAAGATCTAGGCTTTGGTCAAGGCTGTATTGCTAACAGTGTAGTTATGAACACCTTTTTGTACTTTGCTAATTACCTGAGAAGGACATCTCTTACCCCCGCTGACTTACAAGTTTTGAGAGAGTCACATATGAAATGTGGAAAGTGCTATGAAAATATAAAGAGTTCATTTGCATGCAGGGAGCCAGGAGTTATGATGTGTAATTTGAAAAATGCAAGAATACATATATTAAGTGAAATTGATGTAGAGGATATTTATTTCCCCTTTCTTTGATTAAACTTGAGGAATGATAATTGTTTGAGGTTTGCCATTACAAAAACAAACAACATGTGAAGAGTTGGTAAGAAAAGTCAGGAACTTTGAGCATCTGAATTATTTTAAACAATGTCATATACTTCTCATTTTCCATTAAAGGGCGCGCGCGCGCGCACACACACACACACACACACACACACACACACACACACACCACTCAAAATATTAAAATTGAAAATGAAAAAGTAAACCCTATTGGCTCTCTCTTGTCTTCAGTCAAATTTATATTAACAGCTTGGATGAAGGCAAATTTACCTAATCTTCAAATGACGTGTCATTATGAAGGAGAGACAACAATATAGGTGACAGAGTGAGGGTTCAAAATGTTCTCTGGGCTGGATTGTAGGAGACAACCAGCAAAATGCAATGCATTAAACCTCAGAACATTAATACACCTAATCTAGGCCTTCAGTTTTTAAGTCATTATCCAAGTACAAGGTGAGGGTAGCAATGACTTGGGCTTAGTAGATAGTCATAAAAAAGTAATTGAAGTGCTTTATTTGGTTATGGCTGCATTTTAGTTGCCAATATGATATCCCTATGAAAAATTAGTCCTTGGCTGTCTCAATAGAAGTCTGTTCAGCAGAAAAGATTAATAATTCTGCTATAATCTGTACTATTTAGGAAGCCTTCTCGGAAGTTATATTTAATTCCAAGATTCATATAAGAAGTGCAGGATATTTGGAAGGTTATCTGAATACCACAAATAAGAACTATTTAAGACATTGGGAACAGTTGCCCAAAGAAAAACCATGTTGATTGTCTTTGAATAGTTGAATGGCTGATGAGGAGAATAGAGTGGAGGTCAGCAGATTCCAACCTGATTTATTTTCCTTTTGGAAGAACTTCCTAATTATGTGTGGTAGCAAAATCTTAACATGACACCCCTCCCAGTGACCTTTTTCTTTATATGATCCCCTTTAGTTGAGTGTGGGGGGAACCTGTAAATATGATGAACTATAATTCCTGTGATTATATTATGTTATGTGGCAAAAAGGGATTTCACAGATGTAATCAACATGGACTCAGATGAGTTAAACAAAATGGAGATTGTCTGGGTGAGCCTGACCTAATTGTGTGATCTCAGAAAAGAAATTGGGCCCTTCCTGAAGTCAGAAAGACTTAAAGTATAAAAGAGATTTTATGCATGGGAGGTTTTCTATTGCATCTTTGAAGATGGAAGATTCAATGAGCAAAGAACTCTGAGTAGCCTCTGAGCACTGAGAACTGAGTATCTTCTGGTGACAATCAACAAGAAAATAGAGGTCTTTGTTCTAAAGATACAAGCAATGGAATCATGCCCCAAACTATATGACCTTAAAAGAGGTCCTTGATCTCCAGAAGGGACATAGCCAAGGTGTCACCCTGATTTCAGTCTTGTGAGATGTTGAGTAGAGGATACAGCTAACCAGACTCCTAACCCATGGAAACAGTGAGATAATTAATTTGTGTTGCTTTAAGCCACTAAGTTTATTATGCAGCAATAGTAAACTAATACACCATCACAGCTGTCCAACAAGAGAAGGTGCAGCCTTGTAAGGTAGTGGGCAGCCTACATTAATCAGGCAATAGATGCTCATCTGTGAAGTACGGTGTACAGATATTTTTTCCAAGAGAAGATTTTGAACCAAACAATCTCTGAGACACCCCTGTTGCTTTTATGCTCATATTCCACAAATAAACTTCAAAAGAATGTGCATATTGTACCACATCCTTGGCTTAGGGCAAATTCTAGCTCCAGAAATTGTCCGTGCTAATCATCCCATGCATCTCATTTTTTTTTTTTTTTTTTAGCTGAGCCATCCTGCTACCTATTGGTAGCTTAGCGGCTGCTCAGCTTGGGCTGGCATCGAACCGCTGTTGCTCAGAGCTCAAACTCTTGAGCGAGCTCTTAACCAACTGAGCCACTCAGCCGGCCCCGCATCTCATTTTCTTTTGACCCACACATAGTGCTGTTCCACCATTAGCCCATCAAACAAGGGTCCTTAGCTGGACTTTTACTTCCGGGAAGACTACATGTTAGTGCTTTTGTTATAGTAGTACCACCTGACTTTAAGGGAATGTCTGCAGATGAGAGTGATATGTTCATCTCATTGGTGCTGTGTTTTGATTCATACTGCTAAAGAACGAAGGGCCTTTCTTACTCAGAAAGAAAGCATAGGGGAAATTTTAATAGGTTGAACTATTTCAATAATTATTTTGAATATCTTCAAGACTCAATTTCTTTGACCTACAAATAATAATCTATGACTATTATTAATAATAATACTATTTTAGTAAATAATAATGCCTACTTAATAGGGTTGTTGTGAGAACTAAATGGCACTTAAATAAGTGCTCAAGAAAGGTTAGTTTGTTTTTGATTGAGACATAATTGACATATAACACTAAAGTGGTTTCAGGTGTACAACATAATGATTCAACATTTGTATATATTGTGAAATGATCACCACAATAAGTCTAGTTAACATCTATCACCACACATAGTTATATTTTTTCCTTGCGACGTTAACTTTTAAGGTCTACTTTCTTAGCAACTTTCCACTACATAATACAGTGTTATTAACTGTAGTCACTGTGATGTTGTGATTTATAAAACGTAATTTGATCTTCGTCCCAGTTTCTGGTACAGAGCTCCTAACACCCTTGGAATTTCCTAAGTGATGGGAGCACCAAAGGCGTCTTGTTATGTTAATGAGGTGACTTTTGGATTGCACCTAAAGATGGAGGCTGTTTGCCAGGAGAACTAACCATGTGATTGGAGGGTTGGAATTTTCAGTCCCACCCCTCTGGACTCCATGGAGGAGAGAGGGGCTGGAAGTTGAATTAGTTGCCAATGGCCAATTATTTATCAATCATGCCAATGTAATGAAGCCTCCATAAAAACTCAAAAAGATGGGGCTCAGAGAGCTTCCTGGTTGGTGAACATGTGGAGGTGCTGGGAGTATGCTGCTCCTGGAGAGGGCATGGAATTTCCACACCTTGTCTCCATATCTTGCCCTGTGCATCTCTTTCATCTGGCTGTTCCTGTGTTATATCCTTTTATAACAAACCAGTAATATAGTAAGTAAAATATTTTTTTTAGTTCTGTGAACTGCTCTAGCAAATTAATTGAACCCAAGGAGGGCGTTGTGGGAACCTCCAATTTGTAGCCAGTTGGGCAGATGTATAGGTAACAGCCTGGACTTGTGACTGGTATCTGGAATTCAGGAATGGGGAAGGGTAGTTTTATAGGACTGAGCCCTCAACCTGTGGAATCTGATACTATCTTCAGGTAGTATCAAAATTGAGTTGAATTGTAGGGCATCCATTTGGTGTCTGAGAATTGTATGGTGTTGTGTGGGAAGCAACCCCCCCAACACACACAGAGTTGGAATTGGGTACAGGAACCTACAAGAGTCACCATGCTAGAAAAATTAGTTCTTGTTGTCAAATACAGACAAAAGTGAAAATGACTCAAAACATTTTATCCCACTCAAAGAGCACTCCATGACATGAATGCAGGGAAAAATATAGAAAACTATAATTAACAAGGCTTGTTAATCAGTGATAACTAACAGAAATTATTTCATGCTGCCAAGCCAAACCAGTAATAGAAGGTGAGGAATAAGAACCACACTGACACAACTCAGCAATACAGGTACTATTATCTTTGCATTAAAGAAAAGAACCATGAAACATGGCAGACGTAGAGATAAGAAATCAGAATTTTAAGAATGCCTCTATCTAAAACATAAAGGAACACAATTTGGCATGTACAGATGAAAAACAACAAAGGGTAGATTGTGAATAGTGAATAGAAACTTGGTGCTGTGATTTTTGTTGGTTTTTTTTTTTTTAAAGAAGATGAAACATGATGAATTCTAGCCTCATGAAAGGATACAGAGATATTACCTCTCTGGCCATGATTCAAGGGACTGAAATTTTTGGCCAACATAGAAAAAGCTAACTTACACTAAGGTTATTGGAACTTTTCACCCATGGAAAAGCCTAACATGTCATAGCAAAAAACTGGCATTGTCATTCACAGAAGGTAATTGTAATACTGAGAGTTATTTATGTTATGTCTTGGTTGAGTAAATAAATGTATAACTTTATGCTGTGAGAATCTTTGTTTGAGTAAAGTGTTGTGAACTGTAACCCAAAAATACCCACTTCAAGGATTTGAAACACACACCACTGTGCCTGTGCACGGTCGATACACAACAAATATATTCGGATAAACACATGACAGTGCATGTAAGAATAAAAGGATTTACAAAAACTAAAAAGGACCTATTCACAAGACAATTTGTGCATAAATGCTAGAGCTTCAGATGCAATGAAAATTCAGGAACAAGGACAGGCAGAGACCCCAGGGTATAGCACCCATATGGCTATAAAGATTTCCCAAGAGAGTTTTGGGAAGAAAACATGTTTAGATGAATCTGCACCCTATAATTATTCTTTCCTGAGGAATTTAGCCAATTGGTGCTCTGATTGGTGGCAGCTATAAGAGCTACCTATAAAAAAAGAAAGGAGAATAACTTAAAAAGTGCCATTTATGTGCTAGAACTTCATGAATGTTCTCATTTAACCCCTATGAGCTAGCCACTCAGAAAGCCATTTTACAACTGGGGAAACTGAGGCTCAGTTAAGCAATATTTACAAGGTCACATTACATAGTATCAGAGGAAGGATGTTCGATTATACTGTTTTCCTCCTGCACAAGTGAAGACTGATTGTGCTGGTGTGTGTGTGTGTGTGTGTGTGTGTGTGTGTGTGTGTGTGCACACGTGCATACACACTCGTGTATATAGTTACTATATCTAGTTAATCTTTGAATCAATTTGATGTTTATCTGAAAGTCCTTCTCTCAGTTTCACATATTACAAAGGTGAGCAGTTTTCCTTTTTAGCCTGTATTGGACTTCAATTTTGACAGTTTGTGCTCTGTGGAGAAGCAAAAATTCCATTTAAGTCATTGGATCAATCACGTTTAGAGCTACAACATATGGTTTTGGCAAATAACATTTAGTTCTGAATATTGCCTGTGGTCACATCATTTCACAATGAGCCCAGTGGGACTAGCCACTTTTAATCTACTGAAATTTTGTTGAACTATATATTACCTAAGCTAATATTAACTCTTAGCACATATTGCATGTTCAAAATGTTTCAGGAGCTGAATATATTGTCTCATTAGCTTCTCACAACAACCCTAGAAGGTAGTTATTGTCATTATTCTCATTTATGGAGGAGGCAATTGAGTTGTCAGAAGTAAAGTGGATTGCCCAAGGTTATTTTTGTGGTTAAATGGTAGAAGTATGATTTGAACTTGGTTTTTTCATGCCATATCCCCAGCTTTTAATGGCTACACCAGACCACTTCTGTTGTGTTTTACAACCAGCCACATTTTTCACATGACGCATCTAAAGTTCAGTGAATTTAAATCATCTACCAAGATCACATTAACCAGGAAACAATGGAACAGAAAATGGAAGTGAGAGCTTTTAGAAGGCACTGGGATAGGGTATAAATGGCGTATTATAGAACTGTACACTTGACACCTATGAATTTTATTAACCATTGTCACCCCAATAAATTTAATTAAAAAAAAAAGAACAATTTCTGCCAATAGACCTAGATAGGGCTCTAAATGATGACCTTAGGCTACAATCCCTGTCAAAAGGCACGTGCATATTTCTTTCTTACTCCTTGTGCACATGTGCTCTGAGCCTAGATAAAGATTAGTAGGGCTGTGGTACTTCTCCTGCTATCTGGAATACAGAATTCTAGTGGGAAGCAAAAAAATAAGGGGACGTCACTGCTCACAGCAAATGCAATTCAAGTTGAGCACAATTTCTGTGCTGTTCAACTCAGCTCTTAGGTGGTGGCAGGCCTGGGTTCCTCACCTGTGGAATACCGCCTGTTTCCATTACCATCCTTGACTCAGTATGTTGCAACTCAAAACTAAAATAGTCACCTCTCTACTCATTTCACTGACCGATTATCAAGCCACCTGCTGACATTGACTGACAGCTTGCTTTATACTCAACACCATACACCTCTCAATCCTCACAACTAGTCTTCCAGGTGTATTCTTAATATTCCCTAAGAACAGAGATGGAAGATGAGATTTAGAGAGGTTAAATCCTGAGGTCACATAAGTAATAGGTGACAAAACTCACTTTGCTACAAGAAACCATATATAATGTATTTGAGAATTTGACCCTCTCACTTATGTTCTCGGCATCTTTACATTTACCAGACGTCTGGATTCTACTTACCTTCCTCTTCTGGTACAAATATTGCCCCTGGCTCCCTCCTCTACTCTGCATTTCCTAGTGGTTTTACCAGGGATGTATAAATATTTAGGAAAAGTCACAGTGACTCGTACTGCACCTGCAGAACTTATCTGTTAGAACAGTCAAATTATACTTGAGATTAATTGGTCAAAATAGAAACATATAGTGTGATAAACTCGAATCACATAGACATTGGCAAGCTGATTGAGGGTATTTGATTTACAAAATGCCACCTAAAGTAGTGTTTCTTTTAGCCCAAACTTCAAGTCCCATACTTAGCACCGTAATCTCTGAGAAAACTGAGAAATGATCTAGAAAGGAATTTTACCAAGGTTTATGAGGCCAGTTTACCAAGGAAGCAAAAACAGTGCTTCTATGCATCTTTGCTTAAGGAGACCTACAAGTTCTTACTTATTTACTTACTGACTTATCAACTTACTTAATTTTTTAACAGACAGGGAAAAAAACCTGCTGACATTGTGACTGGGGTGTCCACAGCCATAAGCATTGTCATTCTCAGGAACCTCTTCTCTTATTTCGGTTATTAGGGTTGTGATTTTTACCTCTGCTCCAATGGAAGTCACTGCTTCCCAATTGTCCACACCAGGAAGCAGCTCCATTCTTCCCAGGTTATGAAACCTCCCATTTCCTGTGGAAATCCCTTCTCTGGCTCTGTTTTTTAAATTTAGTTCTAATATGTTGTTACTATCTTTTCTATCTCAATCAAATCCCACTGAAGTAATTAAAATATCTTCTACCTACTTGGAATACAGTGTCTAATAAACAAATTTACTCCACTTTTTTTTTTTTACCTTTTATTGACATATAAATACAGTGGGTGTATTTATATAAATTTATATAAATAAAGGGCAATGATCTTAAGTGTGCACTTTAATGATCTCTATCATCAATTAGTTTTGCTCATTTTTGAACTTCATATAAGTAGAATTGTGCATTGTTTTGTGGTACTTCATGTACTCAGGACAATGTCTGTGAAATTCATCTAATGTCTTATGCATTAGAAGTTCATTCTTTTTTATTGTTTTGTAGTATTCCATTGCACGAAAACACAAAATTTATTTATCTTTCTTCTGTTGATGTATCTTCAGATTCTTTGTATTTGGGGGCTCTCATTGTTAATTTTTATTTTCATTCAGTTTAAAATATTTCCTAATGTTTGTTGTAATTTCTTATTTGACTCACATATATTATTTAGAAATATGTTGTTTAATTTCCAAACATTTGGGAATTTTAAAGTTATCATTCCATTATTAGTTTCTAATTTAATTATAATATCATTACACTTTATGTTACATAATTGGTCAATTTTGGTAAATATTTTATGTATACTTGAAAAGAATTTAAATTATGCAATTTTGGGCTATAATTTTTTGTGTTTCTTAATTAGGGCAATTTAGTTAATGGGGTTGTTCAAACTTCCTGTATTTTTACTGATTTTTAAAAAAAATTTTGGTTTACTTGTCTTGTTAATTAGACAGAAAGATGCATTAAAATCTCTAGTGATGAGAATGGATTTAAGTTCTATTAATTTTGTTCTACAAATTTGGAAACTACATTTATAGGTGCACAAAATTTAGGATTTTTATGTTTTCCCTTTTATGATCTTTTAGCTTATGAAATATACTTTTTCTCATAATATTTCTTTTCTTAAAGTTTATTTTGTCTGATATTAATATAGCTATACCAATTTTCTTTTGTTAATCTTTGCATAGTACATTTTCCCCTTCTTTTTTCTTTTAATCGATTTGTTTCTTTTAATTAATTATTTAATTAATTTCTTTAAAATGTGTCTCTTGGAAATAGCATATAGTGGGTCTTCTTTTATTATCTAGTCTGTATTAAGGCCATTTACATTTAATGTAATTAATGATAGAGTAGGGTTAAAGTTCATAATATTGCTATTTGTTTTTCATCTATCCTATCTGTTCTTTGTTCTTTTCTTCACTTAACATTATGTCACAGAATGTCCCATGTGTCCACATTGACTTCATACCTTTGATTTTAATGGCTCCTCAATAGCCCACTGTTTTGATGTTTCATATCTTATTGAACCATTAGCTATCATTTGGTTCTTTCAATAGCTATGCTATTACAGATAATGCTTTCTACTTTATGTATTATTTCCTTAGGGTATATTTCTAAGTGTGGAATTAACGATTCAAGGGACAGGAACATCTCTATAATTCTTGATATAATTTGTCACCTTGCTTTCCCTAAAGAATTATTTCAATTTATAGGGTTATTAGCAGTATATAGCTATAGTGATTTCATTGCAGCCTTGCTAGCATTGTAAGTTCCTTTTTTAATAAAAAAAATGTTGTCAGTTTCATAATAAAAAAATGCTGTGTAGAAAAGAACTAAAAGGAGTCAGAATTATGAGTACCAATGTCATTACTGTGTATAAGTAAACAGTAAAAGGGAAAGTTATTTACGAATGTCATTTTAGCTATAAGCTGGACTTAAATTTCTAACTGTTCTGCTTCTATTTTGCACACTCTTGGGCTTTGGCAATAAGCCCCCATAAATAACTTAGTAAAAAGAATGAATATTTATGACATAATATGTGAACTGGCATATACATTTTATTTGGGTCTAATAAAGCTATAAATAAGTAAATTCACAAATAAAACCACAATCAGAGAGAAGATAGAGAGAAAGGAGACCCAACCAAAAATATACTTGAAAGCAGAATATACACGTTTCTAAGTTACATTAAAAAATGAGCAGGAATAATCTCAAAATACAGTGGCTGCCTCACTAAACTAAATGAACATTTTCCCCAGGTGGGTGATAGTGTTGAGGACCAGTAGAAAGGAGCTCTTAAAATTGTAATTACTTCGCAGAGCACTTAAGGAGACATTATCTCATCTGAGCATAAGTATCCTGTAAGGCATGTATTTCTAATTTTTTGGTAGAGGAGTAAATTTGGATTCCCTAGTGGTGAAATGATTTACCTAAGATCACATAACTGATAACTAGCAGAGCCAAATTTACATATTTGCTTCTTAAGCCTGTAACCTTTCCACCATGTTTAAGGATTACTTTCAACAACTGTTATTAAAATCTTCATCTACCACAGAGTTCTTTATTAGAAAAACATAATGAAAATAAGCATACTGCAGAGATGAAAACTTTTCCAAAAATTAATCCAAGAGATTTATTATGATATGATCTAACATGGCATAAAATTCAGAAGTTTCCATCATTTGAAAGTGCTACAAAAACTCGTAAAAGCCTATGTTCTTGACATCACAGCTCTATGCTCTAGACACAGGAGTTCAGAGTCATAGAAAGAAAACCAAACAGTAAGAGCAGAACCTAAAAAAATAGTATAGTAATGATGTCCTTCACACCCAGCATCCCTCTGGGTCTTCTAAATACACTAAAAATCAAGTTTTTTTTTTTAAATTGGAAAATTTTGACTTGTAACTGTACATTTAAGGTATAGTATGTTACTTTGATATACTTATATATTGCAATACAGTTTCTCATGTTACAATATTTATCACATTACATACTTATAGTACAATATTCTTGTCTGTGTTCAATTTACTGTGCATTAAATCTCTATGGCTATTTTAGTACTCGTTACAGTTTGTACCCTTAGATACCATCAATCTTATTCCCCACCTTCCATCCCCTGGTCACTACCTTTTTAGTGTCTGAAAAATCTAGCTTTTATAATTAAAAAAACAAGTTGTGAAGCTTCATCGTAGAAGATGGAAACTAGAAATTGGCTTTAAATGAACAAATATATTGTCCTTGGCTATTTGCTTTTCCCTGAAACCACATCTCAAGTCTTTATTCAATTTGTGGCAAATATTACCTAACCTACTACTAAAAGTAGAACTATTTCAGCATGTTATTCTCTGGGTAAATACCTTTAAACTGTCTTTTGAAAGTCTTTCCTGTCCACAGATAATCTCTAATTTATACCATCCTACTGGTTTAGAAAGCAGTACACTTATTTATACCTTCAATCCCTCTCAATCATGTTATTCTAAAACAAAGCTGAATGTGAATAAAGCTATATATAGAAATGTGTATCATGTCTGTTATGATTTTATCATCTTCCTCCAATAAATTTCTGTTAACAATTGTTTTTTTTTAAAAAAACCTTATACCTAAATAAAGTAAATCTAGTCCAAAACATGAGGTACTTTATAAAAATATGAGGTGACTTTTAAGACTATTTAGAACCAATTAAGTCTGCCCATTCCTTGCTCCTCCTGTCTAATGTTTTAGTTCCATATGCCAGGGTAGTAAAATAAGTCCTTTTTAAATTCTATCAGCTGACAGCTGTAAGCAATCAATCTGATTCAACCAGCCAAAGTCAGATTTCTCTCCCAACACTCCTGCATCTAAAGACTGTGTTTCTTGGAACAAAACAATATGTTTATGTGAAAAAAGAAAAATAGAGTGATCTCTTATTTTCTCCCCAGGAGGTGTTTGGTTACCAGACCCAGAATCTCCGCAGAGCCTTCTGTCTTATAGCATCTGTGCTGACCTGCGGGGCCCTTCTGCTGGTGTTCTACTGGCGGCCCCA
>NW_017732321.1:47295-104987 GCF_001890085.2 Hipposideros armiger
GGGGAATCTTCCTTTATTTAAAGAGTTTCCTTGTCTCCAACTAGGAGGTGGCAAAACTATCCTTGGAATTCCTTTGCCATCTCTTATTTTGACCCAGGAATGAAGGACATTTCCTCCATATTAGCCTGCGGAAATTTCTACCATGTCAGCCTAATGGGCAGTGCTCTTACCATCACGTGACTGGCAGCTGGCAGCGCTATAACTCTTAGAGACATAACGTGGGAATGATTGTTCAATTTTTCAAGAATACGTATTTTAAGGGAAATTAGACATGTTAAACATCTAGATGTCCTTTTAAGATGGCCAGACACTATTTTCTGAATATAAAGTTTTCCTGCAAAGTGTATCTTTCCTTTATTCTCTAGCACAGCGGTTCTTAAATTTTAGTGCAAATCAGAATCACCTGGAGGGCTCTTTAGACCATAAACTGCTGGCCCTACCTCCAGAATTACTGACTCAGTAGATTTGGACTGACAATTTACATTTCTAGCAAGTTCCAAGATAACGCTGATACTCTTGTCTGCAGCCCAAACTTTGGGAACCATTGGTCTAGCACTTGGCAGGTATTTGGTCGACTGAGTGCCTTACTGAATAACATTTGAGAATTTCATGGGCGGGATTGTCTTTTCTAGGATGAATTTCAAAAATACAGGAGGAAGAAGGTGATCTGCCTCTCCTTATCCACACTAACGTTTCCTGTAAGCAAGAACCAGGAAGAACCTCTTGTAGCTGACCCCCACTCTGTCATAAACAAAGCAGTATTGAAACCAGAATTAAAAGTAAGTGATTTTTAAGGATACATTGCTATGGGTTTTTGTTTGTTGGTGTTTTTTGTTTTTTGTTTTTTGCTAAAAATGTGAGCATGGAAGTGTTTATTAGATGACAATTTGAATATCGCACTGCTGGGCTGGGAATCACAGTTATGTGTTCAGGAAAGTGAGAGCTGCGTGGGGACCTGCGGGGAACAACCCTCCTCTCCTGCATGGGCTTTTCTTCGCGAGTGATGTCTGTTCTATTACATTTGTCATTGCAGCTACGATGTATCCAAGTGCAGAAAGTGAGGTATGTTTGGGACAACGTGGAGAAGAGGTTTCAGAAAGTTGGGTAAGTCCGGCTTTTTCTCAACACTACATCAGGGTATAAGGGAAGAACATGATTTGTTGAGCGCTGTGAACTGAACTGTGGTGCCTGTCCCGACCACATCCTAGGTTGCTGGAAGACAGCCACTCTTGCTACGACATCCATCACACGTTCGGGCTGGGTCTGACCAGTGAAGAGCAGCAGATCAGGTAGGTTTGTGGTCCTCCCTGAGTGAACTCTGCCAGCAGAAATTGAAATATCAAATGGCTTGTGATCAGCTCTTTATTGGCATAACGCTTCATCAACTTCATATAATCCCAGTTCATTCACTGGCATCAGAGAGATAGTCTAAATTGTTCACATCATAAGCAACCTCGTTAAAAAGGAAAGACTAAAAGAACAATGCAATCAAATTAACATTTGATCTTCTCTTTTAGGGTTGTAGAACTGTCTTCTCTGTATTGCCTTTTTAAAATTTTTTCCTCAAAAAATCTTAAGTCATTTCATAAACATCAACTTCTTAATCCTCTAAATCCTCAGAGAGACAAAGATAACATTATGATTGCATTTTACTTTATTAAAACCTCCCTGGAGATGAAGATTTTGTTTGTTCAATTAGTTGTGTCATTCACCACTGTATTGGCAGCACCTAGAATAGTGCCTGATTCATGGTGGGAGCTCAATACATATTTGTGAAATGAAAGAAGAATGAATGTATTCATGGATCTATTAACTAAATGCTTTTAATATGCCAGGCACTGTTCAAGGCACTAGGGAAGTCAGGATAAATAAGACTTTGTTGTTGTGGTGGCAGAGACATTCACTGATTAACGGGAAAAAAAGACAAAGAAGAGTTGTACGATTGTGAGAAAGATATCTATAGAGGCACACAGGTTAGGAAATAATAGTATAATAGTAGTAGCATGGAAATGCTTATGCTACTCTTGAACTCACAATGATCTAGTTCCCCCTTTCCTCATTTATGATTTGAAGTGGTCAATTCTGGTGACTCTGAAAGGAAACCATTGCAAGCCTTTCCCAGAGTCTTGATAATCGGCTTCATTTCTTGCCCAGTTTTAGAGACATTATCTGCCTGACCTTTTTCATAGTTAAGCAGAAACACTAATTCTCAAGCTAAGAAGCAACCTGGTACTTAAAATACAGATTCTTGGGCTCTACCCTCATAATTCTGATTTAGTAGGTAGGAGCTAGGGGTAGTGGTGAGAGAAGAAATTCTGCATTTTTAGCAAGCACCCCCATCATTTGTAGTCACACTAAGACTGAGAAGCACTGATCTATTGTTGTTTTAAACTTTTCTCTCTGCCTGAACACTGTGAAAAATGAAACAGGCATCTACACTGTGACAATATTGCGAAATGTCTTAGAAATCGTATTATTAAATAAGACTTCAAATTTCAATATATTGAAATACAGAAAATTTTCAAAGTCATTAAAAACATATTGGTTTAATAGCATTAAACACAAGACTTTAAAACATTGATCTAGGACATTTAGGAAGCCTAGTTGATACGTGTAGATATGCTCTGTCTATGCTCATTTCCACAGGAAAGGTTTCCCATCAATGTTGCCACCTCCTGTTTGTCCTTATTTATCAATAAACATCATACATAATTAAATTTAAATCTGGTCCACACAACAAAGAGCTTGACAATCTAATAAGTAAGATAGACATATTCTCCCCAAATATGAAGAATTGAGGAGATAACCTACTTATAAACATATAGGCATATTTTATTTTATGAGCTTATCTATCTGAAGCATAAAGAGAGTAAATAGAATGTGGAGTATTCCCCCACAGTTTTTTCCCTTGCTTTGTAGTGTAAGGCTAAAGCTTAAGAAAATGAATGTGATTGACTGATTGGTTGAGAGATATTAACTTCCTTGAGCTTGCTTGCATGGACAGCAAGGGCACAATATGAGAAATAAAGAAAGGAGGCCACGCAATCATCTCTGATGATGAAAAGACACAGAGTTTGAATACAACTTTCTCTTTAGACTTCCTTGCAACTAGACAAAGAGAGAAACTACACAGATTTACATAGTTTTCACTTTTCAGTGGCAAGAAGCAAATCAGAACATCAGGGGAGATGATATTACCTTGAAAAGAAATTGTCAGAGGGCATCAGGAAGAAAGCAAGATTATTATAGGAGGTTCCCTGCTCCTAGCTCCACTCATTCGTGAACTCAACACAACTTTTCCTCTTAGAACCTACTAGACAGGTCCATGGACAATTGAGGTAATTCTCTTATCTCATGGTAACAGGGACGTATAGAAAAAACCAAACCTATATTATCCCTTGTTCACCCAATAGTCTTCCTAATACAGCAGCTTTTAAGGTGAGCATCTCTTCATTTTCTTTTTATTTATCCCACCCTCTTCTTGCCTCCTTTGTTTAGTCTCCTGAAAACAGAAGGGGAACTTTCTGACAGCAGAGATAGCAGGGACCTCCTAATGGGGTTAGCTCCAGACCAATCACCTTGCTGATAACCCAGCTCTCTGGAAGGCAAAAAAAACTTTCATGGGTAGAGTTTGCCAATTTCTATAATGGGGCTCCTCCAACCATGGCAGATTTCAAGCCACTGATGTGACATCACTGAACATGGAACTGGAAAGAGAGGCTCATAATCGGCTCAGTGATTCTGCAGGGCCAACCTGAATTCTCAACATTTGTCACACCACTGAGCAAAAAGGCATGCCTGTTAGTACCAGAGGAAAGAAATGCCATCATTGCTCAGCTCCAAGCTGCTGGAAGCTGTTCCAGGAGAAGAGAGAATATTGAAACAGAGAGAAAGAAGAAGCAAGAAGGAGGCAGGATTAGGTAGGGCTGCTATGAGACCCTATTCTCTTATTCCTAGGTCTTGTGGGAGCAAAAGTCAGAATATAAATCATGCTTCTGTACCATGGCCTTTATCCCCTTAGAAAGCTCCATCCCTAGGATATGGCCCAAACGTAGACCCTTGCCCATGAGGTCAGTTCTTTGGGAAGGAACAAAGAAGTGTTGTTTGAAATAGAGGAGGCTTCACTCATTCTTCTGAAAGCCAATAAGATGGTCTCAACTGTTTATATTTAGTTAGAAGTTAATAAGTTACTTAAAAATATGACACTTTGCATAGGGAATTTAATAAAAATTAAACCATTGAGATCAACATTCTCTTCTTAGTAAATTGGATTTGTCAGACCCTTGGTTCTATGGGTCTGGGTCCATTGAAAGCATAAAATCCTTAAACTTCAACGCCTTGTTTTGGAGCAAGGCCTTATGGTGACACCAGTGAACCGAAGTCCTGCGTCTGTCTGGTGAAATCCTGGCTGGGATTTCTCCACCCCATTGCTCTCCTCCCTCTGCTGTCCAGGTCCACATGCCTGGGAACGCCCCAGGCACTTGCCCCAAAATGCTGGCTAAAAGCCCCTCACTTGAGCCTGACTTTCTCTGAGGCTATCGGGAAACAAGCTTTAGGAAATGAAAGCTATGGACAGGTCACAGATAAAGACTAATGTGAAAAACGAAATGGCTTTTATGTCATTTGTAAAATGGGGCTTCTCTGTGTAAATGTTTCATTAGAATATGGAAGCAGGTTCAAGCACTGCTCAAATAGAGATTATTTTTCCCCCAGAAAGCAATTTCTTGAAACATGCAATCTTGTTGTTGTTTATTATTATTATTATTATTATTATCATATATATATATATATATATATATATATTTTTTTTTTTAAGCCGAGCCATCCTACCACTTGTTGGCAGCTCAGCGGCTGCTCAGCTTGGGCTGGGTCTCGAACCGCTGTTGCTCAGAGCTCAAACTCTTAAGCGAGCTCTTAACCATCTGAGCCACTTGGCCAGCCCTATTATTATTTTTTTAATAGGAGGACTCTAAGACCAACATACTTGTTATGCTATGCCGCCATACCCAATCATAGCAATTGGATGCCATATGCTATGCATCTATGAATTTCTTGGCTCTCTCTTCTTTTCTAAAGCAGGAGTGTCACGGGAGTGAGGGATTGACTAGCAGAAATACCTGGGGACTTTTTAAAACTCTGTAAGTCTGCTCCCTAAACATTCCAAAGGTCCCAGAAGCAGGTCTGGGTTCCTTGGCTTAGCCTGAACTGTTTGGAAAACTACAAGTCTCCCTCTCGCTCTGTTCGTGGTGTATCAGAATGGAAGCAGAGCAGTCATGTGCACTTTGAAAAAGTTCCCTGGTGATTCTGACATGGTCTTCCTGCCACCTTGGGTACCACTCTAGCCTAAAGTGCTTTGCACACAACAATTATTTGGTGAATAAGTTGATAAATGAATGAATGAATGAATAATCAGAGTGAAAAAGAAATAGACCATTCCCAAAAGAAAGTATTCCAGTCATTCATGTTTGGCTTTTAAGAAATAAATACACTCCAGTAGATTCACTAGTTGTAGGAAACGTTAGTGGTCCTTCAAGTGCAGCTCAGAGCCAGTGCAGAAATTCTCTCCACAACTTTCCTGATAAAAAATTCTTTAACCTCTTTGGGAGAGGGAACTTCTACCTCCAAAGCAACTACAATAAAACCTTGGATTGCAAGAAACGTGGTTTGCGAGTATTACGCAAAACGAGCAAATATTTCTAATACATTTTAACGTGGTAAACAAGCGATGTCTTGCAATAGGACAAAACAAACAAAAATTGTTTCCGGAATGAATTATGCTTGCAAACCAAGGTATTCCTGTATTTCATAATGAATAGTTCTGAATATTAGGCAAGTCTACTTAGTTTTTTTCAGCCTATTTAGTCTTGTGAAGCCACCTGGAATAATTCCTAGAGCCCCTTTTCCCTGCCAGCTCATCAGATTTTAAAAACCAGAGCTTGTAATCTGCATTGTTCCTTGGCACTTTCCTCAGAGACCCAGCTTCAAGCCTCATGTTCCTTCTGGTTGCTCAGCCATTGGTCAAAGCTGAAAGTTCTGCTTGGCTTGCGCTGAGAGTAAGATGAGTACACAATCCCTAAACACATGATATTTTTTGGCAAGAGATAGCGGAAAAGAGGAAGCAGCAATGGGCCTGCCTGGCTGTGATTCAAGCATGGCCCAGATGAGCCCTAAAGAGGAAAATCGACAGGCGGGTATTAAGCTGCTGGATCCCAGTCCTCACAAGCGCTGGGCTCCTCTCCCTCACTAGTAACGTCAGAAAGCTTCTCACCACACAGGGAAAACGGAAGTGCATCTGGCACTTGGCTTGCTGCTTTCTGAACTGATTTTCCACCACCTGTGTGCAGTTGTAATTCCATAAACTGGGCTTTCAGCCTTGTTAGGGGAGAGAGTATTCTAGACCTGGGACACAAAGATCCTCATTGGGTAAGGCCAATATTTAGGGAACATTCTCTGTGTCAGACACCGTGCCTCTAAATACTAGAAAAACAGAGTTGGAAAAACTCCATCCCTGCCATTACAGAGGGTCGAGGACATTTGAGGAGAAAGACATGTACCTACAATGTAGGTAACGATCCAAGGAGGCACGTGCTGTTCCCGAGAAAAGAAAGGTTGTTTAGAGGAGAGAAAAATAACAGTTAACTGTGCCTACTGGAGCAGGGACGACTTCAGGGATAGCTGCTATTTATTGAGCACTTGTCATGTCTTAGACACTTGTATTAAATGCTTTACATATTTATCTCATATGCTACTGATAGCAATTTTATTAGGCATGTATTATCAAGCCCATTTCATAGATAAGGAACCCAGGCTCGACTTTCATTCATCTATTCACTCATTTAACAAATAATTCTTGAATGCATTACCTGTAGTAGGCCCTCTTTTAGGCATTCAAGGTCTGTCAGTGTCCTGTAGAAGCTTATATTATAGTGGATGATACAGTCTATTGTTTGCATGCTTATTAACATGTAAAAAAATAAGATGGAAATTTTAGATGATCAAATGTACTTTAAAAAAAATAAGAAAGGTTAAGGGGATAAAGAGAATCTGGGTCAGGGTCGCTATTTTAAACAGAATTATTAGTGAAGGCTCCAATAAGGAAGTGTTATTTGAACAGAGACCTGAATGAAACGAGGGAGTGAGCCATGCAAAGATATGGGGAACTGCGGCTCCATGTAGAAAAAGTAGAGAAAACAAGGCTTAGCTGGATTCAAACCCAGGTCTTTTTTATCTCAATTTTTCTAAACCACTAGGCTCTATTGTCAGGTTTGGCTTTGAAGGCTGAGAAGGCATTTAAAAAGTGAAGAATGTGGCCCAGACACTTTAAGGAGAGAGAGAGAGAGAGAGAGAGAGAGAGAGAGAGAGAGAATATGACCAAGTTCAGGATCGTGAGAAGTTCTCACCCTTGGCTAACAGCAGGCTATTTTTCCATGGATTCTGCAAAAGAATCCCCAGCACCAACATGACTTGAGTTGTGGTCCCTTCCCAGTGTGAAGTTTAGAGACTTGTGAAGTCAAACACCAGCACACCCCAGAACCTCAGGGTTTTCACCATGTGGAGTCAGAAGACCATGGTTTGAATTCTCTCTAACCATTGCAAGTAATAATTGTACTTGGAAAATCATGCCTTAAGAGTCAAACAAACCTGGGCTCACTCCTTGTTACACCTTAGATCGAAGATCCATCCTGCAGATTTTCTGCACTGGTACTTATGTGACAGAGTGAGAAGTTGAGTTACAGAGACCATGGTGCGAAGCCTTGCTCTGCTTCTTCCTGGCTCTGAGACTCAGGAAAAATTACTTAGTTTTTCTGAACTTCAATTGTCTTTACAATAAAGATGATAATGTGACATCTCATAGGGATAATGCGAGGATTAAAACAGATGATGTATATGAAAGGCTAAATGCAGTTTCTGACCCTGTCGTCTCTGCTTAAAAGTTACCTTGTCATGATTAATATTAGCTTCATGCACCTTTGGCAAACATGTGCCCTGAACGGTTTTTCCTTTTGGCAACATGGAGATATTAGCCCTTTCCTTGGACTATTGTGAGGATCAAATGACAGAATCTTTTGTAAGAACTTTGTAAGTTTTTTAATATTATACAAATACGAGGGCTTCTTTTTTGGTAATGTACATGTGTGGATTTACAAGGTGTGAGGCATGAAGACCATATATGATCTTACAGTTTGTTGGCTTGTTCATTCATGTATTCATTCAGTTCACATACTAAGGGCCTGTCCTAGGTGCTGAGATGCCAGGGTACGATAGAGATGACCTCTAATATTAAGGGCCATGTGGAATGTCTGAACACTTATCTGTGTCTTTTTAGCTGCTCTTAGAGTATAATCACATTATTTTAAAAATAACTCAGAATGCCTTTCTAACTTCATTTTGGCTCTTGAGTTGTACTGTACTTAAGGTATTTTTTAACCAGATAAACAGCTTTGTTCATCATACACTAACTTTCATTTTTAAATATATATTAGTGTTTTAGGATTTGCATATTAATTTTTTACTGAAAGCACAAAATTCCTAAAGGGTAGAGAAGTGAGTTCTGCTTAGCCTGGCCTGTATTCATGTATTAATGAGTTTGTAGGCATGCCATTAATAGATGATCAATCTCCTACAGAAGATTAGTGTGCGGGCCCAATGCCATTGAGGTTGAAATCCAACCCATATGGAAGCTGCTTGTTAAACAGGTAACTGACTCTTTGTTTTTCTTTTTGAAAAAAAAACAACAAAAAAACTAACTCCCATCTTTTACTTTTCACTTTTCTACTACTCAGGGGAATCTTAAGCAACACCTGGTACTTGGATGTGAACAAAATCTGTGATGCATGCAGCTTCTTTTTGTTATTCCCACTTTGGTTTTAGTCTATGCTTTTCCTATCTATTGAGGTTTCCTTTGAAAAGATATTTTAATAAGTATTTAATAAGAATATATCTTTTTGTTCCAGGATTTCTACCTAGTCCTTTTCAATCACCGTTCGTTTTAAATTCAAATCCACTTTAAAAATCTCTTCCCAGAGTGAGGAAAAAGTCCTGTTTTCTAGCCTCCTATTAGCTTGTGTTGCTGACGGTGGTTGTGGTGGTGGTGGTGGACAACGTTATGGTTTCTATGATCTCTTTGAGGATTTTAAATACATTATGTTGGTCTTTTTATATTGCTCTATTATTTCCATTTTCTTGAGAATGACTTCTTCCTTTTTTTTAGCAGGTTTTTGTTTTGTTTTGTTCTGTTAGAGAATATTTTCTTGTGTGCTTTGAAGTAATTTTGTTTTATCTTTTTGGTAAACTCACCGTAAGTGGGCTTGTCCCCCCCTTCAGTTGTCTCTTTCTTTCTGTGCTCACGCTCCCTCTTTGATGTCTCTGCATTTGCCTGTTACTGATCTCCTTGGGTCTCCAGTTGAGAGCTAGGGCCTACAATGGGGCTTTGCACTCTACCCCTTGGGGATCTGTTGGCTGCAGGCCCTGAGCCAGCCTGGGGCTTGGCCAAATTCACAGCTGCATCGTGGCCTCTCTTCTCGCCTCGTCCACCCTCCTCTGGTGAACCACTGCTTGCTGTGACTTTTCTCAGCCTCAGCTCTCGGGCAGGAAAACCCCACTGCTTCCCCTGTTTTCCTCTGCAAGCTTGGGGTTTGTCCCCTGCCACTTATGGGGCACTTTCTCTCTGACTCCCACGAGAACTGTGTTCCAGCTGTCCCTGTCCAGTCCTTGCCTGGAACTTAGTAGGCTGATCACGTTTGTCCCCACTGAATGTTGCATGGTCCCAGTCTATTTCTTTCTTTTTTAAGTGTGTTTTCCAATTATCATCGACACACAATATTATATTAGTTTCAGGAGTACAAAACAACATAGTGTTTTGATGTTTATACACCTCACAAAGTGATCACCCCAATAAGTCTATTATCCATCTGACACCGTACATGGTTATTATGATATTATTGACTATATACCCTATGCTTTATTTTACATCCCTGTGACGATTTCTAATTTACAATGATGGTCATTTTACTTTTGAACTTGGTCCTATCTTTTATAAAATAAATTTTTTATTAGGCTTTTTTTCCTTGGGTACCACAGCAAAATTGACTGGAAGGTACAAAGATTTCCCATATCCCCACATATGCACAGTCTCTGCCACTGTGGAAAAGCAGGCTCGCTGCTTTTTAGACTTCTTTTCAAATTGCCAAAGACTCTACTCTCCAGGTATCTATTTTGAAAGGAGTGCTAGTGTTTTCTGACACCCATTTACCAGGCCTTTAGCAGAAAAAAAGCAAGTAAAACCATTTTTTCCACATTTGATTTCAAAAGAATATTGAGTAAGAGAACTACATTAATTATGATGGTGTTTCTTCTACAAGAAGTATTTAACCAATTTTCTACTGAGTTTGTATAAACTGAAAATCATGTTAACATTAGTGCATAATACACAATTAGAGCATTTTATGCCAAGCAAACAGAGGAGCTATAATTTGTAAGAAAAGCATGGTGCAATGGAAATAATAAGAAATGTTAAGGAACAAAAGCTTTTTTTTTAATGTACAAAATATATCTAAGGGTTTAAGAAACTCTTAAGCTTCAGCCCATTAGCTTATTAACCAGATGTGAGTTCATTTGTAGGACTAAAGTAGAAGTCTATATATTAGAAAATTCTAGAAAGTAGAGGTAAGAACAGTACTGGTTTTAGGTACCATTTTATCTAATTTATAATTATCAGGGTCCTTGCTTTGCTCAGAAGGGCTCTTTAATTTTCGCAACCTGTGTACATCAGGTGAACTCCTCTAGCTCCACTCCCTCAGGATGCCCTCTCTGCTATCATTACCATGTTTCCCCGAAAATAAGACCTAATCAGAAAATAAGCCCTAGCGCGATTTTTCAGGATGCTTGTAATAGAAGCCCTACCCCAAAGATAAGCCCCAGTTAAGATTGTCAGGCAGACATGGGTGTTTGAATACATGTAGATCTTTGTACATGAATAAATGAATAAATGTAGATTGTTGGAGCAAAAATTAATATAAGACCCCGTCTTATTTTGGGGGAAACACGGTATTACTAGTGAATTCAGCAGGACCAACATGGGGAAGTGAAGGAATAAAAAAAGCTGAAGGTATTACCAAAATATACCTGCGTGTATGACCAGCTTTAGTGCTGGCAATACAGTCTGTCCATGATTTTCACTGCAGACTTAGGTAAGACCTTTCTCTTCACTACTCTTCTTTGTTCAAAGGCCTATGCTGACTTGATTGGCTCACAGAGGATCTTGCTAAGACCTATGATATAAGTGTATGTTATTTTAAAATGACCTGGATTAAAGAATCTCTAACTTTCATTGCACAATGTGACTAAATCTGTACATATGATTACATGAAAAAAAAAACCCTCCAATAAAAATATTCAAAGTTGTTTTGATTAAAGTTTGTTTTGAAAAGAGACTGAAGCATATTTCTCTTCCATAATGGATAAATCTATTTGAAAAGGTAAATTGTTGGATTTTATAATTGGTAACATATTTTTGAGTATTCAAAAAGAATAAGAATGATTAATTTGTGGCCATGGCTCTGAGTACTTAAATAATTTTGCTTCCACCATATCACATTCTATGTGATTGACATTGTCTCTGCCAAAATTAATGGTGTTCTAAGTGCATTCTTAAATGTTAGACATTGTTGCATGTTGTAAAAAAATGGAAAATGGCATTCTATAAAGAAATGACATCTTCTTGACTGCTACTAAGGTCCACACAAGTGATCTAAATGCTATTTTTGTCCCTGCAGGTTTTAAATCCATTCTATGTGTTCCAAGCCTTTACCCTAACTTTGTGGCTGACTCAAGGTTACATAGAATATTCTGTGGCCATCATCATCTTGTCTGTTATCTCCATTGTCTTAAGTGTGTATGATTTACGACAGGTAAGAGACAAAATCACAGTTGGATTCTATTTAGTTTCTGGCTGCATAAGAAGCAAAACCTATGGAATTTTCATTGACAGCAAGGAGTTGCTTTGTTAAACATATGTCATAACAAAGAAAAAAGCAAGGGCTTACTAGATGTGGGATCTCAGGAGACGGCCTTCAGGGATACTCGGTAGATTTAAATATCTTTGCTAACCCTGATTATTGACCTAAGGCTACAGTGAATCCTATACCTAGAAGGACTCTGAAGCTGTGCCTGAATATGATGGGGAAGAATGTTGTGATGGGTTAACAACGCCAGTCATACTTTCAGGAGAATGAGTGGCAGCATCTTAACCATGCGTTTTATTTAGTTGAGACTCTTTCAGTTTGCAATGCTAGGAACCCAACTTGAGCTAAATTAAGCAACTCATGTAAGACATTTCAGGGTCCTTTTTACTTTGGGCATAGATGAATCCAGGTACAGTACTCAAACAATGATTAGGAATCTGTTTCTGTTTTTCTCTTAACCCTGCTTTACCAGAATGCTACTCAAAGTATGGCCTGTGGATTGGTGCTACTCTGCAAACTATTTGTTACCTGTCTGTGATTCAATAAGTACTACTGAATTTGAGAGTAGGTGCTTATGAATTTTTTAATAGTAATTTGATATTGCCCCAACATTCAAGTATATGATCATTTTTCTATAAATTATGGTTTAAGAAATAATATTTTACTATATGTGTACTTTACACCCAGATAGAGCCTCTCCATAAGTAGCAAAGATGGCTATAGCAGTCTCAGATATATATTTCCTTCAGGGCCCATAATCTCAGATGAAGAGAAAGATCTTCTCTTTACTAATGTCTATATCAACATCCTCCATGGACCTGGTTGGGCCAGCTGGAAGCAGGAGATGGCAGTGCCCACTTGCTTTCATTTGCTTCCAACCCCTCTTTCTTTGAGTTCTTCTAACTTGTTATTTCAATCTATGTTCCTTTGTGTTGCAAGATATGCTATTTTCCCTTACGATTAAGTGTTCTGCCATTGTGGACTCCAATTTAGTTTTCACTAGATGCTTTATCTGTTTTCCCTGCAAGCACATTCTTAATCAGAACGTAGTTTTTAAGAGCTTCACATTTCCCTTTACCCCTAAGGCCTCTCTTAGACTGTCCTAATTCCTAGACTCTTGTATAAATGCAAAAAAAAAAATCACTGGTTATAGTAAATTCACAGTTTATAACCTTTCCCCCGTCTTACCATTATTGTTCATCTCATAGCCATTTAAAATCTTTCTTTTTAAAAAACCTAGTCTTATAAATGACATAACAACACATTCTGAAATAGTGTTTAGCTCAATGTTACTTATAACTCAATGGTTCCTCTAAGTCTCAGATCCCCACATGCATCTTTCTAGAAAATGTTCTACTACTTTGCTTTATATTCATCACACTGAATCATGAGGCAACCCCCCAAAAATGTCTAACTGTATTTGTTGTATAGTTTTGAAAACTTGACAGTAGAATTAGCTTTTTAGACATGGTGAGCAATGGTGCTTATGTCAGCCTGTCAATTCTATTGAACGTTTAAAACCATAGTCTCAAACTTCAGTCTTCATCCAGAGAAGAGGACGCTGAGATACAGGGAGCTTGGTCCAGATCATAAAGTGGGTTTGTGATAGAGTCAGGGCTTCTGGCTCCTCATAAAATGAAATTCTACTGCATGTGAACTATTTCTTTAGCAGAATGCCCTTTCCAAAGTAGCACCATAGCTGGAGATAAAGTCAAACATAAGTGTGAAAGGAGAGATGAATTCTAGCTCTCAGCAGAGTAAACTCTGGACATGTATATATAATGCAGACATGGAGGTGTTTAAATAAGCTTAACTGAAAGAGACATTCCTCCTCTATTTCAGCCACTCAACAAACATTAGGTCTAGTAGTGGCCTTTTATCTGATGTTAGATCCTCTAAATTTTGAGTTATGAAGTGTTTGATGAGGAATGAAAGAAAGGCAATAGGTATTTAAAGAGTTAGAAAATAGGACATAAAAATGAAAGGTTAGATGAATAGAGATACTTTGAGGGGGGACTAGAAAGGCTTTGTTTTGTTTATTTGTTTGTTTGTTTCTGTTGTTTATGTCCTTTTTTAAAAAAGTGAGTGTCTGAGTGTTTTTCTTCATGAGCTAATTTAAATCATAAAAATATTAACAGGGACTAGTAACCTCCTTTGATGGTGGCAATTCCTTTTTGTCTGGCTGTCAAGTCAGGCTGTCCTGGCGAACTCTGGGCATTCGAGCAAAAAGATGAAAATAGACACCAGGACAAAAAAAATCTGACACATTCTGCTCAGCCACAGTAGGAAATTATAGTGTCTCAAACTTTTACCTTTGTCACGTGATAAAGGTATATAATGTGAAGCCTCCAAATCAAATTTCTAATTTCTGGGTTTTGAGAAATCTTTGCTTTAATGGATTAACTAATTTGATACCTGCAAGCCACTCATATGCTTTCTGGCTTAAGTCAAACATCAGTGAATACAGCTCTTCCCGCCATGTGCTTCATTCTACTGGGAAGACATCTACACACCATCTCTTGAATATATCATCACAAACCATATCAGCGTTCCGAGGAAAAATACAGAACACTCTGAGGACTTTTGGCAGAGAGATCTTATCTAGTCAAGTTAAAAATGTCCTCCTTACCACTCTTATTTGTGTTACTTGACAGTATTTGTTACTTGACACTTTAATAATCAGCTCCCTCAGTATAAGGTGTGTGTGTGTGTGTGTGTGTGTGTGTGTGTGTGCGCGCGCGCGCGCGCGCGCGCGCTCGCGTGTGTAATGTTACAGCTGAGAGAATTAAATGAAACAATGACTTGTTACCGTTGCTGTTTTTATTGTTTCTGGAATGGGGGAAAGTAAACAAATGGAACAATGGGAGGGACACAGAGGTTGAAGGGAGGAGCCCTACACATAACTTGAACAAGGAAGTAGCATGGGAACATCTTGGGACAGGGCTTTTAATTGCCGCTGACTCATCCATTGTGTGACTCTAGGGACTCTCTTCTCCTCCCTGTGCTCACTTTCCTCAGCTGTAAATGGTGGAGGCTAAAGTCTGTTTCTTTAGGTATCCCCATTTTAGGGGTCTACCAGTTTTGCCAGGGCCACCAATAAGGAATGCAAATTAGAGCACCTGAAAACTTTAAAACAATAGTAGGAAACTTTCTGGCCACTAGAAACCAGGAGCATGTGTCACAGACTTGAGTCAATTCCTGTAAGACTTTATTAGGTGTTAGATTAGCTATCCAGAAAAACTACTCAGTCAGGATTTGTACCTATAATAGAAATCGACTTAAACTACTTCAATCACAAAAGGGATATTTATTGTGAATATGAAGTAGTAGCTTATGAAACCCAAGGACATAAAGTACAGAGGGATTTCACCAGGGCTGGACACAGGGTCTTGGGTTACTCTGTCCAGCTTCTATTCTCTGACAGATCTGGAATGAAGTGCACATATTTTGGAGCAAGTGCTGCCCTCCCTCACCCAAATCCTCTTCTCTGAGAATTGGGGGCACCCAGAGCTGTGGCAGCCTGCAACTAGTGTATTTCCTGTGGCTCTCTCCCGCCACTGGCACAATTAGTTGGTACCAAAGACACTTGACCCGGTGGAATCCAATCCTGCAACAGGAATGATGTCAACATATCTTTCTACCTGGGGTCCTAGAACAAGGGCTTGAAGCTGCTGGTCATACTCTGCTTGGCATGTGATCTGAGAAATGCATAGCTAGGACAAGGGTGGCTCCCCTTGACCCTGTATATGGACAAGCAGAGAAAAAACTTCTGCAGAGAAAGAGAGCAAGAGAATGAACCAAATATACAGTGAGACAAAGATGTGAGCAATGTGCAATACAGCAGAGACAGAGAAGTAACCTGCGCCTCAATGCACTTCCTGTTCCTGTTTGCAGCCCTTGAGAGACCTGGCTGCACTTCCCAATTTAGGTTCATAAGACATCCCGGCATCCTCACAAATTCTCATCTTTTGCATAAACCAGCTTAACTAGTTTCTGTTACTTACAATCAATGAATCCCAAGTAAATGTGATATTACCACTTGATCCATTAAGCCTCCTAGAATGTTTCTACATAGTTTCCCCTGTTTTAAATACCGTCTTTGTCCTACACATTTCCCATCCCTGTGTTTATGACGAATTTCAATCTCTCTTTTAAAATTCTTTTACAATGTTCGTTTCTACATTTGGAACTCAGGTACACCTTTCTTTAAGGAAACCCCAAAGAAATTCCTGTATGGGAGTTAGGGGAAGGTTTGTAGGAAAAACTATACTCTAGAGGGCTATGTTTCAGTGACAAAATTACTTGATATTCCTGAATTCTTGACCTATTAAATCAAAATATCGAGGAAAATAACAAGAACCTGCTCTTTTTAACTGTTTCCTAACAGATGATTGTATGTATTCTAAAGGTTTACAAGCTATTGTTTTAGAAGAACATACCAAAGGAAAAATTCAAGTACTAAGATCCCAAATACACCTATCTATCTATCTATCTATCTATCTATCTATCTATCTATCTATCTATCTATTGAACATATTTTTTCACTCATTTTACTCTGTAAGATGCACAGAAATACAAGTTCATGTGAAGACTCACTTATGTATTTATTAATTTGTGTTTTAAAGCAGGACCTTACTATGAACACTAATCTGGAACTTGCATTTTTTTTACTTTATAATATGTAAAATGGCCACCCACCAAGTAAACAAATAATTCTAAATCATGTTTAAAAGTAATGGTGTGATATTCTACAGTACCATACCATAATTTACTCAACCATTCTCTTATTTATGGAAAATAATGGGTTTCCTCTCCAATTTTGCCACCACAAATATGTTGAATTAAACATAACTACAATATGTGTCCTCACATATTAGTTTTTGCATTTTTTTTTTAGCAAAGTAGCCAAAAACCAAGTTTCTGAATCAAAAGAAATATATTTTTTGGATACTATTAGATACTGTGATATTATTTTCCACATAGCAAATAATTTATTCTCCTATCAACAACTTATGAGAGTATTCATTTCCCCAGATCCTCACCTGTATTTGGCATTATATATTGATAATTAATTTTTTTCAATCTAATATGTTTTTTCAAAATTGTGTCTCAGTGATGTTTTAATTTATATTTCCCTGATTACTAGTGGGAAAGACTCATTTTTCTTTGTCTAATAAAGATTTGTATTTTTCTATTTGCTGCCTCTTTATATCTATTATATATGTGGAAGTTTTATTTTTTAGTGTACCTTTTTTCTCTTGACCTTGACTGTTGTCAGGTATTACAAATGTGTCTAGTCAAATATATTTCTCTTTTCTTTGTGGTTTCTGGGTTTCCTGTTTTACTTATAAATGTTTCTTCTAAAATTAGGCATTCTCTGTTTTTTCTATTTGTAATTTTCTTAATATTTATTTTAAATTCCTTAATGGAATTTAACATTTAGGTTCTACATTTTAACAGAATTCCTAAATGACTTTGCTCAAAACAGTGACTAACATGGAAACTTCAGATTTGATGGCACTAATGCAGAATATTTCTTTAGAAACAAGATACTAATCCCATTATCAGTTAGTATTTGTTAATAGAAGCTTATCTGACCCAGCCTGTAAGGCATCTTGTAACACTATACAAAATGAGCCAGTTTCCTGAAACTGTATCTCTGTAATTTAAATCACAAATCCTCAACAGCCAACATCTGTTTAGCACTTTACATTTTGCAATGGGCTCCCACATCCATAATGTATGTGCTTGTATGGGGCATGGCAAAGTGTAAGCTGGTACACATACCATTATTACATCCTCCCACTCCCTGACAGGGAGGGACGGGAAATCAGGGAGGTGAAGGGACTTGCTCATGCGCACTCGTAGACTTTAGTGGCCATAGAACTTGGTCCCCGATTTCCTGACTCCATGTCCGGAACAACACACTGTCTGTCCCATTGAGCAAAATCTCAGAGACCTGTGAGCTTCCTGTAAATGATTGTTGGATAATTTTATAACAAAAAACAGATTTGGGAAAGGGTGTTGGTAGGAATGAAAGAGGGAGCATCTACTGCCATCTCCCAGGCATGCTAAACAAATACATGCTTTTGAAAATTGTAAGAGGGGAGCTGTTGACAGAAGTGGAATAAGATATGCTCTTGCATCTACTGTAGCCCTTAATCATGCTGCACAGATAGGGCTTACCTTGCCTAAGCCAAGAAACACCCTGTCCAGTCCCTTTCTGACAAGTTTGGTGTAGGTTTGAGTGAAACCCTTGACACTCAACTATATTTCCATTGAACTGTATTGCATACTCCATTGCTGGCTCCATGGGGAACTGCTAGAAATAGCACTGAGAATATCTGGCCCATGATGCTTCATTCATGACTTCATGGGGCTCAAGAGACACCTGAGTTAATGCCCTCATTACTCATCTCTGGAGGAAATCCAGCCACAGAAACATAAGGACACATAGCAACAGATGCCGGATAATGACGCTATGCAAATTAGTCTTCATAACTGATTCTGGTCCCACTGAACAGGGACTGGGGAACCAGAGGGTGCCTAATGAAAATCAGGCAGGGAGCTTCGAAATCATGGCAAGCATCGCAGCACTCGCTTTCTCCTAGCTAGTTGGTTGTCATAGAAACCTGTGTTTGTAGAGTTTCTGAGTAAATTAGCTCAAAAAGGATGCTTACATTACCCTATTCCAGTGTTGTTGGAGGAAGTAGAATAATTCAGTTCTATGAAATAAATATTTGCCAAGGGCCTACTATGTGACAGACTTCAGGGGATACGTACATGAATAAAATACATGGTCTCTTCTTTGAACCACCAGACTTGCAGGGTAGACCTGACAAGAAAACAGATAGCTGTACTGGAATGTGATTAGTACAGTAATATAGGTGGGGACGCAGAGAGCAGAACAATTAATTCCTCCTGGGGATGTGAGGAACTTGTGGGGTGGAGGTGACATTTGAGCAGGGCTTTCTGTGAAGGGTTAGAAAGAATTTGCTAGTAGAAAACTGTGGTGAACCTCCTAGGGAATAGCTTGAGCAAAGGCAGGGATGCATGGCAGCTCACGCAGAATGCTAAGTCTGATAAACAAATCCAGCTTCATGCCATAATGAGTTCTGAGAATTACAGTCAAGCGTTATTAACTCATACTTCACCACTCCAAATGTGTTGATTATCATCCTCTTAAGTTAGGCTGAAGTTACCATGGCATTGACTAAAAGGGTTTGCTAAGCAAGAAAATAAAGAAATTTATAAGGAAGGGTATTTGTCTTCTTAAAAGAAAAAGAGCTGCTTTCAAGCACTTTAGGAGAGCATATTCATCAACAGAAAAGGCTTTAGCGTCAGATGAACCTGGGTTTGATTGTCGATCTTCATACTTTGTAACTAAATGATTGTGGACAAGTTACTTTAACATTTTTAAGTCTCTGCTTTTTTGCTTTGTTATATGTACATTGGAGATAATAACGTTTTCATTATAGGATTACTTTAAGGATTAAAAAAAAATCAAGCAGTATATTTCAAGTGCTTGGCACAACATATAGTTGCTTAATGTTCTAAACTGTTTTAAAAAGAATAAGAATTTGAGTCATTTGTATACCCAGGTATTTCTTCTACAAAGCCTTGGGGGTTTTGAATAAATCTCTGATATACAAAATAAATCAGTATAATGCCATTTTAGAGCTTGAAGGGAACTTGAAAGTGATCCAATTCAATGTCATCTGTCTACAGAGAAAACAACTACCTTATAAGGTGAAATTTCTTATATACAGGTACATAGCCAGTTAGTGGGTAAGCCTGACCACAACTCAGGAATCCTGACGGAGTCCTCAGTTCTTGCTACAGAGCCACTGCTGACTTTCTCACTGGTATCCATCATTAAAATGGATGCCCCAGCAAGCAAGCCTCAGGAATCCAAGTTAGGGCGATGAACATGTGCCTAACAATAATATCGCTTCTTCCACTCAATTGGTCCAAATGATAGAAGTTTAGCTTTTCATGAAAAATTGAAGTAGACAATGAAGTGTTCTAAATAAATATTAACACAGAATTCAGAATTCATTATGTTCTCTCAAGAGGAAAGTTGCATAATTGTGTGTAATGCTTGTCTTAGCCTGGTGACATTTGTAATGTTAAAAATCACCCACAGAACAGATAAAAATAATTTACCCTAACATCTAAAAGGAAAAAAAAAGTATTTGAATTAGGTTAAATTGTATGTAAGTATTGCTGACAGCCTTCAGACCTCTATTACTTAGAGGTATCCAAGTAACTGACACCCACACAGAGATGGGCAGTGCCTTCCGGGGACGCCCCAGCTGGCTCAGCACCCCACTCCCTCCAGCTGGTGGTGCCCCCTACAGTCAGTGTGGGGAACTGTGTGGACTACATCCCCTGACTCTTTCTCCTGAGTGATCCTAGGAGATGCTGTCTCCACTTCCCCAGACTGCTTCCATTTCCTCTGCTTTGCACAGGGTCATACCTCAGTGAGTTCCTCCTCAAGCAAGTCTTTCCCGCTGACGTACTCCGACAACTATTTTTCCCACAACAACTTTCTTATTAATCGTTAACACTCTTTGAGCTCTTACCATAGTAATGAGTACTATCCAAAGGGATAACAAAGATAAGAATGAACTAAAACAACCCTATAAAATAGATATGGTTATTATTTCCACTTTCAGATGAGGAAAAGGGGACTTAAACAGGCTAATTCATAAGTAGCAGCATCAGGATTCCAACAAAGCAGCATGACTACACTCTGCAGACTTACCCAATATGAAAATCCACCAGTTGACACAGGAGGGGATGACTGTTCCACATACAATCAAAACACAACCCAAATATTCACAGCCTCTTAAAATGGAAAGCCACTTACAAATCACATTCAGTTTTGTTGTTTTCCAGGCAGGGAAACAGGAGCCCAGTGAGGGAAGTGACCTATTTACTCTCTCATTATTCCCCAATCTAACCATGTGTCCTCTAGAAGTAAAGACTGCGCTTTTGCTTAGGTCCCTGGGAAAGAGGCTGTGCATTATGTTTCCTGGGATTGAAATACAGTTAAACTAGTGAGATTTGCTACTGCAGATAGGGGGTTGGATGGAGTAGGTGTTGAGCTGGGAAGCAGGAACATCAAAAGTTGAACTTGAGTCTGTACCCAGAATCAGTTTAGCTGTGACAGCAAATTCGGCGTTTATCATATTGAGATCATGTGGGTTTTGGGTTATGGACCATCTAATATTTAAATGTTGACTTTCAATTGGTAGCAATCTGTGAAGCTGCACAATCTTGTGGAGGATCACAACAAAGTCCAGGTTACAGTCATCCTAAGAGGCAAAGGTGAGTGATATGTGTTCTGCCATCTTCAGCATCCTAATGTTTCAGGGTGGAATTGGTCTCATTTGTTATTGGTTGTTAGTCAAGGAAAAAAAGTCTTTTCTGATTGAACCCAGGACTGAGGGTAAGGTGGGGGCAAACAGGGCACCTGAGATGCAAAATTTAAGAAAGCAAGGTCATGTAAATGCTGGCCTGCATCTACAGGACCCTGAGAGTGAGCGGTTCGTTTAATTTTATGCCATAGGTACCTCCCGTGTCTCACGCTCTTCCCAGCCCTGATTAAACCATTCTTACTCAGTGTCTGGGTTACATTAAACTTCCTCAGCCCTCCATATTTCATTCATTTGAATGTTACTGGGTAAGCCTGGTGCAGGCTTTTTGATTTCCCTAACTAACCATCCCAAACAGACCCTTCCTCATAAAACATTTTGATATCCAGATACATTCTGTGATCCAGAGCCCAGGCCTGAATAAGGCTTGTAATGGCTGGCTGAACACTTAGTATTTGCTCTGACTTAACCTGGGGGAGTGGGAGGTGGCCATGGCTCTCTGTGAGGGCTGAGGAGCTACACCCCAGAGCAGCAGAAGCTGTCTGGAGGGTTTACAAAAGGTCCCAATCTCAGGACAGAGTGTGCTACAGGAAGTTAGGACCCCAGCTAAAGAGAGAAAGCAGCAGCAAAGGGGCTTGATAAGTTGACTAATACGCTTGAGTATCTTCTCTGGGCAGAGCAATGTCACAGGTACTAGGATCAAGAGGGCATCTTGTTGCTGAGCTAATCCTTTTCTATGGCTCAGGAAACAATTCCCTAATCCAGTTCCTGGAAATTTGTGATTGAGTGGAAAGCGCCTGGGGCAGATGAGTATGCAGGGCAGTTCTTGCCAACACGATGTTAAGAGTTTTCAGTCCCTTTCCTTCTTAAGTAAAAAACAGGCAAAGGTCAGAAAGTCATGGAAACTTTGCTGTTGTGTAGGTTTGCAGGAGCTGGAGTCCCGTCTCTTGGTTCCTGGAGATATCCTCATTCTTCCAGGCAAATTTTCATTGCCGTGCGATGCTGTGCTGATTGACGGTAGCTGTGTGGTCAACGAAGGCATGCTCACAGGTAGGCAGTTGTCGCGGAGCTTCTACTCTCCTTCCCACCATTCTAGACCAACTGTCAGCAAAGCAGATCAACATACCCATACTTACCTGCTTTACACCAGGCCTATGCTAAGGTATTGAGAGATTGGTGAGGGAGACACAATGTGTGCAAATAGGAAACATTTACCAATGTAAACATCAAGGCACACTAAGTACGAAACTAGAAGAAAAGTCTAACATAACATGAGATTAATGAATTGGCTGAAGGTCAGGGTGAATAGAGTGCTTTGTGTTCCAAGTAGGAACACATTGACATTGCACAATGTCTTCATAAATATGAGAATAGCTTATACACCTGTCCAACAAAATGCAACCTAAAAAACACCAACTCTCACAATTGGCAGGGTGTAGAGATCTTATCCAGCTCTGCTCTCTATAGATGGAAACATGACCCCCAGGTTTCATTGAGAAGGGGGTTGAGGTGAACCTTCTGGGAAAGGCAGAATAACTGTTCTGTTCTTTAGAATCATTTCTAGATAATCTCATTGAGCAGAAAGCCAGTTTTCTAGTTATGGTTTAAACTGTCCTTGTTCTCATTTGTACTTTGTAAAGTCCCCTTGAATTTGTGTAATTAGTAAGGCACTATTTGCAAAATACTCTTTAGGCAAAAAAACAAAAACAAAAAAAATGCAGGAACATCATAATGAGAGAAGAAGAGATTATACAGCAACACAAAAATAGAAACTATTTGTGTTTTGTGCTTATAAATTGTTGCATATTTTTCTGTTTCCAAATGGCTAAAGACAGGAAAACACACACACACACACACACACACACACACACACACACACACACACACACACACGCCTTTTTAATATCACCTAAATGTAAAGAAACTCATTATCCATTCCTAAATTGTTCAACACAAGCAGATTTCATGTTAAAAATGGGTTTGCTTAATTTAAAAATCTGACATGAAAATGTGGTAAATATAAATATGTTCAGCATAATTGCCATATACCCCTTTAATATGCTAAAATCTAACTTCCTTATAATGATAGTGATGGGGATTTGCATGCTGATCATCTCTCTTACCCAGAGTGTTGCCATAGTTCCCAATGTGCAAACCTCAAGCCCAAGAAAAATTGTCCTCCTCACTCAAAGGCAGCAACTGTCTCATATTTCCCAGCAGCCTGCCAGTGAAGAATCGTGTCTCTTGGTGACAGAGACTGTGGCCGTGAGAAGGCCAGGGAGGACAGACAGTGAGTGGTGTTTGCTCCTCTGGGTCTGCTGACTTGGGTGCACTGCTATTACCTTAATTCTGAGGAAAACTCAGAGAGTTCCAGAGAAGTAGAAATGGTAAATACAGCTGCCTTTCAACAAATGTGTGAAGTTGACCTAAAATGACCTTCAATGGTAAATGGCTTTTCATGGGGTCTGTTTCTGGAAAAATAAGGCATTCATATCTGTGTAATCACCAGCATTAATATCTATGCAACCTAAGTACTAAAGAAAGTCAATTTTAGAGACAGGTACATAAAACAGTAATATATATATATATCTATATCTATATCTATCTATCTATCTATCTATATATATATCTTATTAATTCCTTCTAAAAGGTCTAAGTACCACCATGCTCTAAATACTTTATTACACAGTCTCCATAGATCCTCCCACTCCCACTCATATTTATGAAAAGGATCCTGATGGAACAATCACATTAGGGTTCGATTCCTGAAACTGCAAACATATTCCGAGACCATTTGTCCATAAATGGGACTTAGGTATTTTTTTTCCCACGTGCAAAACCGGCCTTTGCATGTATAGAAGTCTTTATTTATGTCAGAAGAAAAGTAGCAAATACTCCTAGCATCTCTATAGCAATTTGAACTTTATAAATAATTTTTATATCTCATTTCATTGTGGCATAAAACAAATGAGAAGATATACAAGTTTTTTTGTATCCTTGGAAGCAGGCAGTGTGAAGTATCTGGTATAAGTCAGACAGTTCTCCGCATCAATGAGTAGGCCCTCCCGATCCTAGTCTGCTACCTGACACAGTGCAAGGCGTTTGGAAGGGGGATATGGTCCAGGGCAGCTCTTCTCTCTGGGGCCCCCACTTCACCCTGGGCTTTGGAAATGTCCCAGGCCTATCTACCTGGAAAAGGAGTCAGACCCAGGTGCATTTGGTGCTCAGCTTACACAAACTTCTGGAATGTTTCCATACCCTACTTTGGTGCCGGCCCCTCCTCTCAGGGACACACAATATCTAAGTTTTCTGTGGATTTGCTTCCAACCCCCAGTCCAGGGATTTTTATTTAGCTAAAAAAGTAGTAGAGGAAAGGCACAGTGAACAGGAAAAGCTTTGTCCTGACTCTCAAGTAGGGTCTAAAATTCATCATTAAACTTATGAATGACTTTTGAAACCTAAAAGCCAGTTATCATCTCTCCATCCTTTTTTTTTTTTTTTTGGTCTGCCTCCTGAGGCAATGATTTCCTTCAACATCTAGCTCCTCACAAAGCAGTCAAGAGGCAAAAAGGAATACCATGGGGGAAATTCTATTAATATTTTGAAATTTCCTCTCGGCATAACAGCTAATTTTTTTTTTTTTTAGTTTTTGTATGTATTGGACACTGTGCCATCATTTTATATATTTCATTTAATCCACAACTCTATAAGGTGGGAGACTATAAGGCCCAGAGAGGGTAAGTAATTTGCCTAAGGTCACACAGTTTAAAAGTGGTGGAGCTGAGATTTGGATTCATTTGTTTATCCATTCATTCATTCATTCCACAAATGTTTATTAGCCTCTACAATGGAGTAGACACTGCTAAGTGCTGGGGATACCACAGTAAACAAGGCAGATAAAATTTCTGCCCTCGTGGAGCTGACATTTTAATAGAGAGACAGAGAATATGAAAATAGGTAAGAGACATAAATTTCCATCAATTTTAAGTGCTATGAAGAGAATAAAACACTTAAACCCAGGCATTTTGACCTTTCAGCCTATGCTTGTAATTACTGCCTCCTCATTCTCTTAGGGATAATTGTGGGGGAGAGAGGTGGTATTCAGTCTGCCACAATTCCCTTCCCTCTCCCTCTACTCATTAGAATTATTGATTTATTTGAAATGTATGTGAGGGAAGTATGCAGTGACTTGAGGTGGACACCCAGGACTTCCCCTAAGTGGTTATTCCACATTGATATCCTGTCAGACAAGCTTATAATCACTTGATAGGCCAGATCTTCTCCTCCTGTTTTTCTTTCTTTCTCTGTCTTAATCCCTTTCCCCCTGTTTTTTCTCCATTCACTTATTGGTCTATCCATTTACTCAATAAAGGTTCAGAAATGCCCACTGTATGTCAGGCACTGTGTTGTGTGCTGGAGTCACTGAGACAAATGAAGAATAGTCCCTGCACACAAGCATTTTATAGTCTAATGGTCCCAGAAATACAAATAAACAAGAACATGGCACTTTCAACATTGTCACCATATGGAGGCCTCTGGCTGATTGGGGACAAGGGGGGAGAAACTCCCTTTTACAGCAGCCAGCCAAATCTGCAGTTCCCGGAAGCCAACTGAATAGATCATGATGTGTGTACTTCCTTCCGAAACCCTCTTCCGCCTACTTAGACCTTCACACTTCAGTAGGCGAATCCATTCTTTCTGGGGATTCCAAGAAAGGCCAAGCACGAGACTTTTATTAATATGTGAATAGGGTAAAAGAGACTTGAAAATCTTCTCTGTGTAAAATCATCTGATTTGAACCTTATCTCTGGAACACCATCTCCAATGATGCCCATCTCTGGGGGTGGACTAGCCAGCTGCCTGTTCCTGATACTGTTGGTTGTGTGTGCAGAAATATTCACTAACATTAGTCTAATCAAAGGCAGAAAAACATTTGAAATTATCTATAAGTATCTGCTTTTAAAAGGACTGATTTCAAAACAATGTGGTACAGTGATTTGGAGCTTTGCTAAAAGAGTCTATCCTTTTACAAAGACGTTTGGATGCAACTGATAAATCCACACAATGGATGCATTTCATAATTGTTTTAAAGAAAATGACTTAAGGATACTATTTAGCTAAAGGAATTTAGCCAAGAATTTCCTGAAGAATATTCAAGACCACTAATACAAATTTTATAGCTTCTTGCATCTTAGGATGTAAAAAATGCTCCATGGTAGAACACTATTATTTTTGAAAAACCAGTCATAGAAAAACCCGGGCAATTGTTTTTGTTCAATCCAGTCATTCAGCAAAAATATGCATTTTGGACCTATTACATACCAGTAGGGAAAATGAGGAATATAAAAAAGGCATACATGTCAAAGTCCTTGCCCTCAGTTATTACCTGAAGGAGAGATAGAACCTAAATTTATATAACTATAATCAATATAATAGTATTTTCAAATTAGAAATTATGAAATGTCTTGCTAATTGAACGTTTAGCGAAAGACTGATGGAATTTTAAATTCATTCTAGTGCTTTTTAAATCTGGGGGCCAGGCAGTGTTATTAACATTTTTATTTTGTCTCTGCAATGTATCCATTTTGAACTCTGAGCTAATTTTCCTTGTATCTTAAATACCCTGTCTTACAGCCACCAGGGAAAGGAGAGGAATGCTACTGGCAAAGAATGGGAGTCAGCAATAGGATGTGCAGGTGGCCTAGTTTAGCTCAAGTTTGGGTAGGAAATAACAGCCAGTGATGCTCAGAGTGTCACGGCTCTGACAATCTAGCAGGAGAGTTTGAACTTTATTAGTAATGGCAATGGGAGAGCCTAAGCAGCTCTGAGAAAAGAATGAGATGATAAAAGAGGTCTTTGACGGGATTCATCTGGAAGTGGTGTGGGATGACTGAAAGTGTGGGGAGTTGGTGGGGAGAAACCAGTTAGGAAGTGTAAGACAATAGAAAAATTATCCCAGTTCCTGGCACAAAGCTCCTAAAACACTTGTGATAATTTCCTAAGTAATAAGAGCACTATGAGCATCTTTTGTTCTAAGGAGGTGACTCTGGGTGCTTCCTGGATGGGGGCTGGTCACCACAAAGATCAAGCCATGATTAGGAGCTTGGAATTTTCAGCCACACCCCCCACTCCCATTCTCCAGAGGGGAGAGGGGCTGAAAATGGAGTTGATAATTGATCATGCCTACGTGATGAAGCCTCCATGTAATCCCAATAGTAAAGGGTTCAGATGGCTTCCAGGTGGGTGAACACATTCACATATAGGAGGTGATGCATCCCAACTCCTGAGGTAGGGATCTTCCCAGACCTCTTCTTATGTATCTCTTCATTGGGCTGTTCATCTATATTCTTTATCATATTCTTTAACACACCAGTAAACATAGGGTTTGCCTAAGTTCTGTAAGCCACTCTAGCAAATTAATCAAACTCAAGGAGGGGTGTAGTGGTAACCTCAGATTTATTTTTCAGAAGCACAGCTGACAATCTGGGTTTCACAATTAGCATCTGAAGTGGGGTGGGAGCAGTCTTGTGAGACTGAGCCCTTAACCTGTGGGATCTGATGCTATCCCTAAGCAGATAGTGTCAGAATTGAATTGAGTTAAATTGTAGGACAACAAGCTTGTGTCAAGGATTGCGTGTTGTGGGGTCAGAAGTGCATTGAGTGTGGTCATAGTGTGCGACTAAAAGAGAAACATAAGAGGAAGGATTGGGGGTTTTTTCTAACTCGGGAGGTCAAGGAAGACTGTGGCTGAGATACTTATTAATAAACAAGATTCATTAGTTCCACTGTAGCCTCACTTTATCTAGAGAATATGCTTGCACTTCAAAGAACCAAACAAATCACAGCTGATCCATTGTTAATGCAACCACTGGGAGTCACATAGCGCCTGCCAATGATGTCATTGGGACCTAGATGCAAGAGTTCAAGAATGACCCAATGAGGCACACTCAAAGATCAAAGCAGCAGGACTTGGAGAATCATTTCATGAGAGAGCAAAGTATGGGAAGAGGAGGAATCAAGGATGATTTTGAGATTGTAAAACTGTGACTTAGCAAGAGAGTGGTACCACCAAGAAACAGGAAAGTCAGGAGGAAGTTTAGGGATGAAAATACTGATGTGAATTTTAGATATGTTGAGTTGGAGAAGCTAGTGGGATGCCCAGGTTGGGATGAACAGCCCACAATTGGGAAATACTGAACAAGAGCCCAGGATAGAGGAAAGGTGAAGACAGACATTACTAATGTAAGTCTTTAGAGGTGCTAATTAATGGGGGTAAAGCTGAGATCATGCAGAAAAAGAAAGGTTGTCTTGTTATACTGATTTTTATCTTTCGCTGCCAGCTCCAAAATGATCGCAAAGAATATTTTGAAAATTTTATGAAACCATCATTTCTCATTCATTTCTGTACTTTAAGAACTGCTTACCTCTTCCTCACACACAATGTCCCGAACATCCTCAACTTATTCAGTGCCTGGAACACACCATGCTTTCTCTTCTTTATCCAAGAACTCGCTCCTCTTCTCCTTAACCTGGATAGCCTTACTCTCCTTTCAAGTGGCCATTTATTAATTGTCCAAGAAATCTTTCCTGATCTCAGTTTGGGTTAGATCTTCAGATCACCTGCTACGACTACCAAAATACTTACCTTATTGTATTTTAATTAATTATTCTCTGCTATTTACTAGTCTGGCTCCCTGAGCTTTATGAGAGCAGGATTTCTGTCTGTTTTGTTCATTGTTATGTTTCCAGCACCTAGAGCAGTGCCTGGCACAGAATAAGCACTTAAAAAAATTGTTGAATAAATGGATCGATGGGCAAATAAATGAGTGAATGAAAGTCAAATAATAACAACTATACACATTTTGTTTGTTTGTTTGCTTTATTGTTCCTTCATTATCTAGAATTGTGCTGGGCTTAAAGAACATGAGAGGAATAATTGACAACTTTTTGATAAAATGGGCTTTTTAAAAATTATAAAAACAAACTATGTAGGCCAGGTGTGGAAAATAGGCAGATCTTAGATAAATATGTGAAATATAATCAAGTATAACACACCTTCTATCAGCAGCATCCCTAAGAACAGTCATCTGATTCAAGGGATGGGCATCATGACCGGGTCATCTATGGTTTGTATTCTTCCTTAAAACTGTCAAGCACCAGCTCTAAATAACTACTTGAGTTCAACAGAATCAATGAAGTATAATCTGTTTTAGGAGAAAGTATACCTGTTACAAAGACACCATTGCCCCATACGGAGAACACCATGCCCTGGAAATCCCACAGTTTGGAGGACTATCGGAAACATGTCCTTTTCTGTGGAACAGAAGTGATCCAGGTCAAGCCCTCTGGACAGGGTCCAGTAAGAGCAGTGGTTTTGCAAACAGGTTAGTCCATTTCACTTTTTTATACATTTAGTCCATGACTGGAAGTAGGGGAGTTGGATTAGGGGAATTCTGTTTAGGATTATAGAGTTTGTCACGTTTTGGGAATAACAGACACACTTGTTTCCAATCAGATGCTTATTATTCTAAGTTGCCATCATTTCCAGCTGAATGGTTCATTGTAAAACCCTTATAGATGATAAAGCAAAGACAGGGATAAAGTACATTTTTTCAAAGGTAAAACTGTGTTCTTGTTTTTCCTTGTATATATCAGCTTCTTCTCTTTTCCACATCCCCAGAAAACTGTTTCAACCACTATCCTTGAAGATGTTTTCCTTTCAAAGAGTTGCTTGCTGGGTTGTTATTTCAAGGTCCTTGCTGGACACTTCCATCTCGGTTCCCCACTGACACTTCAAAGCTAAGGCCTCTATAAGTGAACTCATCCTTTGCTATCGGCTCTTTCTGTTGACAACATCACCATCTTGCTAGTGTCTTCATATCATTCTAACTCCTCCCATAACAGTAGGGCTCCACATTCTGTCAGTTCTACAAATTCCTCTCCTCCTTCATCTCCTCTCCTTCATCCCCATGGTGGTATTTTGTCCAGGCCTTCAGCATCTCCTGTCTAAAGGATTACAACAGAGATATTCTTTTGACTGTTCCCTTACAACTGTTGCCTCAAATACTTTTTCTTGTATTTTGTTCAACCCTTCGCTAACCTATTCCTCAACCTGCCACTAACTCACATTTATAAAACATAGCTTGAAGCATTCTGTGCACACCAGGCTCAAAAACTTTTTAAGATTGCCAATATTAATTCCAATCATTTACATGACATTCCACAGCCAGCGCCTTCCATGATCTGTCTCAGTTCTCGTATTCACCCCCGGCCTGGGTTTCTGCCACCCCACATAGTCACAGATCTAAAGCACACCCTGCACTGTCATCTCTCTCTCCTTTACTTTAGTCTATGATTCAATTGTTCTACCTGATTTTTTTTAATTAAAAAAAATCAAGTTTTGCTTTATGTTTAAAGTATTCAGTGAGCAGGAGAACATCTCTTAGCCTACTGATAAGTAGAAGCTAATGGGTGGAGATCATGGAAACTGCCTGATCTGAGCTTGTAAAATGTTAAGGCAACAGGTTAGAGGAAACTCTGATCCTTTTCTCTAAAGCCTGCAAAGCCATGTTTGAGGAGACCAGATGCTCATCAAGCAGTGGGGTTAAAGCATGTTTTATACTTACAGTACTGACTCATGTCTAGAATATATAGTAGTAGTCAATCTTAATTTTTGCCAATCACTTAGACATTAATAAGTATCTACTAAATGCTATGCACTGAGGGCTAAGGAAAAAAAAATGTGAGGTACTCCTTGCCCTTAAAGAAGACTGTGGTCTGATGCACAAGACAGATGGATTTATAGCTAACTAAAATGCAAAGTAGTGATAGATATCCTATGATCAAGTGTTGTAGGGACCCTAAAGAATGGGGAAATTATTTTAGATATGAAGTCTAGAAGTAGAATTCTGGAAATATTTATTTGATGAGGTGGCATTTTGAGCCAAGTTTGATAGGATTTAACCAATCATAGCAGACAGCAGGAAAGACATGCTAATTTTTGTCTTTAAAATGCAAAGCAAGGATTGCACAGGGTCTTTCTGGGACCAGTGAGCAGTTAAGAGATAAGTCTAGCAATGAAGGGGTAGATCAGGTTGAAGTGGACCTCTAATGCCATGCCTAGAAATTTGAACTGTATTCTAAAAAATAGGGTCTCTGGAAGGTTTTTGAGCATAAGAATGGCATGATCATATATATATATATATATATATATATATATGATATATATATATATATATATATATATTAAAATTTTTATTGGGGAATTGGGGGAAGGAAAGAGCATTGGGGAATCGAAGAAGGGGAACAGATAAGTTGCTATCCTTTTGTTCTTCAGTCCAGTTGTGGAGGATGTCGCTTCACTGGCCCATGTTGGTATTATCATTGCGCTCCTCCCAGGTGAGGCCATTGGACAGCAACTCACGGCAGCACACAGCAGCTCACGGTAGCTCACACCGGCTGCCGGGCCAGCCCCACTGCAGCCTATGCTGTCGCCAGCGACTCATGGCAGCCCAGCTCCAGGTCGAGCTGTTGTTCACCATCTTAGCTGTAAAGGGCGCTGCGTCAACTGGCCCTCATGTGGGATTCAAATTGAGGCCCTGCTGCTCAGAGCTGGTGTCCCAAGCCAACTGTTAACCAATGCGTTCGGCCGGCCTCAGAGGCACATATATTTAAGAAATTACTTGTCTTGTGCTTTGCTTTTCGCTTAATTTTCCATTATTTTCAGCACATATTTGCACTTTAAAGTCTTTTCTTGGCAGCTCATCTTCTCTGGTCACTGCATTCCTCAGCTCCTTGGCCTTTTCCCCAAGCTCGCGAGTGAGTGGGGAGCTGAAGAGCAAACCACTGAAGCACTGACTCCCGGAGCAAGAGAAGCTGAGCAAGGCATTCATTAGAATGACATTTATTGTTCCCAGTGACTGTAAGAACAATAAATGTAAATGTACTGTTAGGTCACAGCAATGCTGTTTTCATTCGATATTCAAATTACCTTTCTAACCAATCCTTAATTTAAAACAAACCAATTTTGGTTTTGGGGAAAAATGTATGAAAGAACCTTACTTTACCTGTGATTGTCTTCATGTAGGTTTCAATACAGCCAAAGGGGACTTGGTGAGATCCATCCTCTACCCCCGGCCTCTGAACTTCAAACTATACAGTGATGCCTTCAAGTTCATAGTGTTCCTGGCCTGCCTCGGAGTTGTGGGTTTTTTCTATGGCCTTGGTGTATATATGTACCATGGAGTAAGTACTGGGGTTAGGGTGTTCTAATAGAGTAGCTTTCTCAAGGAGCTTGACCTAACTCAAGAGGGTTACATAGGGTTACCTCTTAGTCCTATCATTCTATGAATCAATGCTGTCCAACAGAGCTTGCTTAGATGAAGAAAATATTCTGTATGGTATCTATGCTGGTAGTTCTTAACCATATGGCTTACGAGCATTGATGTGTGGCTAGTGTAACTGAGGAAATAAATTGTCAGTTTTATTTTATTTTAATTCATTATTTTTAATTAATTAATTCATTGTAATCAATTGAAATATTTAATTAACTTCCATTTAAATAGCCATATGTTGTTAGTGAAAATTGTATTGGATGGCACAGCTATAAAAAGTTGCAAGGTTCATGGTTCCTTTAACCACTGGATGGGAATGAGAGGTTACTGTATCTGTGGCATTGGTGATACCCAAGCCCAAATAGCCTTAGAAGAAATACATGCTTCTTAAGCCTGATAAGATAGGAGGATTTAGTTAATGAGATCAGAGAGCAGGAAGGATGTACTAAGTTGAGTGAGCAAACACAAAGGAAAAAATGCACATGGGTCTCCTGGAACCAGCAAGCAATTAAGAGATTAAGTCCAGCAAGGTAGAAATAGACCAGACTGAAGGGGATCTTGAATGCCATACCTAGAAGTTTGATTTATTCGAGAGTGTTGACATATTTGAGTGTGTACATTGTCCAAGGCATACCCAACATACCATCTAGTTAATGAATTGCCCCTGTGTTTTGTTCAGCTCTGAAATGAAATTAAATATCTACTTTTACAGAGCTTCATGATGCATGGACCTTCACTTTTTATTAAGCTTCAGGATGTCTGGTTTCACTTGGATTTCTCTCTTAACAACTGTGGCGGCCAGAGAGGGAAGAGTTGTCACAAATACCTCTAAGTTCCTTTCTGGTCTTGAGAGTCTGATTCTGTTGTGAACCATGTCTCTTCTGTGAGACATGTTGGGATCTTAGCAATGTGGGTTCATAGGGAAGAAGAAAAAAATGTGAATAGAAGGATCCCAACATAGGTATGAAACTGGCCGTAGGTGACCTAATTATAATGCCCCAACTGGCAGCATCAGTACATTCTGTGTGTGTGTGTGTGTGTGTGTGTGTGTGTGTGTGTGTGAGTGTGTGTGTGAGTGTATGTTGGAGGGAGAGAGGAGTGAATATTGATGGGCAAAGATACCGGCATTTGTAGGCAATGTTCATGCTCATGCTTGAGCTCCAAGTAGTCCAAACTGAAATAAGCCCCCAGAGAGCATGTCTAGGGCAGGTGAGGGCGAAGGATGCCAAGACATATTGGCACCAGTAATATGGCCCCTGGAAAGAGCTAGGCAGACTTTCAAAGCCAGTAGAGCTTGAATTTGAGACAATGTGCCAGTTTCATCTGGGGAGCAGGAGGGTTGAGCAGAGAAACAAGCAACAAACCATCTCCTGTGGACCAGAAAGCCCTGGAAGTGACTGGAAAGGAAGGTTTCCTGAGCAGGACTCAACCCAATACACACCAAAGCAGCAGTGTTAATTGCAGACCCCATATTCTTGTGGGTCAAAACCTGTGGACCTGTTGGCTGCCTCTATCTGTACTGGCTCAGAATTAGACTGGCCTGAGTCCTCAAGGTCAAAACTCCTCAGTGGCTGTGGGTGGGAAAAGCAGGGAATGATGGATTTTGTGATAAACTGAGATTGGTCCAAAGATGTATCTAGCAGCCACTGCTACTGAACTGGAATCTGTGTTTCCAGTACTCAGAAGAAGACTTTATGGCCAAAATTATGATTAATTTCATAAAAAACCTAGGCAAGTTTGTAGAGGGTAGAGTCATTAATATCTAGAGCATGTGAAAAATAAAGCAAGCTGTGATTTGATCTTGGCCTTGCCTTTATCAGCCCTGTGAACTTCTTTACAGTTGCCTGGCATCTTGGCTCCATGAGAACTGGCTTGATAATATAACACACTGGTCACACATTTGTCTGTCACGCTCTAGTCAGACAGACTAGAGTTCAGATTCTCACCATTTAACTAGCATGTGGCCTTGGGGATGTTTTCAATTTTTTATGCCTTGGTTTCCTCATCTGTTAAATGGAGAAAATAACAGTATCTACATCATAAGATTGTTGTGGGGAGTAACTGAATAATATATGTAGCCTAACACAGTGCCTGCTAACAATGTGTGTGTCCAGGGAGAGCAAGCTATTTTTATTATTGGCTTCTCTATAGCAGAAAATATATGCTGAGATCTTAGCAGAATCCTGGTTATAGTTTTATCAAGTCACTATTCGTTCAGTTGAGCACCTCCTTTGTGTGAGAAACTGTTCTAGGCCTTCTATCTAGAAATGAATATGATGAACTCAAAGATGACTTCAAAAATAAATAAGCCACATCTGTGTGTCCAAGGAGTTTGGAGGCTAGAGGTGGAGAGAGATTTATAATTCAAGAGTCAAGCCACTGGTTCAATGTTACAACTCAAGACAGTCCCAATGCCCTGGGAGTTCAGAGGGTGTGTGGATGGGCAGAGAAGGGATGGCACCCTGCGTGGAAAGCATGCTAAGTGGAGAGAAACAGTCAGGAAAGGCTTGGTGGATGTGTTCTGCAGTGGGAGACGATTTTTCCATTGCTTAGGGACAACCACGAGAACACTCAGCCCCACCAAGAAAACCAACTCACTATGACTATCCTGGGCTTCTAGAGCCCCTGTGGTGTTGTAGGGGATGGTGCCAGGAAGGATGCCAGCCTACTCTGCTGGGCTAACCTGTATGTCCCTGCCCTCCCCAGGTTCCTCCAAGAGATACCGCCACCATGGCCCTGCTGCTCCTCACCGTGACTGTCCCTCCTGTGCTGCCAGCTGCCCTGACCACAGGCATCGTGTACGCACAGAAGAGGCTGATGAAAAAGAAAATCTTCTGCATCTCCCCACAGAGAATCAATATGTGCGGGCAAATAAACCTCGTGTGCTTTGACAAAGTATGATTTCAACTTCCCAGGTTGGAGGTTCATGATTTTTAAGGCACAACAGAGCTGGGAAGGGCCTCCAAGAAGGTTTAGTCCAGCGCTCTCATTCTACAGATGGGAACACAGAGGCCAGGGAAGGTCGCCGAGTGAGCTAGTGTGAGATCATGTTCTCGAAGCCTACTTTACTGAGCCCTAAGGAAGCGGGTTAGCCATCACATCATGAATTTCTTCCCTGTGACATTTAATATTGTTTTTGTTCCTGTTGTGGGTTTTAAAACAATCTCTTATTATACTAACTTCTATGACTGGCTGGCTTTTTTCAGGAGAAAAATATGAGGAACATTTCAGCTCCCTGAAGTGCTTTGTCCTGAGCTTACATAAACATATTCCTTTCTCCTCTGCTTCTTTAAGGAAAGGGAGGGAGTGGCCATTGACCCATGTTTATGCACTCGGCCCGCATTTTCTCCTTCCCTCCCCAGGTTATTAGGACTCAGCACTAGGGAGGTTGTGTCCATGTTTAGGGTCCTGGAAAGGTGGCCGAGCAGAAGTATGTTCAGATGGGGAGGACTGCTGCTGTGGGACAGGTCCTGAGATCCTTTTTTTCCTCTGGAGGACCTGGGGGGACTTCAGTGTCAGCTGTCTGCTGTTCAGGTCCTGCCCTCGGCTCAGGCAAGCCAGTTTCATGGCTGTAATGCAGTGGGCCTGGCTTGTTCCCTCCACATCTTCAGCTCATTTGCATTCGAATAACCAATAAAGGCGTTGCCTCTTTTTAATTAACCCACATTGGTAGAGGGCTGCATTAATGAGATGTTTCTAGCTCTTGAGAAGTTCATGGCCTAGCTGAGGAAGCAGGTAAATGAAAGTGTAGACATACAGTGTGGTGGTCAGGCCTCTACACCAACTATGAAGTGGTCTCCCTAACAAGACATGCATCCATCTGTCCCCCTCAAAAATATTTACATTATTGATTGTATTCCCCAGACTGTCTTTTCTATCCCTGAGGCCATATTCTAGTTACCAATTTGTATTGTCTCATCCCTTCCCCTTCTTTATACAAATATAACCCTAATTTTAATTGAAAAAGATGAGAAAAATAAAATTACTCTGCCTTAATGAAACATTAAAATAGATTCTACTATTTAAAAACAAAAAAAAGCAAAACAAACAAACAAAAAAACCCAAAAAACAACAACAACAACAAAAAGAAAGTATAGATAACAACAATGCAGGGAGATGCATGCTTAATAGAAGTATGAGCAAAGCATTGAGATGCAGTTACCTGCCACAGGTGGGAGGTCACCTTAGAGCTGTGGTTTTGGTTATTAGACAGAATGGGCTCCAGGCTCAGAGGTGAGCAGCTCAGAAGCACAGGGGTATGAGGGCCTGCAGCATGTGGGTAACGGGTTCAGTGGGGTATGGCTGGAATGTGAGCTGTTGGGAGGAACCCCATTGCTCAGGGCCTGATATGCCAAGATATGTAGCGAGGCCTTGTCATGCAGGAGAATGGGAACCCTTCTCGCTTTTTTTTTATGAAGACCAGTGACAGTTTTATAAGTGTGTTTTAGTTATCCTATCTGGGAGAATTGGTGAGAAGGGACAGAAGAAACATAGGACTGAGGCAGGAGGCTGGCTATTTGGAGCAACTGAAGAGCTCACTCATTGTCCTAGACAATGGGGGCAAAAATGGAGAGTAGGGGACAAGTTGGGGAGACACCATGAGCAGACCTGACAAGTCTTAGTCTCCAGTTGGAAGTGGCATAGCTCTTATATTATTTTAGTTCTCTTCTTTTCATATGTCCTTTGGCACAGAAAGTCTTCTATTGTCACCTGTGATGAACCAGTAGGGTTAACTTAACAGTAGCTTTCTTTAGATTCAGGGCCAGATATCAGCCCTTTGGATATTTTCTGATAGGAATTTCCATTACTTACCCATCAGCCACACTAGTGTCTAGAATATAGGAGGGAGATTTATAAAACGTCTTTATTATATATTTGGTTGTTTCTAAAACTAATTTTTCCAGAGGGTGTTTGTCTTACTTCCCATACAAAGTTTTTCCTCCCCATCCTTATGTGCTCCTTTGCTGGTCTGTGTTAGAGAGCACTCCTCCACTTGCTTGGCCAAACTCCGGCATGCTATCGTGCAAAGAACTCTTGATTGGGAATGGAAAATGAGAAATCTAATCCTGAATTTGATACTAAGTGTGAATTTTTAAGATAACAGTTGAACTACAATTATCCCTAAGTTTCTTCCTACCTTTCATATTATAAAGCTCTACTGGCATGATGTTGGGATAAAGCACTCCACAATTAATTGGATTTCCATCTAGTGTTATTTCAATTTAGAAGATATTCACCACTGAGCTTCTGATTACATTTGTTACTGTATACATTTCTAGTTGACAGTGGTTTGTTATAAGCTCTCTAAAAGAAGTTCTCTCTTTTCTATTCAATTCAGCTCAAGCCTGGGCTAGTATTAATGCTAAGAGATTTTCTTTATTTTATATCTTTTAGAACCTCAGCTATAATTTAGTTTTCTCTCTATTTTACCGTTGGTTTTATTGCACAAGGGTTATTTTCACATAGAGAAATAACATGGTCCCATTTCTGTTTTGCTGTGGTATCATCTCTGTTTTCATGTTGAAAATATTGATGTTTAAAGACATAATTTAATCACCAGGAAAACATCTGAGTTTGGACTAAGTTGCTAACTCTTTGAAATGAAACATCTCAAGGGGATTTAGAAACACGTAGGTTGAGTCCCTTATAAAACGCAGGAGGGGAATGAAGCAAACAGCTTTTTGTTGTTGTTGTTCTTCAAGGACTATGTTACATAAGCATGTTAGCTCTCTATGAAGTCCAAATTAATTAATGAAACAAAGATTTCTTAATTCTTCAATCTGGAAATCAGTATGGGCTTTGTCTTTCCATATGCTTTGTGGAATTCATTTACCATTTGCTGTCTAATAGAACACTCTAGATGGCTGAGTTCTGGTTCTTTCTCTCCAACTGAGTGGCCATTGTACCAAGGCTGGTCCATTCCCCTGTGACCTGAAAATGTCTCTAACTTATTTACAAAGTTGTAAGAATTGAAAGCATTGTGTACACTTCACTGTAAAGCACTACACTAATGGGATGTGCTGTAGTAATAAAAGATGCCATTTGATAAAAAACTAGAAAATTCAGAGTCTTATACAGAGAAGACCTTTAAAAAGTACTGTCAGGGACCTGGGTGTCAGTGTTGAAACAGGATATTCCCCAAGACTTGGTAATGCTTTCTCTGCCTTCATAGTGTTGTTGATCCAGTTGTAGTCAACTCCTTAGTTTGAATGGGTGTTAAGCAGGCCTACAGCTGTTAGTCTACCAAGTGAAGATAGTGAGATCTGTAATTAATGGTCCGCTGAGAAGAATGAGCAAATTGAAAGTTTTATAATAGTGTTCAGTTCTACTTTGCTTTCTCTGTCACATTAACTGACAGACACTCCTGTAATACAGAAAATCAAATCACCCCACCATTTTCCTCTTGATCTAACAATAAAACCCACCCATGGACATTAATTAATATTTATTTAGTACTTTGTTGCTCTTTTTAGTCTCAAAGCCCTCTATCAACATTTCATTATCAATCTGGACAGTCACCACCACATCATGCATATTTTAGAAACTTATGTGAACCAGATGGCAGACTGTGAACTACCGTATTTCCCCATGTATAAGACACACCATATTTCAAAAAATTTGGGGTCTAAAAACTGGGTGCATCTTATACAGTGATTGTAGATTTTTTTTTAACTTGCATTTCTCGCTTTTTTTGCACTTGTAGATTTTTTTACTTGCATTTCCCGCTTTTTCACACTTATTGTCTTTGCGCTCATTGTTTCGCACTTGTTACTGGCATATTGCAATAGGTTACATTTTGCCACATTCTGCCCAGAAATGGCTCAGAAAAGATTTTCATACAGTGCTGAATTCAAGTTAAAAGTGATTCAGTTTGCAAAAGTGAATGGAAATCGTGCTGCTGAACATAAGTTTGGCCCTCCTCCAACTGAGAAAACAATCCGAGATTGGCTATGGGAAGAAGAAACCCTACTGAAAATGCCACGGCAGAAGGCCATGAGAGGCAAGTCAGCAAAATGTCCAGAATTAGAGAGGGAATTGAAGATATGGATTGAAGAGCAAAGGGCAATTGGGTGATTTGTCATCAGACACTGATGAGGACAAGCTAATGGTTGGGAGCTTTGACAGTGATGAGGAGTTGTATGAATTTTATGATGAATAAAACTTGAGTTCAATATCTTTATGTAATACATATTTTTTCAAATTTTGGGCCTCAAAATTAAGGTGCATCTTATACATGGGGAAATACGTTAATCCTAAAAAGAAAGAAAAAGATTCTGAGCTCTGGTCTAGAAAGACAGCAAGTGCCAACTAAAAGTCAAGGCTGGCTTTTGTTGGATATCCTTTCACTGAACATCTCTCCTTTAACAAGTCACAACAATAACAAACAAAAACAAAACGCTTCCATTTTGTTGTAACGGTTAGTAACTAGAATCATCTAATTATCAACATAGTCTTTTGGGAATCATTCGGTCACCTGATGAACCTTTCTTTTAGGTGACCTTTTCTGATTTAAATTTTGATGCTTACAAAGAAGGGCTTTAGACAGCTAGATCTACTTTAATTGCTGTAAATCATGATATATTTAAAAGCTCTAAATATTATGCTAATATCAATTCTAATTTTTTCTAGACTGGCACTCTTACAGAAGATGGGCTGGACCTCTGGGGGACTGTCCCTACTGCTGACAACTGGTAGGCACCTTAGTGAAGGAGGAAGGTGTGATTGGTGAAGCTGCCTTGGCATTCCTCAAATCCATCCTTCTGTAGTTGAGGGATAATGTCACGTAAAATGTGTATAATAATTGCCTGGAACCAGCTCCCAATTACTCTAATTTTTTAAATTATGTGAGTTCCAATTTCAGAATCAGACAGGGAAAGTAGGCCCTCAAACTCCACATGCTAAATGGAAAAGACTGAGTTGGATAATTAAGAAGCTAAATCAATAAAACTGAGAAGCAAAGAGTAAAACCAGGACTGTGCTGAATTAAAAACTGCAAAGAAAAGAAGAGCTCCATCTCCTACCTTAGAGTTCACACTCTAGCGGGGTAGAAAGGTGCAAATGCACCCACCTTCAGCCTGCAACACAGGCTGTCAAAACGGTGACCATTAAGGTGCAAATATCAGAAGAGAGAAGAAATAATAATGACTGCCTGATATAACACATACTCCAGGTTTTTATAGTAACAGTGAATAAAAGGTAGAAATTAATTTTCACCTGAAACTAATAATAAAAAAAATTGAAAATGAGTGGACCAAGGAGATTTAGACAGAATTTGAGATTAGTTTTGGCTAGAATCTTTACAGACATGGGCTGAAAGCAGGTACTAGGGTGGGGAGAAGGCAATTACAGGGATGTGACCCCAGACAGAGCTAGGTAAGGGAGGGAATGCCCCTCCCCGGAGAGTGCTCCCTCATTGGCCTGGAGGCTTATTACCTGTGGTGTGTGTCTTTCTAAAGCCAGCTCTGCGGAGTTTGCAGGTATCATCTCTGAGCCTTTCCACACAGTGCTTTCCCGCAACACTGCAACCACGTGGGTTGGCTGCAAGTGGCCTGACAAAAGTTCCTGTGATTCTGCCCTCTGAAATTATAATATGTACTGATCGACCAGTGGCAAATTCTGTGGAGAAGGAAATTCAGATCCATCTCAAAGGAAGTTTTTATGAAGAGGAATCTGCAGGCAGACAATCCAGTTAGAAAATGAGGAAACTAAGGGAGCAAGGGAGGCCTCAAGGGCAAGGCAATACCTGCCCGAGTATAGAAATAGCAAGTTCAACTTGGCTCTGGAAACATTTTGCATAAAGCACAGGAGTAGGAGTAAAATCTGCAAGGTATTGGGTTGTTGGAAAAGTCATGATGTCTGTTTGCGACAGATGGCACTCGTTCATTTTGGGAAATACTAGAGTCATTCCCATCTATGTTATTGCTATGTCATTTGACAGCTGACAGTTCTAGCTTCATTCTAAAAGAAAAATTGAGTGATTTGGTTGAGTTTTGGACATTTTACAACAAGTTGAAGATGGAAGACCAAACTCTGCATTTTTGCCATATTTTACTGTTTTACTTCCATAAAGGGAAGAACATGCATCAAGCTTGTGAAAAGTTGCATAAAGTTTACAGTGACAATGCTCTACAAGAACGTCAGTTCCAAGGATGGTTCACAAAATTCCATGCAGTGATTTTGATCTTTATGACACTTCTCAGTCAGGGAGGCCCACCAAGATCAATGACGACAAAATAAAGGCATTGATGGAGTCACACCCACATGACACTACATGAGAGATTGCAGAAACATTGAACATCCATTATTCAAGCACTCATGATCACCTGAAGAAGCTAGGATATGTAAGCAAGCTCGATATTTGGGTTCCGCATGAACTCAAAGTTCATTTGACGGAGTGTATAAACATCTGCAAGATGGTCATTAAACATGAGGAAAAAGGTCCTTTTTTGAAGCGACTGATAACTGGTGATGAGAAGCAGATTGTTTACAACAATGTGGTGCACAAACAGTCTTGGTCCCAACGTGATGACTTGCCTCAAATGACATTGAAAGCAGACATTCATCAGAGGAAGGTTATGCTCTCAGTGTGGTGGGATTTTAAAGGTGTCGTGTTTTTCAAGCTCCTGCCAAGAAAGCAAACAATCAATTTGAATGTGTACTATCAGCAATTGGACAGTTTGAACGAATCCATCATCCAGAAACGTCCAGAGCTTGTTAATTGTAAAAGAGTTGTGTTCCATCACGATAACGCGAGACCACACACAAGTTTGATCACCTGTCAAAAATTATTGGAGCTTGGACGTGATGTGTTGCCACACCCACCCTACTCGCCTGACCTTGTGCCATCCGACTTCAACTTATTTCGCTCTCTTCAAACTCCTTGTGTGGTAAAACGTACAATTCAGATGAGGCTGTAAATCAGCACCTTGTTCAGTTTTTTTGCAAATAAAAACAGGTCCTTCTAGGAACAAGGAATTATGAAGCTCACTGAAAGATGGCAAAAGGTTATCGAACAAAACGGGCAATATATCAGATTGATCTTTGTTCTTTATATAAATAAATAACCTTTGAAAAACATAGACAAAATGTGTCATGACTTTTCCAACAACCTAATAGTATAGAGCTGGAGCAAAAGGGGCCTTGAATACCAGGCTTAGGAGTTTGCACTTTATCATAGAGGGTATGGGGAGCTATTGATGGTTTTCAGCATAGGGGGGTACATATTATTGAAGCTCTATGTTAGTAAGATTTAAGGGGCACAGTGTGCAAAAATGATTTTGTTGAAGACCTTAATTTATTAATCATCTTCTCTACCAGTTTCCAGGAAGTCCACAGCTTTGCCTCAGGCAGGGCTTTGCCATGGGGCCCACTGTGTGCTGCCATGACCAGCTGCCACTCTCTGGTACTTCTAGATGGGACCATCCAGGGAGACCCTCTGGACCTCAAAATGTTTGAGGGCACCGCCTGGGTAAGGTGATAGTTTCTTGCTTCACCTGAATAAGGAAAACTTGAAGAAAGCCTTACTGGGAGTGCTAAAGCTTTTCTAAGTTTGGTTGAAACCCAGAGAAGATTCATAATAATGCATGAATGAAAGTCTGATCCTACCTGAATTTCCCAACCTCTGCTCCAAGGAACTCTGTTAATGTGTACAGCATAAAGGAGGCTCCCATTATCAAATAAACTTGGGAACTGCTGTATGAACAAAGTGAAATTGATTTGGTAACTACAAGATTTCTTTAATATACCATGGTGTGTTGTGAATATTCAAGAGGGACTAGGTTATGCAGCATTTACCAAACCTATCTGACCACAGAAACCTTATTCACAGGCCAAAACATGTTTTGAGGAAAATAAAAATTATTTAAAACACCACCAGACAAACAGTAGAGTAAAGCAGCGCTGTCAAATATGTAGCCATTAACCATGAGCATTTGAAATGTGGCTATGCCACTGAGGAACTAAATTTTTTATTTTATTTACTTTAATTAATTTACATTTAAATTTAAATAGCTACAAGTAGCTGGTAGCTACTATATTGGACAGCATAGGTCTAGACTCCAAACTAGAGGACTTGAGGTCCAGCTGGTTCAATTTTCTGAGCTGAGAGTGAAAATGGCAGTTGAAGGTTATTAACTCATCCTGTGGCTGTCATGCTATGGTGGAAAGACCTCTCAATTCCACCCCTCTCTAGTTTTGTCACCCCAAATCCAGAACAAGACCCTGAGTCTGCACCTCATCTGTGCATTTGGGACAACAGTGCTTCACTGAAAGACTTGTGGTGAGCATTGAAACTATGAGCCTAAAAGGGCTGTGTGTATTGTGAAGTGCCCAACAAATGGAGGGTATTCATTCATTAGTTAGCTGATTACATTCTGCTGCCCTTCAAAAAATATTCTCAATCTACTTACAATGATACACGTCCAGTACAGGATAGTATTTTAAACAGAGTTGTAAAGGAATGGAAACAAATGATGGTAGGGACATGAAGTACATCTCACAAAAAGGCTAATTTAAAGATATTCAGTAGGAAACTTGTAGATTTCTAGAGGCCAAAGTAATAACAGGAGAATCCTGATAAATAGGGACATTTCTGATATCAGCAAGTTAAAATGAGAGCATTTGTGTGGAGAAATGTTTGACACCAAGACGAAACAGTACTCACTTTTATGCATCTTTATGGAGAAGAATCAGTGTAATTATTATAAGGAGTGTCTGTACCAGCATCACTAAAGTTGACACAATAATGAGTTGCACAGGGTCATTATTATTATATGTGACTTTGATCCAGGTTCTAATAGTGTCCCCTTCTCCATCAGAAGAGGGTTGATATAGCTGTGTAAATGGCAGACAAGTTAGGGTCTTGTGTAAGAACATAAATAGTATTAGCTCTGTAAGAATTGTTTTAAAGAACAATTATACCCACCCCAAACAAAGCGTAGAAGTGCAAGATTATTCACTGAGTTTAAAGCTGAAAGTGAGAAAGTCTTGAGTTAAACATCTTTTGGTAGTTAGAAGCCTTTCCCTAAACATAAGGGCAAGAGAATATGTCCCTATAGACTATAAGAATTTTAGCACTAGAAGGGATGTCAGAATATTTTTCAGAAGAAACTGAGATACAGGAAAATGAAGCAATATCCCCAAGGTTAAACAAGTGACAGAGTGGAGACCAGATGTTATCTCCTATTTTTTTACTTCTGTTTATATGTGTGACTACTTTCCCCATATATTAGGTTACTATTACTTTCTCAGGTGGTATAACTTACACTGTTGTAATATTCAAAGAATACAAGCCATTTTTAAATATGCTTTCTTATTTGCTAGCAGCTAACTTGCTAACTCTCTAGCTAACCAATTAGACTAGTAGCATAGATATAACATAAGAATAGTCCCATGCTATAATCCTAATTCATCTGAGAACTAATGGGCTCAGCTGTATTGGAAAGTAGATCTGTACTTAAACCTTCCTCCAATTACTAGACATACCATTTAGGAAGAGCCATTGGACTGTAACTAGCACTTCTTCCATCATTTACTACTTAAAATGCAGTCACAATATTCCTGGCTTTTTGGCATTCTACAATAAGGTCCTTTAATGTAAACCAATACAACAGAAATTTAACAATGATGGTATTAAGATAATTGGCTTAGAAGAGAAAGCATTGAAAAGGGCTTTGAAAAGATTAAAGCGTTATGTAAATGAGAGGAATTTCTTTCTTATTATTTTTCTCTAAGGAATCTTATGAATGGTTTCATTTTAAAACAGATAATGGAAGATCGCAATGCAGACTTCTCCAAATTTGGGATGTCAGACTCAAACATAATAATAAAACCAGGACCAAAAGCCAGTCAGGTATGATTTTCTTCCTGAAATTGTATAGATCTTTCCCCTTAAAATTGGTGACACTCCCCTGACTTTCACATATTTTTATATTTTTATTATTTTGCGTTATCCCAACAGTGTCCATAGTTGGTTTGTTAATTCTTTCATCCCTGAATTTATCCATTAATGTATCCAACACTCACTGAGTATCTATGTATACTAGAACACTGTGCTAGGTGCTAAGAGATAGAGTGATTTCAAAGCTAGACATGCTGGGCTCTGTGTTGCAGGAGCACATGGGCTGGTAGAAAAATCAACGGAGGTGCAAATAAGTGTAATACAATGGGCCAAGTGTTCTAGTAAAGGCTGAAAAAAGAACCAGAGAGGACCAGAGGTGGGAGTGAATCTGGGAGAGAAGGACCACAGGGGAGGTGAACTGTGAGCTTGGCCTGGAAGATGATTTCTCCAGGCAGCCAAGGGGAAGAGCCTTGCAGACTAGACAACTTGATGATGGAACCTTCTTAGGGACAGCCGGAAAATACCAATGTTGTGACAAGTATACCACTTCACGATGTCCCTGGGCTTACTGTAGAGGAAACCATATTTGTTGGTGTGCATCTGCTAAACCTCACTAAAAGCTTTTTTTTAAATTAAAGTTTATTGAGGTGATGTATATATATATGTACACAATGGAATACTATTCTACCATTAGAAAAGATGAAATAGTGCCATTTGTGACATGAATGAATCTTGAGATTATTAGGCTAAGTGAAATAAGTTCAAAGCTTCTTGACCCCCTTTCTTGGTCCACTTGTAGAGTCCCGTGCAAGCCATCACTATCTTACGCCAGTTTCCATTTTCCTCGAGCCTGCAAAGGATGTCTGTCATCGCTCAGCTGGCAGGGGAGGATCACTTCCATGTCTACATGAAGGGTGCCCCAGAGATGTTGGCCAAGTTCTGCAGATCCGAAACAGGTACTAAATGGCACATTTCTCTTTCAGGAGGTAAAGTATTTTAAAAGCCCAAACACATAAAGCAAATCAGGCTAAATCAATGAATGTGAAGGTGGTTGTTTTCTCTGTGGGTGGGCAGTGGGATCAGTAGATTTCATAAGGCAGAGGTGGAGATTTCAAGGCAGAGAGTAAATACCCTGCTGTGATCCAGCCAGAAAAGTCCAACCATGATGGAGTGTCTGGGAAGGAGAAGTGAAGCATCAGGGGCTGGAATAGGAAGCCACAGGGCTCAGAGAACCTGGGTGGGTAAGAATGAGGAGCAGTCAGAAGAAGGAGCCAAAGGGGAGGGTGGGACACTAGACTAATTCTGCAGGCGGGGTGCTCCATTACTTCCGGGGAGCTGGCACCACTTAAGGGGCCTCAGCAAGATCGATGGAAGGAGAATGTAGAAAAGATAAATCTTTTAGGAAAAAAGTAGTTAGAGTAAATTAGATGGTATGAGAGCAAGATAATTGATCATCTTCATAGCAGTTTCATCTTCCTGGGCCAGATTTTGAGCTGATTTGTATTGTTTCTTAGTCTTATAAACATATGCACCCTCTAAGCAGCAGCCCAGATTTATAAGAATATTGTTGCATTCAAATGAGTTCATTTGGATAGAATTGGCCTTTTTCTCCTTATTTTCATCGATATGCTCTTTATGATTCCTAATATCCCTCAAATTATGCACAGAAGTTTTGATTTGGCAAATGACTGCTTTAAGTTATCCTTCTACTTGGAGTCTTGCATGCCTTAGAAATGCCCCGTTTTTCTGACGTTGATCTTCATAGCTCCCATTAACTCTGTCCTTCACAGACTGATAGTCTATACTTCACTCTTCTTTTTTCCCCCCAGCCATACAAATGAGTACCTTCTTGAAATTTTAACTGGTAACTATTGTCCCTGCTCTATCAGTAAACGTTTGGGCCTGTCACTTGACACCTCTCATTCTTCTGATAGCCTATTTAATTCTTCTTATTGTCCTAAACCCTGATCCTTGACTTATGCTAATATCATCTTCAGTGATTTTTTTACCCCCCCATACTTAAGAAATGAGAGGTAGAAGCATCCTTGAAATTAGATCCCACCTCCAACATTATTTTAGAATTACAGCAAGTCTGAGCTGAATGGGTACAGAGAGATCCACATCCCCTCATTTTATGGATAGTAAAATTGAGGTGCAGAACAGAGACTTACCATGCCCAAGGTCAGAGACCTAGTTGGAAGGAGAGTAGAGATTAGAACTCAGGTGTTTTGCTACCTAAGTCACCACACCTCTGATTATACTGTGCTTCTTTCTAATGCCTTTATAGGCACACTATAAACCATAAAGATTTTATAAATATACTAACATTAGTTATGATCACCATGTCAAAATACACAAATGCTGGCATTGTGTCATCTATTATCTAAAGCAGGGATTGGCAAACTGTTTTGTAAATAGCCAGGTAATAAATAATTTAAGCTTTGCATGCCACATGGTGTCTGTTTCAACTGTTCAACCTTCCCATTGTAGCCCCAAAGCAGCCATAAATGATAAACAAACAAATGGCTATGGCTATGTTCCAATAAAATTTTATTTATAAAAACAAGTGATGGGCCAGATTTGACCTGTAGTTTGTTGTCCCCTGATCTAGAAGACTTGTTGTTTCCCTCATTTCATCCAGGTAGACACAGTCCTGAGGTCTATCATTACTGGACCCAGCCAGTGTATTTGACACTCAGTTGATGACCAGACATCTTAGGCATTCATTTCTGTCAGATTAATAAGAACACGCTGACAAAGTTGTTTGTGGCCTTTAACTGAAGCTGTAGTTTTTCTATGAATGCATTTTTATGGAGTGAAAGTTAAAACAAGATATAGTGACTGAATCCTAGAGTCTTGCTTAGGAGTTGGGTGACCTTCAGTGTGACCTTACATTTACCTCTCCCTTCTCTCCTGACAGTGCCCAATAATTTCCCACAGGAGCTGAAGAATTACACAGTGCAAGGCTTCCGTGTCATTGCCCTTGCCCATAACAAGTTGAGGATAGGGAATATTTCAGAAGTGGCGAGTTTATCCAGGTAAGAAACTCAGAAATCGGCACTAGGGCAGGCTCTGTGTGCATGGAGTGAAGGGGCCTGGGAGATGGATGGATGAACAGCTTGAATCACTGGGAAGGCACTTAGAGATGAAGAATCAATCTCATCCAGTCCCCTAATTCAGAGATAGGCAACTGTAAGCCACAATGAGGACTTGATCAGGTCACAACGCTGGTTAGTGGCAGAACCGGGATGGCAGTTGAGATCTCCTGACTTTCAGATGCAGGGAGTTATCTCTATCCTGAATTCCATCATCTCACCAAAAACAACCAACCTCCATCAGCCACAGAACATTATGTGGCTGACTGACTTGGGGTCCTACAGACAAGGGAGTTGAGGGTGAGAGCTGGCACTTTGAAAGTCCTCCAGAGTCGCTCAGACTCAGCTTCTTTCTAGGCTCAGTAATACACCTCCCTCAGATCTGGAGAGGGGGTGAGTGTAAGCTGAGTGCCTTATAGAAAATAGAACTCAACATTCTTAATTACAGTAAAGGGATAAATTGTCCTCATTAGAGGATAATCTATAGGTTATTTCTCCTTTTAATGTTTCTCGGTTTTTAAAGATTGTTTTTGAATTGTCTATGACAAAGCAGTACAGAGATACTGTGAAAAATTGAATAACAAATCATCTATGCATTAGTTATTTTTTATTTTGTGTTTCTGAAAGATACTTATTTATGTAAAATTAGCTCCTCTGCATAAGATATGGATATTTTTGGTTCAACACTACTGTTTACAATATAAGTCCATCTACTCTGTTACGATCAGGAATCATTGTCCTTTTCTCCCACTATATCTATTCCCCAAAACATAGGATTGGATGATCTCTAAAGAGTCTTTCAGCCACGATGCTTTAATCTTCTATATAGAGCCACAAAACTCATTTTGAAATATACGAATGGCACTCTCAGATTTAACATTCAAGGTGCTAGCTATTCTTGAGCAAGCATAAAGACCCATTACACACAGGCTTTTATAATTTTTCAAGTCACAAATTTTAATAACGAATGTTAAGGTCATGTGTAAAGAAAAGATTTATGTAGCTTGACATGCAGTGTAGCCACCACCCAGAAGCCACATACAAATGAAGTTGCGATGTTCTCAATTTAAAAGCCACTAGTGAGATAGACTTTATTATAAATATAACAACATAAGAAAATGAGGATAAAATGATATATTTCCAACCATCTTAGCTTTTCCAAGAGAATTTCAGGAGCCTACTATGCTTCTTGGAATTTAGTTACTGTTTTCAAACAGGGTAAATGAATAGTGTTTTGATATGTTTTGGAATCAAATTATATTCAGCAAAGTTTTCCAATTAGAAAAACCAAAAACGTCTTAAAAACTGACGTCAGAAAAAAGGGAGTAGAAGAGTTTCTTGAGATGATTAAAAAAAAAACTAGCTAAAAAAATAGAAGAAATTTTTTATCAAGATTCCCCCTTTCATTGGTTTAGTAAAGCTCTATCGAGCTTGACTGTGTGAGATGCTCTTTAAGGCACTGAGGAATCAGAAGTGAATAAAATAAAATCCTTTCCCTCAATCCTATCCTAATTGGAGAAAGTAAATAATGAATCAATACAATATTGTCAAGTAGTGATTAAATGCCTTGAAGGAAAAAATAAAGTAGGTTAAGAGGATTAAACAAAAATGACAGAGGATGCCATTTTACATGGGGTGATTAGGGAAGTCTGAGGAGGTGACATTTGAACAGAAATGCTGGTAAAGTCAGGGAGTAAGGCATGCAGATATCCAGAGGAAAAGCGTTGCAGGCACTAGGAAGAGTGGATGCGAGGGCCCTGACTCACACAGGGTTTTGCTAGAAATGTTGTAGAGTTAGGAAAGGCCAAAATGCCTAAAGTGGTGAATGAGGCGAAGAGTTATAAAACTGAGAAGAAAGACAGAATAAATTGGTGAGAAGATTTTTGGACCTTTCTTTTAGTTCTAGTTAATGAGAAAATATTAATCCAATTTATAATGGAAATTCATGAGGTTAAAGGATGGGATTTTAACAGGTTCTGAATTAAGGTAGATTTTCTTTTATAATATTTCCTGAGATCACTAAGGCAGGGTTTATATCTGATTATCTGGGTATTCACCAAAGTGCCTAACATAAGATAAAAAATAAAGCAGTTACTTAGTGAATGAACTTTTGAATGAATGTAGCGACTTAACACGGTACCCCAGAGAGAAGTGTCTTCATTATGTTCCCATCCAACTTTGAATTATATTTCCAAGCTTCCAATTCTGAAAACTATTCAAATCCTTGGCTTATAACATGTACTTACTGGAGAATACAGTTGGAAGCTAAAATGAATGACTCCATATTCAACTATTACTATAGTATGTGGTATGCAGTATATACTTAATAAATGTTTAATAAGCTTGAAATTTTTACAAGCTCAAAAAAGTTCATGGAAATTAAAAAAATATATAAATTATTAACAAAAATTTAAAAAACTGACAGAAGAGTTGGAAGACAAACACATTGTTTTTAAAAAAATAGCTGAAAACTCTTGGGTTGTCAGAAAAGTCATGACGCATTTTTGCACCGAAAAACAGAAAAAATATGGCATGGCTTTTCTGACAACCCAACAGAAGAAGCAGCTAAAAGATATAAAAGTGGTTGCTGCCTCTGGAAAGGAGAAGGTGGTAGGGACAGGGTCTTTTGGTTTTCACTATAAGCTTTTGGGTTCTTTTTTGATTTAATTAATATGTGCATATATTATATCAATAAAACTTAGACATTTTAAAATGAAAAAATAAATCCAACCCTTAAGACTATATAAATAAGCTTTAACATTGACTTTCTCCTGAATCCAAAGAGAGACGGTAGAGTCAGAGTTAACCTTTCTGGGACTTCTCATAATGGAGAATCGCTTGAAAAAGGAAACCAAACCAGTGTTGAAGGAACTGACTGAGGCCCGCATCAGGACTGTGATGATTACCGGTATGTGTTTCAGGAGGCCCAACAAGTTAAATGTATCCCAGGCATATGAAGAAAATCATGGGATTTGGCTGAGCTGATGAGACTGAGGCAGAAATAATAATAATAATAATAATAATAATTAATAATAATAATAATAATAATGCTTTGCTGTCAAATTTGTTACCTGGGGTCCAGTTACCTGGGAACCTGTGTAGCTCCCCCAACACCACCACAAGCTTTGGAGGCAGGAACCATATGTCATTCTCCTTGTCTAAGGCCCCTCTTCCTACTGAGGATCGGCACAGTGCCAGTGGGCACAATAAATGGTTAAACACAAGAATGGATATGTTTTCATCAAGAACCCCAACGATACCTCCGTGTAAAGCGTGTGAGGCTGCTGGACTGTCCTTCAGGGCAAAGGGACCAGGCACGACATGAGATGATCAAATCCAAGCATGGCCCAGCCTGTGTTCTTTTCTCAGCTTAACTGGAATCCTGATCCTAAGGACGATTTTATCCTATCAGATTGGGCCATCTTACCTTCACTGCTAAGACCTGTCAGTCTACTGAGAATTAGTCAAAAGTGCTAAACATTTACTTATTCATCTGTGCATGTTTTGGAAATATGCAATGTTCAGCACATGATGCTGTCAGGGGGGAAATACAGACATAGTGTTTAGCCACTAGGAGTAGGCAGCTTGGACAGAGGAGAAAATAAATAGTTATAAAATAAGGTAGAAAGTGATAAATGCCCCCAAAGAACACCAACAAAGTGGTATAGACACTCGGGGGGCAGGCAGCTCAATTCTGGTTGCCGAGAGGTGTATACATAAAGCAAACCAACTTTCTTTGTCATCTAGGTGACAACCTGCAAACAGCCATTACTGTTGCAAAGAATTCTGAAATGATTCCTCGAGGGAGCCAAGTGATCGTTGTCGAAGCCAGCGAACCAGAAGAGTTTGTCCCTGCCTCTGTGACCTGGCAGTTGGTAGAGAACCAAAAGAATGGACCTGGGAAGAATGTGAGCAATGTTAGAAGGCACTCCGTGGCCTGGTCTGATGGAACACAGTCCTGGCCCAGGGCAGCCTTCCTTCAGCATCACAAGTCGTTACAGTAATAATCCTCCACATCTATCCAGAGTTTTACAGTTTGCAAAGCATTTAGCATTTCCACTAGCACTTCTCAGCCCTGGCTGCACACAGGAGTCACCTGGAAACTTCCAATGCCAAGGCTCTACCAATTAAATCAGAATCTCTGGCTGGGGGCCATCGTCAGCCCTTGCTCCCAGTGAGTCCAATGGGCAGTCATGGTTGAGAGCCACCGATTTACATCCATAATTCCCATTTAATCCTCACAGTTACCCCACACACGTGAGCAAACTCTTCATTTCACAAATGAAATGAAAAAACTAAGGCCTATGGAGAAATTTGCCCAACCTGGCAAGTTGCAGAGCAGGAAATCAAATTCAGGTCTGTTTGATTCCACCCAAATCTCCCAGCATTTAGATTGTGCTGTGCCTGTGATATGCAGTTAACAGGTGTTGGCTTCTCTAGGGAGTAAGCTCCCTGTGCACTTGCAACAGGACAGCTCTTTCATATGAAGGGAATGGCTGCAGCCTGGCATTCCATCACTGAATGAGCACTTCTCTCTTTGTGTGAATTCAAACAGATGGTCCTCCAGGTGATAATTTACAAAAACGCTTCCTTCCTTTAGGCTGGCCAGCCCTTTGGATTAAGTGTAGAATACACCTTTGTTCAGTATACAACCTGCACAACTGTACAGAGCAGTCCTGCCCTTACCCTGTGAATAGGTGTGTTAACTTCGCTCAAACCACAATGAGCTGAATATAGACTTTTACTGAAGTTTTGGTTTGTTGCTGGGAGTAATCACATCACAATCACAGGCTTTCTTCCTCTCTGGCTCCCTGCCACCATACTTTCTTTCCCAGATTCTAGGGAAAACAAAAGGAACCCTGTCCTTGCCTTATGTGGAATGCTTTAGAGCAAGACTTTTGTTGGCTATTTCACCAATGGGAGGGGTGTATCACCTTGCCTTCCAATTCAGCACATCAAAATATTTTTCTTCCAAATACTGTGCTTTCTCTAAGGTGAATTCCTCTAATGAATAAAATTTTCTCACCTATTCTATCTGAATTTAGAATCCTACACAGATGGAAGGAACTCTGAGAAATGTTGCATGAAAAACCATTATCACCTATTGACATTACGAGTGCTTATGCATTCATCAGATGCTTTCCTTGGGGCTGAGCCACATGGGACTAGAACACAGTGATGGGGGAACACTGACAAGTGAAAGACAGGAGGGAAGGATTTCAGGAAAGGAGCAGTGCTGCTGCCGTGGAACATAGGGTGTGAAAGATCTGGGCATGATAGGGAACAGGTTACCTACTGGCGGGGAGAGAAGTTGGGGGCTAATAGGCTCTGAAAAAAGTCTGCCTATTTTACATTGAAGACATTGGGCATGGTTTTTGAAGGAAAGAATTGTAAGTTATCTTAGAAAATAAAAGACTGCACGATGAGAAGGAAGAAGAGGGAAGAATGTCCCCATTCTTCTTGGAATCACTAGTTGGCATCTGGGAATGAATCCTTGGTAGACATCACACATTATCTCCCAATATAGGATCCAGAGCATCACGTTGGCAAGGTGTTGCATGTTTATATAATTTTGGAAAACATTTTGAGTGTCTTCTTCACATAAGTCTAAGTTCCATGGACAAATTACACAGCACGTGTAACGTTTGCTGGCCCTCACATGGCTGTGACATATGAATATACTTCCTTCCATAAAACATAGGAAAACAGAGACATTCTTTAAGGGCTGACACGGAAATGGTGCCTTTTGATTTTAGGAAACCTGCGTTAACATTGGAAACAGTTCAGTGCCTGCTGGAGAGAAAGGGTGCTGTTATCATTTCGCAATGAGTGGGAAATCATACCAAGTGCTACTTCAGCATTTCAACAGCTTGCTTCCAAAAGTAAGTACTGGAGAAATGAAGTGTTTTGTTTCCCTCCTCAAATTAGTGAGGCAAAAAAGGGGAAGGGAATAGTGAAGGTGAGGATCACTGAGGTCGTCTCATAGCTAGAAAATAAACACCCCACAAATGGCTACCGCCCCTTCCAAAATTTCCTGGCCCCGCCCACGCCTACTTGGTCCTGCACATGCGCATGGCTTCCTCTTCAGAGTTTGAGTTCTGGTACTGCCCATATCCCTCCACCCCTCCCCCACACACAGAATGTCCAGGTAGTTCCAAACATGCTGCCTGTTTTGGGGGTCAGCTTCTCGCTGAAAGCCACCAACTCATGTCAGGATGAGCTCTATTCCCCTTCTTGTCTGAATTCTTGAATTAAAGCAGGAGGAAACAAAGGCTCCCTGGTTCATTTTCAAAATCATTTATTATCTTGTCTTCTGTGTGTCCATTTAAAATAGTGCCATCCAGCGTTGTGCTGTCAGGGTGAAGGAGATAAGTGGGGCACAAGCGAGGGCAGCAGCCATCTGTTAGCTGTGTCTTGAGAATTCTGTCATTTGACCAGTCAGGGACCACAGCATCTAGACCCCAAAGGCTCCCAGAAATCTGTAGTCCAGTTCCTCATTGTAGAGATACGAAAGCTGAGATTCAGAGAGGTTAAGTCACTTGAAGGTTTATGCAGCTCGTTGGGACAGAGCTGAGGACAGAAGCTTGTTTCTCAGCTCCTCATCTATTGCTTCTTTCTGTCTATATTGCAATTGTGGAGACAGCACTTAGCAAAAAAAAGAAAAATTTTCCTTAAGCATTTTTATCCCATATGCTCTGCTGATTTTTAGTTATTGTTATTAATTAGAAGTTTTCCCATCTTAGAAAAAAGGCCTGGAAAGAAGTAATAGAGTTTTGATGGAGGACTGAAAGTGAAAGTTAAATATTAAAGCATTAAATCCCCTTTTTCCCTTTCCTGACATTTGGTCTAATGACACACCACCCAATGCTATATTAAAATAGCAGCCGGAAGTGATTTTTCAGGACTGTTCTTTTATTTAAAAGTGTTCTTCTTTCTAATTTTATTGGAAGAGTTTTTCTCTTTAGGTTCTGGTGAATGGAACCATTTTTGCAAGAATGTCTCCTGGGCAGAAATCAAGCCTTGTTGAAGAATTTCAGAAATTAAAGTATGTGTCACTGCATGAAATGATAGTGTATCAATTATCTACTGTATAATGAATTACCCTGCAACTTAGTGGCTTAGAACACCACTGCTTGTTATTTTACAATTCTGTGGGTCAGGAATCCAGGCGTGCTTAGCTCACTCTCCTGACTCCGGGTCTCTCACAGGGCTATAACCCGGTGTCGCTAGGATTACAGTCATCAGCACTTGAGGGGCAGGATCTGCCACTGGCCTCACTCACGTGTTGTTGGTAGGATTCAGCTCCTTGTGGGTAGTTAGACTAAAAGCCTCAGTTTTTCACTGCCTGTTGGACATTACCCACCCTCAGTTCCCTGCCACATGAGTCATTTCATAAGGAAGCTCACAGTGTGGCAGCTGGCTTTCATAAGAGTGGGCAAAGAAGAATGAGAGAGAGAGAGAGAGAAGTCACTATTTTTTATATCCTCATTTCAGAAGTGACATCCCATCACTTTGTCTATATTCTCTTCATTAGAAGCCAGTCACTAATTGCAGCCCACACTCAAATAAGGGCATTATACAACGTCATGGGTACCAGGAGGTGGGGATCACTGATCCCCAGAGAGCAATTTTTTTGTGGTCCACAGAGCATGTCTCAACGGAAGATCGCCTGCTTGGATAGAGAGAATAGAAACAGTAGGGGCTTGTATAGCTCAGAATGAGAAAAATGGGGAAGTGTGCCAGTTATCACCCAGAATTATTTGAGGTGAGTTAATTGGAAGATATATGAATAATTTCTATTGGGTTGTCGGAAAAGTCATGACGCATTTTTGCAATGAAAAACAGAAAAAATACGTCATGAGTTTTCCAACAACCCAATAGTCTCCTGGGAAAGAGGTGGGATGGCATTCTCACTGTATTTGACCTTGGCGGTGGATGGGTCAAAGTGAAAAAAAAAAAGTCCTTCCTTATCTCCTTCTAAAATATAGATGTCCAAGTCATGTCAGAGTGAAACCATTCTCCTGAGACCAGACCTACCTATTACTTGCCGGGAATGTTACAATTCCTGGGCTGCAGATTTCTGAAAAGTGAAAAGAAACAGAGAAAGTAGTGAAATTCTAGATAATTGCTGATAAATAGTAGGTAGAATCAGGAGACTGCCTTTAACTATTATTTTGTTGTTGTTGTTGCCCAAACATTCTTGGGAAAGTTTCAAAAACTGCCTATTAACTCCTATAATGCCTTGAGTCCGGGTTAGTTACTAGTGTCTAAAATGACTATTTCACTTACATGGTCATTATGTGATATTGGCTGACGAAAGTAATTTTACTCTTCTCAAATGCCTGAGAAATTTTGCCAACTTAAATGCTTAAATGTGAAAAGCTATATTCCCCTAAGGAAAAATCAATTCAAGAAGATACATGCTGTCTAAAAATGAGCTATCTTCTCAATTTCCCAATTTTCTTCTTCATGCCTTTATCATTGGCAATGTACATAAGGTTATCGGAATTTGCTTTCTGAATTCAGGGGACACTAGAATATGAAAGACTCTTTGTATGATATAGAGACTAGAGATGTGCTTTAAGCCTGAAGGAAACTGTTTTCAGCAAATGCACATAGTCATCACATGTACATGAGTGCATACAAATGTTTATAGGGCGATTTTCACATACACTAGCCAAATATTAGGTTGAACCATATGAGTTTGTTTACATTTGACCATTTTCGATCTATTAAAATGGGCACCTCTTTGTCAAGTAATAATAAAATTCTCCCCAAATTTTATTTTCCCATGTATTGATTTTATTATATTGCATGTGTTTTTCGCAAATTACAGCTGAGCCTTTAATAGTATTATCATTAATCAATACCTATAATGTATTATTTACTTATAATAAGAGACAGAGTGTGTCTTGAATCAGAAATTTGGGTTTTTTTGGCAACAGCCTTTAATATTTACTCCTTTATTTATATCATTGTGTTTATACATCAAACAGGTATAATGTGAGCATATTATCTAATTTTCACTCCAAGATGCATTGAGAATATGTGTGTGTGTGTGTGTGTGTGTATATATATATATA